>NC_135503.1:62270124-62570124 GCF_052857255.1 Amblyomma americanum | reverse complement strand
AGAGGGCGTTATCTCTGTGCCTCATAAATTTGTATTTCTGATGACAATGATGAGTGATTTTTATGATGCAAGGGCATCTGTGGCCAAATAGGCCCATGGAACAAGGTTTCTTTCGTTTCGTCTAATAAAGGTGGGGTGAAAGTTCCATTTCTCAAGCATTTTAACCTAAAGAAGCCGAGCACCAGGCAGGGCGAAGATTATACCCATTGTATCACCAGTGGGTACCCGGTGGCCCTGGAGATCGAACCCAGCACCTCGCGCATTTGAGGCAGATGCTGAAACGACTAGGCCACCGCTGCGGTCAATTTGGATTGCGCCAACGCACGGGCAGAGGTGCACACCTTAGGTGGTCACGGGTATATTTAACTTCCCAGGCGCCAATATGCACTGACTTGAAACGGTGTGGCTAGGAGCAGCAGCTGAAGAAAAACCGGGAAAAATAGCGCTTTGGATAGCAAAACTACACGACCTAAGTCGATTGCGGCTGCGATCTTTCATGAAAAAACATTTTCAAACGCAAATACATCTGCGCAGTGTGCTCTGCCGTAGCCGGGCAGGCCTATATTGAATATAAATCAGGACGAAGCAAATGTGGACAGGATAAATGGTGTGAACATCAGAAGTAATGCCTGAACGTGGCATAAGCATCGGGAGACAAACAAACTGAGGTAGGCAACCTCAAGAGGTCGACCTCAACCTCAAAATCACCTCAATCTCAAGTTTTGAGGTGAGGCCGAGGTGAGGTCGGCGACGGCTCGAAATTTTCTGAGTGAGGTAAGCAAATTAGACCCCAACCTCACACGTGAGTTTGACGTTGAGTGAGGTCGAAATTTTGTGAGGTCGAGATTTTTGCAGTTGCCACGTCTTACTCCGACGAGTGCCGCTTCCGAAGCGGAGTTGCAGCGCATCACCGCAATGACGCTTGGTGTTGGGTTTCCCCTGTTTGGACAACCGGATGCCACAGTTCCCTATTAGCGTCCGGTGCTGAGTCGTAATATCCGTTCAGTCCGAGCCTACAGGAAGACGCACCCCTCTGCTCTTCCCGGAAGGAGTGTTACTGTCACAGCACAGAACTCTCCCCCCCCCTTGCCTCGCTGGCGTAGCACCCGGCTGGCTACCGGTCGACTCAAGCTCCCGGGAGCACGCAAAGCACGTAATTCACGTTTACCCTCGGCAACTTTGTCCGATGCCGCAAACATATAAGTTCAGTCCAACAAGCATGCAATAAATTCGTTCGTCGCAGTGCGGATGGCCCCAAGCAAGACTGCTTCGTGTCCGTGCTTCTGTGCGGCACTGAAGTCATGGCTCTTGCCTTGCAGTCGAATAAAGTAGATCCTGCTGTACATTATCAGCTGGCTTAACAGAAACAGGAGTAGTCGGCACAGGCGAGAGAATATGATTCAGGTGGTTCCTAACAAGGACACCTGCTGATCTGATTAAAAAAGCACGAAGCAAAAACAACCTGTATAACAGCTTATACAGGTGTATAACCTGTATTAGCTTTTGATTGGTAACTTCCCCTTATGAATCTCACTCTAATGCTGTATATTCTCGTTCCGTAATGCAAGCAGATGCAGATATAATTTCGCTTTGTTACCCTTCCGAATAATCTCTCTTTAGTCTCCCGTTCCTTGTTCCTTCTCGGAAATTCGCTTATTATGCCGAAACCCCGCACAGCGTAGCGATGCCACAGCGGCGAAAATATGGAAAACTATAATGAATGTATGGTGATGTGGCAGCTGATTCCTTTTCCTCTTTTTTTAAATGAAGATGTGCGAACTGAACTGATCGCATGCTGGCGCTGTGCTGCTTAGTGGCTGTTTCAAACCTTCTAATATGACGTTTAATGGGGCACGCTGTTGTTAGCTTCTGTTTTCAGTGTGCGATTTTTGTTTGCATGTTTCTAATCATTCTCTTCTTTTTACTTTCTCGTATGGGATCAGTTAGGTTAGCAGCCTGCCTTGCAGACGACCAGGCACTAGACGTTACCTTTCCTTTAAGTATATGTTTTGCAGAGACCCATCGTTCACCTTAAACGGCTTCATAAAATGCTCACGCGCTGCTCGTCGGTAAAAAACGTCGGGGATGCTGGCGAACCATCGATTGATTCAATTTTGAAGGAAAACAAGTGACTGACTTAAAGCAGCTTGTCTCAGACTAGTTGACGAAATGATACCCAGAATCCCGTTGAAGCGTATGGGTGCTTAGGCGGGTATTTACCCTCGGGGGGGGGGGGGGGGGGGGGGGCGTGGAAAAAGATATCGCTGCGGGGAAATTTTAGCGGAGAGCCATAGTGCTCTTGACAGAGGGAGCGGTTCACGCTGCTTACTCAGGGCCAGTTATTTAGACCCGTGTGATTTTACTAGTTGTCACAGTTCTCGAAGACGTAATCTAGCCCTTTCTTTCAAAATGCCGCGGGTTCATTGAGACATCCAAGAATTCCCAGGATTTCGACACCTATACCATCGCCACGTGGAGCGAAGTGGCGGAAAGGGGGGAGGGTCTGGACCTCCCAGGAACATCAACATCGTCATCATTAATTATTAGCTGCAGGTATTCCTATTTTCCCGCACAATAATTGACTTTGGTTGCTGGGTAATGTACAATATTTAATCATTATTCTGGAAACCTTTAATTTGGTAGCGGTATATCACACTTCCCCGGGCTCATGAGGATGCATTGCTAGCGTCATCATCATCGCCATCATCTTGAGAATCAAAGGCAAGTGTCGTTGCATGATCTTTGCGATATGATATACATGAGAACTTGCGCATTTACGTCCTGGACAATCCGAATGTCATGAATGTGAACAGAGTTGTGGGCACTCGTTGTAATGCGTTATGCGCGCATGTGTAGTAATACGGGATCCATATGGATCTTGATATGGGGTTGGAAGGGGGTGTATGGGGGCCTGGTATGACGAGAAATTACATCGTTGTCACGTAAGTAGATGTGATGTCATATTACAGTTTCGTCACGTGACTAGGTTTGATGGCACTATGCATCGCTGTAACGTGACCTGGTATGAAGTCACACTCGCATGATGACATCAATAATATGCAAATTAGTCTGAGCGTTACCTAGTTGTATTAATTAGCATTTATTAACTCTGTGATATCATCATCTTCGTCGGGTGACTCGTCGGACCGTGACGTCGCTTGGCGCCGTTTCTCGCGGACACTTTGTTGTGGATATGACTTTCAAAGTGAACCATGTAATGATTTTGCATCAATAAAAGAAGCCGCTCGCTTCTACACAGACATAAATACAACGGGTCTGTGTGCACTACAGTCGCAGCTTGTTAAGTGTTTTCGAAGGCAACATACAGAGGACTGTAAAGAGAACTCTCACTAGGCCGGATAGAGCTAGAAAATCGAAATATACTGATATGCGCCTGCATAACCGTCACATTGGAAAGTACATCGACGACCAGTTTCTTATGTTCGATAACTATTCTCAAGCCTGAAAAGGTTATCGTGAATACCTCCCCCTTCTCCCAATTTCTGGTTGATGGTGTAGAAGAGCTGTGTTTGTCATTTGCCGGTTCGTGCGTGAATGAGCGCGAGTCTTCCAATACGAACAAGTATACACCAAGCAGGTTGCCAAATATTGACAGTACTCACCGACGTACTGGTAACAACCGCGTATGGGACACCCCTCCCCGCAGGCCATTTTCTCTCGTAGGGTGCATCCCAGATTATAAGCTTCTCGTATTGCGTGCACATTAATTATTAAAATTAGCAACATCATTTTGGGTTTCCTGTCTGACAGGAAGCTCAGAATTGTTTTTAACTGAAAAACCTTTTAATCGCTTTTTGTTTTGTATTTCATTTGTTTTCTGAGATCGGGCAGCCGACGTCAACCTCACAATTTGAGGTTGAGGTGAGGTCGAGTGAGGTCAGCAGTGGCGTCACGAAAAGTGAGGTGAATGCGTCTAAGGAGACCAGAACCACAACTGATGAGGTTGAGGTTGAGTGAGGTCAGCAAATTCTTTTTGAGGTGAGGTACAGATTTTGAGGTCAGATGCCCACCTCTGCAGACAAACCCAGAGAAACCGCGTTGTCATAAAGCAGTCTATCCGTCTGTCCAATTGTGAGGTCACGTGACGAGCCCTGAACGGGAAAGATGTCGCCACGCATGAAATGCCAACGGAAAATGGCGTCAGCAAAAAGGAACTTGTTCTGTATGTATAAAGGGCGCTACCCATCATTCATCTCATCTGTATATAAGCGACAGTCATCGGAATAAAGGGGCGTTCCCGATACCCCGTCGATGTAGTCTCGCCTGGTCCCTCGGCGCTTCGCGCCAACACATACTGGCGCAGTCGACGAAGATAGCAAAGAAGCGTTTGGCCTGACTAGGTTTTTCTGCTGCCGCAGTTCGTCCTAGGGGCGTCACTTACGAAATGGAAGTGGCCGGATTGCCGCCATTATCGCCTTTTCTTGAGACGCCCGGGGACGCGACGATTCCCTGGGAGCAGTAGCGTGATGATTTCACCAATTTTCTGCAAGCGACGGGGCTGGAGAAGCAACCGCCCCCGCGGAAAAAGGCCATTCTGCTACAATGCCTTGGGATTGAAGGACGCCGTGTTTTCCGCACTTTGGGCCCGGAGCCAGCACAGACGCCAACGCCAGCCACAGAAAAGGACACGGTAAAGGCAAGAGAAGATAATTGTTATACCAAGGGGCTTGGCTTACTGGAACATCATTTTTCAAGTACCGTGAACGTATTAGTCTAGCGACGTCGATTTACGTTAAGGAGACAGTTACCAAATGAGCCGATACGAGCATACGTCAGTGCGCGCCGACAGTTAGCAAAGACGTGCGACTTCGGGGATTTCTTGGAGGCTGCTCTACGGGACAAGGATGCTAACGGAGTGCGAAGCACTGAGATTCGACAGAAACTGTTCGTGAAGGGGTCAAGACTTACGTTGACCGAGGCGATGGAAATTCTGCAAACGTACGAGCAGGCAGCGGAAGGTGCTCAAGTCCATGATCAAGGGCCACTACAACCGGCCATGGTGCATCATGTTTCGAAAGGAGGAGGGCAAGAAGACGACTCGAGAACGCCGCGGGTGCGAAAATGTTACCGCTGCGGCTCTACAAGACACCTGGCAAATTCACAAGATTGCAGAACGCGAGTGAAACGTTGTTCCAGATGCCACAAAATCCGACATTTTCAAGCGGTCTGCAGTAAGTCGGCGGAGCGTAATGGACAAGTAATTCAAAACGACGGCTCCTGTGAAGAGGATGGTCTGACCGTGCTGGCTGTCAGACAAGCGGAACTAAGGTCCCTGGACGCCGATGTCGTCATTGAGAGCGAGCAGTTGCAACTGGTGGTGAATATTGTGTCGTCTGTGTCTATTTCTGTAGCGTGGCTTTTTGGGCTTGTTGGTACATAGTTCCAATACACTGTAGCACAGCAAAAGACGAGGACACAAGAGACGAGAGGCGCTCGTGGTGTTCGTCTCTCGTCTCTTGTGTCCTCGTCTTTTGCTGCGCTACAGTGTATTGGTGTCTATTTTGCCAGAACACCTTTATCGGGCCAAGTTCGCCTGCAGGTTTCCTTTGGTTTCAAGTACTGCAACACTGCGATATTTTTCACAGAAGGAAATTTCGGTCGTGGGATATTTTGTAGCCAGATTTGTGCGCGGGAACAACTCGACTTACCTGCGCTTTTATGTTGTTCCTCAAGGCATAACATTGCTGGGACTGGATGCTGTGCAACAGCTAGAGTTGCATATCGATGGTTCGGCACTGGAGTGCCTGCAGGTCACGGCCAGCTCCCCGTCGCTCCCTCCCGAGTTGTATGAGTTTTCTTTTCTTTTTGCGAATAAGTTGGGACTAGTGAAGAACTTTTGTGCACTCTGTGAAGCTGCGCTCAGATGTCAAACCAGTAGCGGCGAAACTGCGACGCTTGCTCTGACCTTACGGGAGAAAGTAGCAGCTGAACTGGCAGGATTGCTGGAAGCCGGCATTATAGAAAAGAATGCTGCAGAATGAGTGTCTCCTATAGTAGTTGTACAGAAGAAGGATGGCAGTATTCACTTATGTATTGATTTGCGCGAGCCCAACAAAGCAGTGGTTGTTGACGGGTTTCCTTTACCACACACGGAAGAACTGCTGCATGCGTTGAGTGGAGCAACAATGTTTTCGAAATTAGACGTTGCTTCAGCCTATCACCAAGTGGAATTAGCAGAATAGAGTCGTGAAATAACGACGTTTATCATGTATGAAGGATTATTTCGGTTTTACAGGGTATATTTCGGTCTCGCATCAGCACCAGCCGCCTTTCAGCGAATGATTCAAGAAATTTTGAAACGCTACAAGGGTGTATTGTTCTATATAGATGACATCATAGTATTCGGAAAGACTAAGAACGAGCATAACCGTAACCTCCACGAGGTATTGGACTGGATCACCTGCGCTGGGCTGCAGCTGAATCATAAATGCCTATTCGCGGCCCAGGAACTGTCATTTCTAGGTCACCATGTGAGTGCACGTGGTCTTGGCCCACTCAAATGAAAGGTGGATGCTACACTTAAGGCAGCAGTGCCGACAGATTTAGTGGCGTTGCAATCACTCCTTGGGCTCGTAGGTTATTACTACCATTTTCTTCCACATTATGCAGAAGTGGTGGAACCGCTGCGAAGACTTCTCCGAAAGGGCCAAGAGTTCGTGTGGGACCAGGACGCAGAGCAAAGTTTTTTTAAGGTCAAGAAGATGCTGTCAGCATGTGGAGTAGTGGCTATGTTCGACGTGTCTTTGCCTGTACAGGTGACAGCTGATGCATCTACATATGGGCTTGGAGCTGTGCTGCAGCAGGTAGTTGACAGAGAAGTGCGCACAGTGGCATTCGCTTCCAGGGCACTAAATCCACAAGAACGCAAGCACTCTACCAGGAAACGAGAGGCACTGGCATGTTTATGGGCATGCGAACATTGGCATATATATCTGTGGGGCCGCAGGTTCGTGTTACGGACTGACCATCAAGCATTGGTAGCACTGCTGTCAACAAACGGGGTTGGAAGACGTATACTGCGTATTGAACACTGGTGTGCAATGTTGTTGCGATACAATTTTACAGTGCAATATACAAAAGGACAAACCAATGTCGCCGCAGACGCACTTTCTCGGTTGCCTCTGAGTTTGGCTGAGGACGAACCTGTGGAAGAGGTGGTCGCTGCAGTTTCCAGCATGATAACAAAGAGTGAACTACAAGCAGCAACAGCTAATGATCCGCTGCTAAACGAGGTAGCAGGGTACGTTATGTCTAGATGGCCGGAAAAGAACTGTTTAGCCGGAAAACTAAGGTTGTATTTTCGCATTCAAGGAGAGCTGTCAGTGGTAGATGGCCTACTGTTTCGGGCTGAACGAGTCGTACCCTCTGCGGCACTCACTTCCAGATTGGTCATGATGGCACACGAATCGCATCCAGGCATTGTGCGAACAAAACAAAGATCGAGGGAACAGTACTGGTGACCCGGAATGGACAATGAAGTTGAAGCTTTGATTAAGAACTGTGTGGATTGTAAAGCATCGGATAAATCGGCAAAATCGATGACGCCTCCTTTGCAACCAGTAAAGTGGCCAGAGAAGCCCTGGGAAAAGCTTGGAATTGACATCGGCGGACCGATGGAACGAGTACCTCCAGAGTGCAAATTTGCGGTAACTGTCATTGATTACCACAGCAAGTGGCCAGAGGTGGCATTCGTGTCCAGGATAACTACACAGCCTGTCATAAAAGTACTCCTGGAACTGTTTGCAATAGAAAGGTACCCGAAAAGCATCGTGACGGACAGTTGGCGTCAGTTCATGTCTACAGGTTTTGAGCAGTTTTTGCAGGACAGAGTGATTGAGCACTGCGTTACAACATTGTACTACCCACAAAGCAATGGGCAGATTGGGCGGCTTAACCGCGTACTGAAGGAATATATCCAGGTCGCGGCTTTTGAACAGAGGCCGCTGAAGGAGGCAATCTGCGAGTACCTGGGTGTGTATAGGGCCACCCCGCATGCAGCTACAGGTGCATCACCGGCGTTCATGCTACATGGAAGACCGAGGACAAGACTGGATGTAGTTGGCCTTCCAGGAAAGGAATTTTTCTACGAACCTCTAGTTGCCATAGAAAAGTTGAAACATCGGGTCAGAGAGCAGGAGCATCGCACAAAGAGGTATACAGATGAAAAACGCGGTGCCAGAACGTCCACCATTGAACCAGGAGATTTCGCGAAAGGAAAACAAGGCGGACCGAAGACGAAGCACAACTTTTCCTTGCCACTGCAAGTAGAGAAGCGAGTGGGCAAGCATTCATTCTGTTGACAAATGGCACTAAATGAAATGCATCGAAGCTGACGGTAATTGCCAAAGGAGGGGACGAAGGTGCACAAGCATTAGCTGACACGGTTATAGAGCGACGTGGTGCAGCCAGAAGATTTTCCTGTGACCTAGAGACTCATGTAGGTGACAGGGCGAAACCAGAGCCTCCTGCTACCTTCATGGATGAATCGAAAGTGGTGCAAAATGAGGACACAGAAAAGAGCGCTCCTCGTCCCGGAAATGCACCGGCCACATCAACAGAGTCTGCACCACAGCTGCCTGACCAGCAATACTTCGCTCGACCGCAATGAACTAGAAGACCGCCAGTACGGTATGCGGACGAGTCTGCCTGAGACCGAAAGACTGGAGCGTGTATAGTTTGAGTTCATTGTTGTGTTATTTACTTTGCGTTGTGTTATGAGGGGGGAATATGTTGTGTATGTATAGGGGGCGCTACCCATCATTCATCTCATCTGTATATAAGTGACAGTCATCGAAATAAACGGGCGTTCCCGATACCCCCTCGATGTAGTCTCGCCTGGTCCCTCGGCGCTTCGCGCCACCACAGAACTGCTCCGACAAGCTTAATACTTGGCTTGGCTTATATATACCCCCCGAGAGGAGAGACATTATCTTGCCGGGTGACGCGCTTTTTGCGCAGACTGTGGGCCCCCAAATTGCCGCACAAGCGTCGGAGTGGTCGCGTTCGAATATGCGGTCCATCCAGAACCGAATTTTTAGTCGTCACTTGCGTCAGGCATAGGTCAGGAGGCGAACTGTCAACCAGCAAATGCACGGGCGTCAATGGGAGCCCGTCGGCGTTGCTAGTCGGGGTCCTTTTCGCTGGCATGTTCGGTCCTGGAGGCTTGCATGGCGCTAGTGCCGGTATAATGCTATCACGCTGTCCCCACGTAAATTAAATAAGCGGTGATAGCCCTTCTGCTAGAAGTTAAAATAAACGAATGGACGAGAGAAAAGGAAAAATTTTCACTGTTCCCGGAAACATGATTTCGAGCACTTGGTTGTTCCACATGAGCTTGAAGTGTGCTGCAAATATATTGACGCGGACTACCCATATGTTAGAGTTGAAGTATACTACGCACGAATTAATTTCGTATTTACGAAAGTACACCTTAAATGCATTGCCAGCATGTCATTTCCCGAAGCGCGATTTCGAGCATGTACTGTTGAACGGAAGTTTGAAGTGTGCTGCAAAATACGTTTACGCGAACAGCTCATTCGTGAGGATTGAAATGTACTTTGGACGAATTAATGTCATATTTGCAAAAGTACACTTTCAATAAATTGCCAACATGCGAAGGGAATTTCCCGGAACGCGATTTCGAGCACTTGATCGTTTTGCGGCGGATAGAAGTGTGCTTCAGGTGTGTTTAAAAGGACTGCTCGTTTGAAAAACTGAAGTATACTTGAGACAAAACAATTTCTTATTTACGAAACTACACATTTAATACATTGACAAGATGCTAAAACAGCATACATATTTTTCAGGTGTTTGAAGGGTGCTCGAAATCTGCTTTAGGTTACGTATACTTCGAATGAATTAATTTCATATTTACGAAAGTGCACTATTAATATATTGACATGATGCTAAAATGGCATACATATTTTTTCACCCGTTTGAAACACGCTTTAAGTAACTCATACTTTAAATGCATTAATTTCATATTTACGAACGACACATCTAATATATTGGAAATATGCTAAAACAGCTTTCGTATTCTTTCACGTATTTTAAACGTGCTCGACGCATGCTTTAAGAGACGTATTTTTGGCATATATTAAGAATATATTTAGAATACCAAGCATAAAATTTCAGTAAGCTACTCATGGCATATTTCTAGTGCACTCATGAATAAAAAATATGCTTAAAAATATAAATATCCCGAAGTATATTCCAAACGTATTAGTTTTCGCTAAGGGGAAAGCGATAGCGTTAAAGGCCCCGTTTACGCAGAAAATCTGACTTCGGCGTTGTCGGCGTTGTGAGTGATAAATAGGGTGTCGTAGGGTGGCCCAGGCAGCCACCCACTGAGCAGCAACCTAGGTGGGCGACATAGATAACGTTACCTTCTGGGGTCACCACAACCTACCCATCGGATTTCGTGCGAAATAGCCTACATGGCAGGTAGCAGTAAAATTAATAGATGACCGCGACAGGCTGCTTAGGAAGAGCAACTTTTTGCCTTGGATATGACCCACCGGGGGCAGCACCTGCCATCACAAGGCAGTGGCGCATTCTTTAACCGCTGCAGCATTGCCCAAGGAGTGATATGAGGCCTCCCAGGGAATTATGAATGTAAAGTTGAGAATGTACAATTCCTCTTATATGGGCATCAACTAATTAACGCTATACCGTCATATCCTTCAGGCGAAGCTTGGAAATCTCCTCCAATTTTATTTGCTTTTTTTTTGCTTCTTTGCCTGTCTGTTTGTGAGAAGTCGTGGCAGGCTGCCCACAACCCGGTAGGCAGCCTTACCAAGTGGTTACGGTTTCATGAAAAATTTTAGAAATTTTAATTGTGATGCGTACCTGCAATACTGCTGTTGGGAGTGTGAATAATTCTCCTAGGGGACGCTAATTCGCTTGTATTGTTTGGATACAAGCGGGCTTTATATGCATGTCGTGTAAAAAGGTAGCTTACGACTGCATACTCGTAAGTCATTATATTCATCATCAGCCTGACTACCCCCGTTGAAGGGCAAATGTTTCTCCTCTCCCATGTCTCTCCAATTGACCCTGTCCTTTGTCAGCTGCAGCCACACTATAACTGTAAGCTTTTAATCTCATCCGCACCTGTAACTTTCAGCCGCCTCCTGCTACGCTTGCCTTCTCTTGGAATCCACTCCGTTACCCTTAAGGACCAGCGGTTATCTTGCCTTCGCATTACATCCCCTATCCAAGCCCATGTCTTCGTCTTCATTTTATACTAGGAAGTCATTAACACGTTTTCCCCTCACCCACCCTGCCCGCTTCCGGTCTCTTTACGTTACACCTGTCATTTTTCTTTCCATGGCTTATTGCGTAGTCCTTAACTTGAGCTGAACCATTTTCGTTAGCCTCCACGTTTCTTCTCCGTAGGTGAGCACCGGCAAGATACAGCTGTTGTACACTTCTATCTTGAGGGCTATTCGTAAACTGCCATTCATGATCTGTGAGAACCGGCGGTATGCGCTAAGGTTGCCGTGTCCAAGGTTGCCGTGACTCTATTAGCGATAACAGTAAATACCTTGTATGGTACCGACAGTAAGCTGATCGAACTGTAATTTTTGTGGTCCTTGGCGTTTCCTTTTTTATAAATTAAGATAATGTTAGCGTTTTTCCAAGGTTATGGTACGCTCGCGGTCATAAGGCATTGCGTGTAGAGGGTGGCTAATCTGCGCAGCGGCTTGCGCGGACGCCATGCGCTCCGTCTCGCTAAAGCGTGCGTCACCAGCCGAATTTTGTACTCGGCGCCGTACCTTCGCCTCAATGCAGCTAACATAAAGCAGTTGGACGTCATTACTCGCAAAGTCTATACAAGCTCTGGACCTCCAGGTTACCACCTCCACGGTCCGGCTCACAACCCTGGGGGTGCTCAACACCTACTGCCGACTAATAAATTCACACGGCTCTAAATAACTTGCCTACAGTAGACAGCGTGAACCGCTCTCTCTACCAAGAGCACTATGGCTCTCCGCTCAAATTTCCCCGCAGCGATATCTTTTACCGAGCCCCCACCCCCCCACCGCCCTTCCCCCTCCGCGGAGGGGTAAAAACCGCCTAATTACTCATACGCCTCAACAGAATTATTGGTGCCATTTCGTCAACCAGTTTGAGACAAGGTGCTTTGAGGCAATCACTTGTTTTCCTTCAAAACCGAATTAATGAATGGTATGCCAGCATCCTCGACGTTTTTTACCCACGAGGACCGCGCGAGCATTCTGCAAAGCCGTTTGAGGTAAACGATGGGTCTCTGCAAAATAGTTAAAGGAAACATAACGTGTAGTGCCTGGTCGTCTGCAAGGCAGTCCGCTAACGTTACTGATCCCATGCGAGAAAGTAAAAAAAGAGAATGATTAGAAGCATACAAACAAAAATGGCACACTAAAAACAGTAGCTAACACCAGCGTGCCCATTAAACGACATATTGAAAGGTTTGAAACAGCGACTCAGCAGCACAGCGCGAGCATGTAATCAGTTCAGTTCGCAGATCTTCATTAAAAAAATGAGGAAAAGGAATCAGCTGCCACATCACCATACATTCATTATAGATTAGCATTTTTTCGCCGCTGCGACACCGCAATGCAGTGCGGGGTTTCTGCATAATAAGCGAATTTCCGAGAAAAAACAAGGAATGGGAGACCAAAGAGAGGTTATTCGGAAGGATAAAAACCGAAATTATATCTGCATCTGCTTTCATTATGGAACGCGAATATACAGAATTAGTGTGAGATTCGAAAGGGGAAGTCACCGATCAAAAGCTTCGACACTGTTATACGGGTTTTTCTGGCTTCGTGGTTTTTTGATCAAATCAGCAGGCCTCCTTGTTAGGAACCACCTGAATCATATTCTCTCGCCTGTGTCGACTACTCCAGTTTCTGTTAGGTCAGCTATTAATGTACCGCAGGATCCCCTTTATTCGACTGCAAGGCAAGAGCCATGACGTCAGTGCAGGACACAAGCATGAACACGAAGCAGTCTTGCTTGGGGCCATCCGCACTGCGACGAATCTTGTGCGTGCTTGTTGGACGGAACTTGTTTGTTGGCCGCATCAGACAAAGCTACCGCGGGTAAACGTGAGTTACGTGCTTTGCGCCCTCCCTGGAGTTAGATCCGACCGGTAGCCAGCCGGGTGCTATGCCAGCGAGGCAATGGGGAGGGAGAGTGCCGTGCTGTGACAGTAACACTCCTTCCGGGAAGACCAGAGGGGTGCGTCTTTCTGTAGGCGCAGACCGAACGGACATTACGACTCAGCACCGGACGCTAATGGGGAACTGTGGCCTCCGGTTATCCAAACAGGGGAAACCCAACACCAAGCGTCATTGCGGTGATGCGCTGCAACTCCGCTTCGGAAGCGGCACTCGTCTTAGCTAGACGTGGCGACTGCAAAAATCTCGACCTCAAAATTTCGACCTCACTGAATCGCGACCTCACTCAACCTCAAACTCACGTGTGCGGTTGAGGTCTAATTTGCTTACCTCACTCACAAAAATTTCGAGCCGTCGCCGACCTCACCTACACCTCACCTCACGACTTGAGGCTGAGGTCATTTTGAGGTTGTGGTCGACCTCATGAAGTCGATACCTCATAATGTTGCCCACTTCTGTTTGTCTGTCTCCCGATGCTTATACCACGTTCAGCCATTACTTCTGATGATCACAACATTTATCAGTATTATCCGCTGAATTCGAGAAATACGCCTTTTTAAAGCCGAATTGAATATATTTTTAATGTAGTAGTTGTAAATTTTATTGTATTTTAATGTGAAATTTGTTTAATGTATAATTTTGGTATACTCTCAATGTATTTAATTTAAT
Organism: Amblyomma americanum; assembly: GCF_052857255.1. Lineage (NCBI taxonomy): Eukaryota > Metazoa > Arthropoda > Arachnida > Ixodida > Ixodidae > Amblyomma > Amblyomma americanum. Next base: position 62,556,268 of record NC_135503.1, on the reverse strand, counting down.
AATAGTAATTGGCTTTTTGGGGAAAGGAAATGGCGCAGTATCTGTCTAATATATCGTTGGACACCTGAACCACGCCGTAAGGGAAGGAATAAGAGAGGGAGTGAAAGAAAAAAGGAAGAATTAGGTGCCGTAGTGGAGGGCTTCGGAATAATTTCGACCACCTGGGGATCATTAACGTGCACTGACATCGCACAGCACACGGGCGCCTTAGCGTTTTTCCTCCATAAAAACGCAGCCGCCGCTTCTACGGCTTCACAAGTACAACGTGCTCGCCGCACGTTGTACTTGTGAGCACTTGCACTGCACTTAATTATTCGTGGTACCACAGGTTGCCTTCTCAGTTCATGTTTTTCTTTGAGAGATCCGTATGCGAACCGCAAGGACATGGTAAAAGCCGGCACATTGTGACTGCAAACAAGTTTCTTTTGCGAGAAGCTTTTTTTCACAACGCCGGATCTGAATAAGCTTCTAAAGTGTACGATTTTATGCGGTAACAATTTTTGGAAATAATATTTGTTGACCACAACAAAAATGGTTTTGACTTTTAGCTATGCTCGGCGATATGAACAAAAAGCACTCTCTCACTGTGCGCAAATTCGGTGCTCCTTTACACTTATCGTCTTTTATGTTCACTTATTCCAGTTTGCAGTAGCCAGATTTTACCATACGACATTTTTATTGAAAAAAAGCTTTTTTTTTTGCAATACGAATTTTGGGAAAAATTTAATTGCTGCAGTTCAGTTATGTTTTAGAGCTAACACCAGGCAAGAAAAGTACGAAATCTTGTCTTCCCGGCATTCCAGAAGTGCATAAAGTGTTCTTTAAGAAACTCACACGCACAGTGGCGCCAGCTTTTTCTCCTGGTAATATTTAGAAACTCTATTGTTCATAGCTGTCGGCCTTTTATCTTTTTTTTCTTTATATTCACATATAGTTTGTCATTCCTCAGAGATAATGGTCCGTAGTGTAATAAATGCCGCTGCACCCAGAGCCAGGCCTTTTGTTAATCACCTTTGTGGCTGTTCGTTTCAAACAACCACCGCCTACTAGCTGTCTAAAGAGGGTGTTATAACGTCAAGCTGTAGGAATCTTTTTGGCAAGGCTAATAAAATATCAAAATTCGAACAATTAGCTGAAAATTTTGACAAGTTAAGACAATACTGCGATACAGTTGCGCAATGAGCGTTCATTTTAAACATCTCCTAGAGTACAAACATTTTGCTCCAGTATACATTTATATACACTGTCTCTTCGAAAAAAGTAAAAAATATGGTTGCACCACCGTGGCTTCCACAGGGAAGAAGATCCGGCTAGAGCTGTTACGTGTCGGTTCCAAGTGCCTTTGAGGACAAATCAGATTCACTTCTTAAGAGCGTCAGACGCACTTTCGACGAAATATTTAACCCTTTTTGTGTGCACGTTGCAGGACGCACCGCTATTGTCTCTCCGTGCGCAGGTCATACGGATTCCTGTTGGCTCATGTAGAGTATATGGCCGCTGTTCACAGTGCATGCGAAGTCGTGAAGACCCTCTTCTATGCGGCTGGTGTGGAGATCACTGTGCTCACTTCACCGAATGTCCTCATCCCGAAAAATTCTCTTTCGGTCGCTGCCCCATAGAGGTCACCCATGCAAGTTCCAGTAGAATTCGAGGTTCTTTCTTCCCCTAATTTTTTCTAGGTTCGTGCAATCTGGCGCTGCACTGCTCGGCAGGCAGCCTGGGAAACCAAACTGAAAAGTAATCTTAGCCCTGTGACAATATTTAGAAAAAACTAGTATCAGTAAGCCTCCTCCTCTTGACTGACGATCTTGTCGAAATGAAGAATAATTTTGAAATGGAAGTGTTTTTCAGATGTAAGCCAAGTTTCATGTAAAATAATTATTTCTGGATTATGTTGAGATATAAGGTACAATAAGTCTGTTGAAGCTGAGAGAAGTGACCGACAGTTCCAATGGAGAACTGTTAACACCCCTATGTTTGAGAAATCCGGGCAGCAGCAACTGCCTGCCCTAAAATAGTTTCTTTTGGCTTAGAGCCAATCTGTTGCTTCTTTGATTTCGGCTACCGAATGTGGACAAGAAGGGTCAGACAAGGGGGATCCACTGCGTTCTAGGATTCGCATATCTGAATCCACCATCTCTGCATCATGAATAATTTGAGCATTATCTGAATTAGTGGGACGAGGAAGTGGAGAAACAGCAGTAACTTGCTCTTGGGGCTGAGACTTCTCAGGCAAGGAATGTTGGGTCATTAATGAAGGCATGACTGACATGGCAGAAGTCATTCCAATTTGCATGGCCTAGATAATCTGCGTTGCCAGAGCATTAGATATGCACTCTGTGACAGTGGAAACTATCCTGTCAACCGTCTTAGCCGTAGAGGCTTCCACAGCAGTCACTATTGCCTGAGAGATAGACGATTCTAGTGTCACTCCTGAACGGGCTGGCACACCTGCATAGCCGTGAGCTCTCTCTTTAATTTCTGATATTGCCTCGCGCCGCGAACAGCATTTGTGGTCGGTTATGTCTAGAATTTGCAATTCGTGATCCCGGGAAGGACAATCCATGGAATTTGCAGCGTGAGATCCACCACAAAGGCAGCACTTCTCGTTTTTATCAGAGTATAAATTTGCTGATGGTCATTGTCGCATTTGCAACAGCGCAAGGTAAATTTGCAGCCACGAGCACTATGGCCATATCACCAGCAATTGCTGCACTGCAGTGGCTTAAACGGAAGGAGATCTACACGGAAGATTAGGGGTCATGTTTTTATTTCTGAGGGGCAGGCATTACCTGCCAAAGTGGCAATAACCGTTTCCGTTGGAACCCGCTCATTGTTCACCTTCCGGCTGCACCGATACACAGCAACAACACCCGCTGCAGAGAGAAGGTCGAGGGTCTCAACTGGAAACAAGCAAGAGTCCAGACCACGAACCAAACCTTTTATACAGGCCAGATGAGACGTAATGAAGCTGTTTACCGAAAGAGACCCAAAAGATGAGCAGTTTAGAAGATCCTTTACGCACGAGAGGTCTTGTGAACGGCACAGAATCCCGCCACGTCCAAACTGCCTTACCTCAGTGATTGCCTCATAAAGATAAGTGGCCGCCTGGAGAGCAGTTTGAACAGGCCCTGGATTGTTAATTTTGATAGAACCACCATCCTTTGGCACCAGCGCCACAGGAATGCTGCGGGCGCCGGAGCGTTGAAAAGCTTCCAGATGCATCTCATGAGGTGGTAGGGAAGCCGACCAAGGGGACCTCCCCTGGCCGGGAGACTGCGTAGACATTACCTGAGATTTCGATACTCACCGTGTGCGTTATCTACACAAGAAAAAAAAAGTAAAAAGGCACCGGTGGAAAAGGAACACACGACGTACCGCCCATTACTTAGTCAATACCTCGTCTTCCCTGGCACGTCTTACTGACACGTCCTGGGGCCAGCTGAGCACGTGCCGATAGTGCTTATTCTACAAAAACTAGAGCGCTCTTCTTCCTCAGTGGCAGTCATTACGGATTTTCTATAATTTTCCGCGTACCTCTCTTCGTCCTTTCACTCTACCTCCCATGTTAAGCACATTCCATTCACGGCTTCCTTCACATCTGGGTTCTATACATTTCATATGGGTGTCTGGACACAGTGATGTGAACAACTTAAGTGCGGTTAATTGTGAGGTGGCAGAGGTTTTCTTCAACTTCGGCAACTGCGTGTGTCACCTCTGCTAGGTGTCGCTAGGTGTAGGTAGGTACTATATGTCGGCGACCATCTTTAAAAACTGAGCAAAACGAGTCGCATTAAACATCCCAAGTTGATGAGAACCCCCATAGTTAATGGACCAGTGAATTTTGCAGAACACGACAGATGAGAGTCTCACAAGACTTCGCTGCCGTGTTCTACCGCTAAAATGTTTGCCAACAAAGGCCTGGTTTGGCGCTCTCTCCCCAATGCACGTTATGTAGTGAACGCGAATTAATCGATCCTTTAACCGGTTTTGTTTTTACCCGGTTTCCGTTTACTAAGGAGCGTGTTTGAGTGATTCTTGCAGCAGATTTGCCTTAGCTTATGCAGTGAAATCTTGTCACTTTGTTCCACTCGCTTGAGTACAGTCACAGTAGTGTTTGTGCCGCTGTTCAAGATTTCTTATCAGAACCCATCGGCTGTCATGCTGAACATTACTATTCCTCATTCACTCTTTACATAATTGAGACCACCCCACTACCTTTATAGACCAACGCCATTCTGTTACGTAAGCAAGATACGGTGGCACGGCTGTCGCTGGCTTGTACGAGTGAGATAAAATTTGGGGGTGAAAAGGCTGAGCGCGCGTAGAAATACATGAAAGCGAATCTTTTCAAAGCAGTTTTCTGCTTTCACAGTGCACATATGGTGTCGTACTATCGTGAAGAACAAGAAAGTTCATCCTAGAAAAGATTCTGAAAGTATGGAGCGTTATTTCCAAAGCGATGCATTTTAAACCATTGCGTTACAGGAGAAGTAATGGAGAGTCCGGTGGTTGCTTGAAGAGTGGTGTTCTAGGCTTATGTAACAAACCATAGAATCGGCTTCCAAGTGGAGGCGATGTACTTCGACGGCATATCACCCAGTGTGCTATTAAAGCGCTCGGCGAGCCATTGGTTTGAAGTGGTAAGCGCTGGTGGTCCGGTGAACTGTATGACATTCGTTTAGGAGCGCTTCAGGAAATTCAGATAAGAAAGATTTGCCTTCGTCGCTGAGAAGCTCACGAGAGGCGCCGTGCCTCAAAATGAAGTGGCGAAGAAGAAAGTACGCGTTATCTGTTGAGGTGACAACTGGAAGTGCTGCGGTTTTCGCGTAGCGAATGAGATTATCGACGGCCACGATTATCCAACGATTTTCCGTTCGTGTGTACGGCAGTGGTCCACACAGATCGAAGCCGACAGGATCAAATGGTGGATCCGGGCAACGGAGAGACTGCAGTGGTGCCGTCGAATGTTAGAGAGGTGGCTTGTGATGCTGGCAGCCGGCACACGAGCGCACGTACCTACAGACAAAATGTATGCATGCCGCACCAGTAGAAGCGCTCTCGCAACCATTCATATGTCAGACACACTCGCATGGCGACACTGGCGGTCGTTGAGGGGGGGGGGGGGGGGTGGGGGATCAGTCGAGATGTCGGCCTCATGATTGGCGCACCAGTTTGGTGACTTGCGTTAGGTAAAAGACGACGTTGTTGAGCTTAAGGACGTCGTCTCACTTATTGTACGTGATGACGCGTTTATAGGACGAAAGTCAGTCCTCAATGTCTTGATAGTCGCTGCCGTAGACGACTGGTGGGCGATTCCGGTGGCGATTCCGGAGCAAGCAACAGAACGGGCCGGGGACACAGGGCCGAAGCTGGTGCTGCCAGAGTCGGTCATCGACGAGGGGAGATGGCGGTTGCGGAGCTCAATGTTGTGCAGATGGGATCGAAACTCGTGACCTCCACCAAGTCTACAGCGGAATTTAGGACACTGGTAGCCGTCCGAAAAACAGCAGTAGTTTAGTGGGAGAGACATGGGAGAGGCCTTTGCCCTACAGTGGGCGTAGTCAGGCTGATGATGATGATGCGGTCTGTACTCACAACTACACTGACGTCGCCCTTAATTGCTCCGCTAAGGCTTCTTGCGCGCAAGGCACAGCAACATCACCGCAGAATGAGTCGGATGAACCGAGCTTTGAGACCGTTCCCACATATATAATGCTAGGCTATAGGCGCTGGCTGTAGTGAAGAGTATACACCTGCTTCGTTGTCGCCAGTGTCGCGCATTCTCACCGTTCTGTCGTTCAACATTAGTACAGATGTTGACTTGTACTCTTGCAAAAACCATGTGCTGATCGGACAAAGGAGCCAAGCTGAAGTGAAAGGAAGAGCTGAAAATGCTGGTAAGTAGCTAAGCGAAAGTGCCGTCTTTCAATATATTTCAAAAGGGCACTGCAGTGAGACAACGTTTATTTACAAAATCTGTAAAACCGCAAAGAGAGAACTCAAAAGTCGAAAGATTGAAGTTCTCTCTAGTATACGCCAAACGTGGCGATAACTGGACGACATTAATGGCATTCATGAGTGCATATTCAAAAGAAAAGCATTTTCGCACATCTCGGACTATGTGCACGTTAAGAAAAGCTGAAATATAACTTTAGGCGCGACAGATAGGCGTAGTTAGAGGACTTCTTATAGTTCTGCACGCTCTTCTGCTAATGTTGAAAACAGTTGCCCGAAGTTTGCGCATGGTAAGAAAACTTGATTCAGGAACATGAGTAATTTTGAAAAAGTTAGATGTGCTGTTGTGTTGCCTGACATTCACATATCCACAAATCGGTAAATATCTATTGCTGTACACGTATTACGGCTCAAACATTTTCGCATTTTATATCTTTTGTGGTTTATGGGGGTTTAACGTCTCAAAGTGACTCAGGATATTAGAGACTCCGTAGTGAAAGACTGGAAATTTCGACCACCTGGTGTTCTTCAACATGCACTGACATCGCGCAGTACACGGGCCTCTAGAATTTCACCTACATCGAAATTCGACCGCCACGGTAAGGATCGAACCCGTGGCTTTCGGGTCAGTAGCCCAGCGCTCTAACCACTTAGCCACCGCGACGGCTTTTGGCACTTTGTAAATTACAAACGACATTTTTTATTCTTATCCAGAGAAGTAAATACTTTCCTCTTAAACGAATCCTATCAGACTCCCCTAGAATTTAGCTTAATTCACGAGTTTATTTCGCGCAAAACTTAACGCAAAATATCCCACGACGTTCAGGCCGAATTAAAGGGTTGCATACTGTTGTGAATAGTTTTCACGGCGACGTCCTGGGCTTGGCCTCAACCTGCCACCTTCAAGGAACCGCGGTAGACACGACCAAAGTGATCTTGTCGCGCAGGGGAAGAAAAAGGAAAAATTTTGGAATTCAAACTTCAGAACAATTTAAAGGCCTCCTGAAGAACCCTTCAGCGCGACTAGGGAACATATTGTAAGATTACGTCGCTCCATACACCTCATCTAAGCTCAGTTATGCTTAAACCGGGCTGAGGGCTTTACTTCGAAGCGACATCGTGTTATTTTGTTCCCTAATGAAAGATGACTTCACTTCGATATTGAAAGAAGACGGGCTGTGGACAGGTTTGAAGAATAGATGGTTTATTTTCATTTTCTTAGTTCTTTTTTTATCGTCAAAAATGAACTTATCGCTTGATAGAATAAGAGATATTAGCTTTGCTGCAACTAGACTGCTTCTCCATACACGTAGGTTTTTCTCCTATTGGGGGTTATCAGCGCAGCTGTACCAGCTTAAGGTACCTAGCCCGATGGCAGGGCACAGATGGAGAAGTTTTCTGTCCCAAGAGGAGGTTTTCACTTTCAATCAAGGCCTTCGTCTCTTCGTCTGTGTGGAAAGCGGGTTCCAATAAGGTCTTGTGGGAGGACGCGTCACTTGCTTGCACGTAGCCTCTGAAACAGGAAGAAAAAAAAATGCGTCCTAACCAACAACTCAAACTATGTCCCTCAGTCTCTTTATCCCTTAAACGTGGGTTTAAAGTTCATGTCTACTTTCTGGAAACACCCCCGAAGAAAACAAGGAGCACAGTCTGCTCACTGGTAGAGAGTGATAAACGTGAGATTAAGCCCGTAAAATGCAGTTTCATGTAACGTCAGTAATCAATGCAATGAAAAGCATTCGTAACACACGAGATTTCAGGGTAATATTACGGAACAAGGTTAAAAGAGAACTATAGATGCATAAGCCAACTTCCTATTTTCTGAAGGTGTTAAAGAGGACACTCCTAACGGTACAATTCAGTGGTCGCGCTCAACCACTGTTATTCCCCTTCGGTGCTCAACCGCCTAATTAAAGCTGTCAGTCACAACCGATTTGTACAAATCTGCCACGATTCACTGCCGTCTCCCTTCATGTCTACAATTATATACACTTCTTTCGTCATGTCCCACTTGAATATAATATCGGCACAGAATGACCTTGTTTGATTTCGCCAAAATATGTGATGAATATAGTTTGCAAATGAATAACCACGCCGTCACTTACACAACTCGAAATTGTTTGAATTTACATTTTTATGTGATGACTGTCGTCTTTATACTTCGTTAAAGCGATGACGACCACAAGCAAAACTTGAGCGGTGCAGGCTCATCTCTCAATATTTTCGCTGCCTGAAAATGCACCGTAATTATTTGAGCTGCCTTGCCACGAAGAATTTGCGTATATATCTGCGCAAGTGTACATGCAACCACGCATGTATCTATACTATGTATACAAAGTTGCCAGCGTGAGACCAAGATTCGGCCCTTACTTTTTGAGCGTTTTGAAGGGCAAAACGAGTAGTAATAGTACGTAGGCTGACAGATTGGAAGACGCAAAAACAGGGGCCCTGTTAACTAAAAGATCGAAGGCGACACAATGGCTTTATGTGCATAATCGTATAAAACGCCTTGTTGTAATGTTTCAATTCCGTACTGACTGAGAGCGGGAAGAGAGGGAAAATAAAGCGGAAAGAAAGCGGGAAGGGAGGGAAAAAAACGCATAATGAGAGCCGTTGCGTTCCTTGAAGGAAATTTTGCACGGCAGAGCGCACACTCCTGTCGCTTCATCCAAGCATAGAAGCGCCAATGGAAGGAACAACCGCAGATGACACAGGCAAACCCAGTTCATGAAATGGAATTTGCAAAAGACGCTTCCTCAAATGAGAGAAGCGGCGGCAGAACAGCAGGAAAGGATCTATTGTCTCAGGTTCGGCACAAAAAGGACACAGTGGGGAAGCCGCCAAGCCAAATCTGTGACGGTAGAAATTTAGCGGAGGGACCCGGGACCGCAAACGCGTGGAATAGGCCTCTAGTCTGCGCGAGCGCCAGTCTTTGCTACTCCAAGGATGCAGAAGATGCTGATATTCGGGAGATGATGTAAGAGCCGAGGCAGCAAATTCCTGAAATATTGTGTAGCTGCGAAATCTCACCGCAGCTGTATATGCACATGTTGGCAGGTCAGCAATAATTGGGCCACAGAGAGCGGCTTTTGCTAAGGAATCTGCAACCTCATTTAAGTGAAAGCCCATGTGTCCCAGTACCCAAAGCAGCCTTACCGAATTTAGATGGAACGGGATCAGGAACATAAAGAGGCTTAATGCCCGAGACTCAGTGGGTAAGGATAATGAAGAGCAAATGGACAGAGAGGCCGTCATAACCATGACCTAGGAATCTGTAGTTTCTAATTTACGCAAGGCTAAGATTACTGCTAATAATTCAGCCAGATAAATTGGAGTGAAGTAAGGAATACGGAGAGAAAAAGACCAACCCAGTGAAAGTGAAAGAATTCCAACACCTGCCTTTTCGCGATCCTGCGAGGCATCGGTAGCAATAAGAGTATGAGAAGGAAATTACCTTAGGTGGTCCTGCAACAACAACACTGCAGAAGAGGAAAGGGCTGCAACTTTGCATTCGATGGAAAAATGTCATCGACTGCAATCTGGACAGAAAGTGAGTTGTTAAACATGTGCCGGACATGAGTGAAATGAATGGTTAAGGGATCAAAGAGAGACTGCACGAAACAGATGTGCGGAGATGCAAACGTGACCAGGCGGCATTAAAAAAGACTGTAGGCTGACTATTAAATATTATACTGGAGGCGTGAACTGGTGAGTCGCACAATTTTAAAAATGTTTGAACTGTCAAAAGGCTACACCTAGCTGATAAAGATGGGATCCGCGCCTCAAGGTGCAGAAAAGCATTGGCGACATATTTTGGAAGCCCCAGACAGAGGCGCAACGCCTGATGCTCCAAGAGTACAAAAGGGCGAAGTTTATAGGCAAGACCTCCTGAGAAACTGGCCGGACGTACATTTTATAAATAAGCAGAAGTGTTCACCATATTATGCCTGGCCGATCACTGGAAAGTCTGCGCCGGATACCAATGGCCCGAACTCCTTTTGCAGAAACTTGCTCAATGTTTTAAACTACAACACACTCTCGCGCTGTACATTGCACATCGCCGTTTTGTTTTACTAACACTGTTATCGAAATAATATACCCATTGCAGAGCCTTGTGGATTGCACATCATCGTCTTCATGAACTGATATTGCCATCGAACTAATATCATTGGCAGACGTGTCGACGACACAGCAAAGCAAAACAATGAGCCTACAAAACCTGAGACACCTAAAGAGCTGCGCTCAAATTTCGCATTGGAGAGTATCGTACACGATAACTAGGAGGACGAGCTGGTGATACATTTTTAAAATAACAGCGCGAAAAACGGGGACACAGGAAGGAAAACACAAGACAACGGGGACACAGGAAAGAACGTGTACTCGTTTTCCGCGCCGTTATTTAAAAAAAAAGTATCGTAATTGTCCTTAGAATTTTTTTATTATGATTCATTTAGTTCATATTGCGTTTCTACGCTTATTGGTTCTTAGCTTTTGGAAACGTGTAGGAGACATATTTTCTGGCTTGCCAGTATTACACACATGTATAAAAAGCTTGGCCTACAGATTGCCTTATAGAATAACACCATATTTATGTCCAGTAGCCACTAATATTATTTTGTAAGACCCACTTGCATGAACCACTGGGGTTTCCAATACTAATTTGACCGAATTATTATTAATCATGGCAAAGCTTCGAATCATGAATAGATTTATGAATGAGTTAAGCCCTGCCCAGAAGTAGTGAATCATTAGTGCCCAGAATGCCAAAAGAACGATGTAAGATCGGTAAGCTGAAAAAAAAGGTTGCACACGCAGGCAAATCAGTGGTGGAGGCCAATTGTTTTTAAATCTTCCTTGCTGGTTCTAGCCCTCCAGACAGACCGCAAGTGAGAGGCCGTTCCACATAACAGCATTCGAAACGTAGTTGGAACAGTGTTCCAGATACGAGTATGTGAAGCAGTGATCCACATAAAACTTGTTAATTCCATTTCAACAGTGTTTCACACGTTTCACTACTTTCTTTGTCTGGAACACGGTTAATTTATTTAGTCTAACTTTTTTCAAAATCTTCCATATAATTTACGGTCGTTAACTGGAATATATGTAGAACCAGTTTAAGAGCGCATCACTGCCGCTTTTTTTTTTCTTAGCCCTACTTCTTTCTGATGCGATTTTCATTCCTGCGTGCGAGAGTGGCGTCATAAACTATGCCCCCTATGAAGGTCAGTCATAGCAGAGTGTCCATCGCGAATTATGATAATCTAGTTCTCTGTCACTCTCATCTAGAGAAATTGAAGAACAGCCTAGCACAACGGCTGCGTAACACTGGGGAGGACTTCTGCGTAGATAGCCACAGCGTTGCACGCGAATTACGCGAATTCTGTTCACACTTCGGACTTGAATATTTTAGAACACCCGTGTTAGAAGGATCTGCCAAATGAAGTGGTCTAGGAATGCGACCGGCTCTTAATTTCCAGTATAAACTTCCACGCTAGCAACAGTGGCCACAAAATTTATTATTTGATTTGATTTGATTACGATGTTGACGAGGACAATTATCCTTTCAATTTTTGCGCACTTGTTCTCGTAACCTGCGTGCGAAAACTGCTTACGTCTACAGCTGATGGCTTCATTTCAGGAAATTTAGCCAAGTATAATTTTGAACAGCGGATTTAACTCAGCAAACGTCCAGCCTCACAACACTAATAAGTTTCCTTCGGTTATTGCCCTGCCACTACGTCCCATTTTAATGTGCTATTGGGTTCTTTTCTATTCTCGTTTGGTCGCTGCAAAAAAAAAAGATCACATAAGTAAAACTAGTGGACAACTTTCGCGCTTGCTATTGCAGATTGTCGCTGAACAGCAACTCAGTAATGGGCAACTGACTGATGTGCTGCGATAAAAGGTTTTCTCTCTTGTTCTTCCCACTTCCTTTTCTGTTTTCTTCTTTTCCTATAAAAGCGATTAGGAGCCGGTGCTCTTGTTAACTGGCCTGAGGCAACACTCAACACCTCAAAAATAATACTGACAAAAACATAAATGGCATAGAGCAAATGTCTTTTCTTGTTTAATAACATCGCTGTAACAACGCATAGCGATAAAATCATAGAGATGAACTAAATTCTCAGAGAGTCTTCTTTCGTAAGATTTTCTATCGACACTGTGCAAACTATTTCAATCGTGTAGTAATGTTGGCCCAATTGTGTGACGTTCCTTGTTGTGTTTATTCGCGTTTTACCTATAAAATGGGAATGTTTGTCTACGGCACTGTTAACGAGGCACTGAAATGAAATATCGGTATTTTCGTTGTTCATTTCACTAAAATATGGCGTTCCACAAGCGACAAGAACAGCATCTATAACTCGCTCTTGCAAAGAACAGCATCGCTTTTGCGGCCACTCTTGCATTAAGGCAATTACTTTAATACTCGTGTTCTCCTGAAAATCTGGCATCGGCGTTGTTAGTGTTATGAGCTAGAAAGCAGGCAGCCTACCTGCCGCCCAGATCACGTGGTGTTATGGCGTGATCACAACCTGTCCACTTTGGCAGGTGGTCACCAGTTCGCCAGACTGTGACAAAACTGCTCACCATCCCATACAAAAACGTGCTATGGGCGCCTGTGGAAACAGCTGTGTCCGTCTAAGGCCTTTTATGAACGTCCATACGCACCGAAAGAGCTGTTTATTGCCAGCTATTAAAAAATCTATGCCACTAAAGCTATAGCTTTGGAACCACACAACTGTTTTTAGCTCTCAAAAGAAAAATATATGCGCTTGAATCTACGGCTATAGATGGACATCGGAAAGGTTTATAGCTATTTGGGCCAAATACCTATAGCCGGCCATAGGACATTTTTTGTATGGGATGGCAGGTTGATGTTAAATTAATGATTGCTCGCCAGATGTTGCCTGGGTCTTACATTCCCCACCGGTAGTTCTGTAAACAGCCACCTGTCGTGGCAGTGGCGCACCGCTCAACCGCTGCACCACTACGCCAGGAGTGGTTAGAGGGCTCCCCGCAATCAATGAATGTATAGAATGAATGCTTTGGTGGAGTGATACGCAAAGCGGGCCCCAGGCCGCTGAACGGACCCATTAAAGGTCTCGCATCATATCGTTAGGGTAAAGCTTAAGTGTCCCCTCATTTTTTTTTTTTTTACCAGTGCACCCAGATGCAGGGATCAACATGGTAGAGTTCAAAATGAACTCCTCGGCGCCGGCAACGGCTAATGTGTCACGGCCCATCTAAGGCAAGCATTTTCACCGATTACGTCGGTGTCAATATCACGTTGTAGTCACGCAGATAAGGACGTCTCTTTATCGCAACTCTCACGCTGGAGTGGCTTGCGTCCGACTTCGGCGCACCTAGCTATTGACCGGCGGAGCAGAATACTTCAGTAGCAGGAAGCGGAAAACCATGTCATTCGTACCGTTCAGCTGTAACAACAACCCTTTTATCTTACATGCCCGTAAAGAAGCTGAATCACCATAGTTGCTTTCGTTCCCCTTATGAGGGCACAAGAGTCCACGTCATCCATATGTACAGGCCACATCCGCACAACCAACACCCGATCGATAAGCGCCCCAGCGGGCTCCTTTTGGACGCGCCGCATGTGACGTCACGCTCACGCGCCACTCGCGAGGTCCGGCGGGTACCTGAGAACAGTCGAAATATGTTAAAAATAATGTCTTCTGCGGAAAAAAACGCTACCTGAAGGTTTAAATATGCAATAATTGTATTCTTTGGGGTGCTGTTTAAACAAATTTAATGCGATGGCGTTAAGGAGTTCGCGTCGCAAAAAATCCGGCGTCGTCGTCGGCGTTTTTGACCGTGAGCGAAAAATCCATGAAAAATCCCCAAAGAAGCAATCTAGGAGGCAGGTGGGCCACCTAGATCACGTGACCTTGCGGCGTCATCACAACCTGCCCACCGGATTATAAGCAAAGTGCCCACCTGGGCAGAGGGGAGTTCAATTAATGATTGGTCGCTCGGGAAGAGCAAACCTGCGTCGCCCAAAGCCTACCGATGGCAGCACCTGCCATCCCAGGGCATGGGCGCATCACTTAATCCTCCAGTTTATATTTCGCACTTTTTGAGACGTCCTTGTGTGCATTTGACTTTACAGATTGCTCGCTTTCTGTAAGGAAGTCTTTGAAGAGTTAGTAGTGGACAGGCTCTAGGAAAGTACAGGATATTTTTCAGGTATTACAGGTGAAAAATATTAGAAAGCGCCTCAACAAGTGCGCTGAGAAGTCTGGCTAGTTTATTTAACGACCATGACGAACGGAAACGGAGAAGAAGGAGTCTGAATGCTGACACACGAAAAATGAAATGGGCTATATAATATTTGCCGATCTCGGCATTGCGCATTATGTAGAGGTTTTAAGGAACATTACCTTTACAGGCGACGAAGCGGTTGCTACGGGCGTTGGCAAGTGTTGCAAGCCACACCATACGAGTTTCAACGTAGCACCAAAAAAAAGTTGTATTTGTAGTAGCAGGCCAGATACACGTATAGATAGCGCGGCCCCCTTTCCAGTAGCTCTCTCTCATGTCTAAACACCAAATTATAAGGCGTTTATTATGCAACTGTAAGATCTCTAAATAGCATATATTTTAAAAGGGCACGAGAGAAGGACTGATGAAGAAAGTGCGAGTATTAGCGATATGGGATAAAATACAGGAGTTCCGGACATCGTTCGCGAGAAGAAAGTCCGCTTGCACCGCTGAAGAAGATAGTGTACTGGCTATGAATGACGATTCCTGGCCGGGGGCTTGCACCGTTTCAACAGAAGCCTATAACAACGACAGTAAAAATTATGGCCATCCGAATCGAATCCCGATGTCATAAATAAAATGAGTAGGCATCGGAAATACGCACTACCCAGGCAAGCATCTTATTAAGAAAGACAGTGCGAGAAGATTCTGATTCTGTCAATTCTGATTTCCCGGAAGTCATTGGTTATGACTTAATAATAAAGCGCCGTCTTTTGTTCTGGTATAGCTCTGTGGTAGCACATAGGCTTGTCTGCACACATATCATAAGGGCGAATTTTAATCGCACAAGGGTCGCGTGGCCAGAGAGTGCAGTGTCGTGAGGCTCTTCGGCTTCACGCAAGGTGTAGTCAAGGACACAATTTTCAAGCAATTAACATCATATGAGCCATGAACCAGGTCAGGGGAAAGCTTGCACCTACTGAAAATCCGATCTGAATCCGGCGGCCCTGCGGTACAATCCCAAACCTTTTGTATACGAGAGGGAATATTAAATGAAAATGAAAATTAGTTTTGAGGAATGGAAATGACACAGTAACTGTCTGACATATCTCGGTGGAGACTCGAACCTCGCCCTAAAGGAAGAGATAAAGGAGGGAGCGAAATAAGAAAGGAAGAAAGAGGTTTGGTTTGGTTTGGTTTATGGGGTTTAACATCCCAAAGGGACTCGGGCTATGAGGGCGCCGTAGTGAAGGTCTCCGGAGGTCTCCTTAATAATTTTCACCACCTGGGGATCTTTAACGTGTACTGACATCGCACAGCACACGGGCGTTTTTCGCGTTTCGCCTACATCAAAACAGGGCCGCCGAGGTTGGATTTGAACCCGGGTACTCCAGCTTAGTACACGAGCGCCTTAACCACAAAGCCACAATGGCAGGTGGAATATTAAATCCATAGGACCATTTATGGGCTCACGACTAACCTGTTGACACCGCATGTAATGTTTAGAGGAGCATACATTTCACTACTGAAATAATTTTTGTTAATCACTTGGTGCAGTAAGCTTGCCAATTTGAAAAGCCTACTTAGAACAAGTTTTTTTTTAGAAGAAAATCTCCCTATCATGGCTGATTGGCAGCAAACTTCTGGCATTGAATATCTTCAAGCACTAATTGAAACTAGAACTTTTTTTAAAAAAAAAGAATCACTTATCTCCAGGCCGGTAATCAACGTGTTCTCATTTGTCTGAAATACTTTACTGAAGTTTTGCTTTAGGAGAAAACTTACAATTTGGGGACTAACATGCAAACTGGGAAGCGGTACTACAAGCACAGAGACCTTTTACAAGATATGCTCGAAATGCTGTCCCTCCACACCAGCACACATCATGTATCGCTCGCGCACAGAATAAAGTATCAGCCTAAGCATTGCAGGCTCCACTGCAGCTTATGCTGTGATGATTGTCGCCTTAAGGTCTTCTACGCTGGCAGGTTCATCAATGTAAAACTAGTTTGTTTTTGTATACCCCCCCCCCCCCTTTCCAGAAAGAAGCCTAAAGAGGTCAAGTCAGAAGATGTTGGGGGCCATGGCACGGGGTCGTTACAACCTATCCATCGCAGTGAAAACTTGCATTGAAATGCCTTTCAGCACGTCCAGAAGAATGCGATGGCGCTTCATCGCGATAGTACACGCTGCCCTGAGCACTTTGAGAGGCAGGTCTCCAATGAAATCCTCCACTTCTACTTCCAGAATTTCTCCTCAGTACTTCCTTTCAGTCAGTGACTCTTCACAAAAGTAGGGGCCGACGATTCCGTCTTTCAAAGTGCGGCACTAAATGTTCACTGCCCACATTTGCTGGTGCTTTGGCAATTGAATCAAGTGAGAGATCACATCAGCCCTGTAATGGACATTGTGCAGGTTAACAGACACACTGCGACAGAACTGTATTTCATCCGTTCAGATCTTCTTCTGTAAAAATCCACAATCTCCAACTGAATCAGGAGCCAGCTACAGAAATCCTGCCTTCGTTCAAAGTCTCTCGTACTCAGCTGCTGTTGCGGACTTACATGAAAGCAATACATGCAGTTCTTGACAAGGACTCTCCATACTGACATCGTACTTGCACCGGCCCACTGGGTGATTTGTCGAGTGCCGGCATCTTGGTTACCTCTTACGAACGCAAGCGCATCGATTTCAAACTCTTCGTTCAGAACATACCCATTAGCCCTCGTTGCTGACGCCGCAGAACCTGCAGACGCAAATTTGTTGAAAATCCTCACATACGGTGTCTCCGCAGGAAGCCGGCGTCCCGGTTGCTTGGAAGAGAAGAAATGCGCCGCCAGACGTTCATTCTTCATGGCTACGCACTCGACAACCATGACTTCTGTGAATAACCTTCCTTTATTCTGCGCCGCCATTCCTATGCCGATGCTGACGCACGTCACAAGCGGGAATTACATAAGCCTTTTTTTTTGCCACTTCCACAAATTACCACGGCCATGCAATCACTCTGATATTGTATTGCAAGCGCAATGACAGCGCACGGAGGGTTCCGCACGGCGGCAATCAGAGATGCCGCGATACCGCCGAACTGGCAGTGATACCGCGTGCCCGCCCTCAGGTGACGTCACACTGTGACGCAAAAGCTCAGTGCGGAGAGATGGACGTTAGAGGCTCTCGTTGCTGCTGAGTTACGGCGTAAATTCAACTAGAGCGATATTTTCTCGCCTCATAACGCACTAACAATTCCGGCAATTTTTTTCTTGGCTCGACTGTTTGGAGGGCGATCTCCAATTCTGCAAACACAACATAGCGCCTAAAATAAGAAAATTTAACTTATTCATAATTGTCGAACTAATTCTGCCTCTTACTTACTGCTTGCCGTAGCCCCCAATACAGCCCCAGAGCTAAAATAAATTTAAAGCAAGTTGCTATTTTTTTTCAAACTTTGGACCTTCTAAAAAACCACTCGTTATATCGCACCCATCGCGATGGATCAGTTCTTAGTACGTTCGGCTACTGATCCGGAGTACGCGGGCTCGAAGCCGACCAGAGTTACTGCGCCTTTTTATTTCCTCAAAAAAACAATTTTCGTTTTCTACATATATCTCTCGTTATAGATTCTTGACTATGGTGCGTTATACTCGCTCCTTGTCGGGCAAAATGAAAATGACTCATTACGGTTCCTCGAGTCTATCTGCGAGATACATGGAGGGCTTCTTTCTTGGACATCTACCAACAGGAAACGCCCACTCCCTCCTTACAACCGATGAGTCTGTGTTCTCACGGCACCATTCGCGTCTGTGTTGCTTCCTCACTCTGGACCCATTTACTGGCTCTGGGATCTAACTACCAGGGTAAGTTTTGATATGTTAATCCTGAATGTAATGCGAAATACGAAATATGACCTCCACTGGGATAAAATGTGTGAGAGAAAAGGTTTCCTCTACTTGCAATGTAACCGGGAAGATATCCCTAGGCATTACCACCGCATTGATCTCGTAATGAGCATTCGCGGCACTGCACCCTGGAACCGCTTTTCTTGACATCCCAGCGTTTCCTTGGAAAGGAAATCATTCGTTTGCTATCGAGAACGTTGCAAGTCCTTCCCTGCGTTTCAAACCATTCCAACGCTCTCACAATACGAGATCCTAAAATTACCTCCTCTAATCACCTACAAAAGGATCCCGATTCATGGCGCTTTATGCGTGGGACCCTGGGTTCGTGGCCTTTTTGAATTCCAGAAGCATAAATTTGGCGCCATTTTTTCGGGTGTCAACGGCGTGTTCGAACAAAGGTTTTTCACAATCCAGGATTTTTAGCTTTGTTTTCCGGCCGAAATAAGCAACTATTAGTGCACATTGTTATCCAGAACATAAAGCTTTAAATTTCGGCCCAACGCTTTCAAAAACGATCCAGAAATGCAGGTTGCAACAAGAAAATACCCTCAAGTCACGCATTTCTTTTCTATCGGGATTATACCTATTCCGTCGCGTAGATCGCAATCGTTGAGTGCATCATTCTGCATCCCTGCATGGGACGCGAGTTGTAGGAAAAGAGTCTATTGTTGCTCCACCTCACTACCCAGTCGCCTGATATTGTGAAGAGAGGAAGGAGCATTTCGGAATTTAATGTTTTCATATAATATCAGGCGTGTAGCACATTGCGAAAACTTTCGAAAATACAGCGGCGATTTGAAACGCCTATTAGTCTTAGTCTGGTCAGCGCTTCACAGAATCATGCCACTGAAACGTCCCGTTTGTGCCTGTTTGCCTGTTTACTGCTAATTAAACGTACTCTACGATCATATCCACAGAGTAAACCTTGTCATGCATAATAATCACTAAAATAAGCTTAAATAATCGCCAACTAACTCAAAATTCCGCTGTAAAATTGATTGAATTACACCAGCTAAATTTCATGCGGGGCTTTTAGCCTTATACACAGAGAAACTACACGTTCTTTATGATTAAGCTGCCGGAAGAAATCAGCTTTAACGTGATAATTAAAACTCAACTCGCGGTGATGTAATTAGGCTAAATCGACCTTTACCAGGGAACAAAGGGCTCTTTTTGCACGCTATGCAGCCCTAATTTGACTCGATATGCGGCTACAAATCGTCCTCCGACACACACATTCGATTTGCCCCAAACTCCTGCCATAGCGCCGATTATTCAACATTTTTTATGCAGCGTGAATTTTCACTTATCTGCCCGCCTATGCTGTCCACTGCCATGGAATTGCCTGCATCTGTTGCCTTGCGGCGACGCAGTTAGAGAGGATATGATATTCCGCCGCTCTGCGTTAAGGACACCGACTTGTGCGTGTTGAACATGAAGATGACACATGACGTTAGGAAGGAACATCTTAGCACTATATGCAAACGCCACCTGCGTTGTCCATTACGAAGCCTGAAGTGAACATGCGCTCACATGCTAACCAGCTTTACGGCAATGCTCGCCGTTCCTAATCCACTTGCTTTCAATTCCCCGTCTTATGCGAGCTCTTTGTGAAGCAGGCTCAACCTGTTTCGCTGATTCCTTGCTCTAAAGGCACGCCAAAGTGTCTGCATTTTTTTTGCATACTTCAGGACTTAAGCTTGTAACCACGACCATCGTGTTGCAACCTTCATTTGTCTTATTCAAATTACTCTTCGTGTTTCACGATGACTATTTGTTTGGTCCTCATGTCAGGATGTGGTGCATGCCTGGGTGTGATATTGATACTATGTCTTTAAAGACAGTGGTTTCTGCACTGAAGAAAAGTGCTCATGATATCTTCGAACAGTCCTGGTACACGTGTCTTTTGCCTTACATTGGAAAAATTTAAGGTAGGGCAGTAACTTATGATCTAAAAGCTTACTGTTGCGCTTTCTCTCAGATATCCCACATATCTCACATTTTTGTTTGCTGTCATATCTGTGATAATCTGCTTTATTAGATCATAATTATCCAAATCACAATAGTAAGATTATCAT
Source organism: Amblyomma americanum (assembly GCF_052857255.1). Lineage (NCBI taxonomy): Eukaryota > Metazoa > Arthropoda > Arachnida > Ixodida > Ixodidae > Amblyomma > Amblyomma americanum. The sequence continues at coordinate 62,536,119 of NC_135503.1, read as the reverse complement.
AGATTTTCTCAACTGTTGCAACATATGCGCAATAGTGTGGAGTACCGAACATTGCATGAGTAACTGGTAATTCGTAATGCTAACAGCATTGCACCTCAAACTTGCATTGTTATACCATGCTTTAGTACCCTCGTACTCCGCGCCACTTCTAGCGTTTCTTTTTCAAATATTTGTCCTAAGGTGCTAATGCGCGTATTCCACCAAAAACATTTTATTATTTTTCTTTTCACATTTTCTATTAACTTAGCAGTCGGAGATCTGACTCATGCTAGTGATTTCGCTAATTTATTTCTCTTGAAATAAATGAGCGATAAATAATTAAATTAGAAATAAATAAATCCCTTGACAAGATCGGCAGCAATTTTTTTCATTTAAAATCAAGTTAGGTTGAACGCTGATTTACACGATGTCCTCGGTTGGTCAGTTGGTGTGATATGTTAGAAATGGTAATAAGTTTAGCAAAGACGATATTTTTTTAAAACTAAAAACAATCCTTCTTACCGATGTGCCGACTTTCGGAGGTAACATGCCACAAGTATCTCGGCTTCTGCGGTAAGATTTATCAATACTTGTAGGCGCATCTCTTTCCCTATAGCCGTGTTAAAAAAATCTGGTGTACCGTCTATTACTGATAGGAATAGTATTTGTTGCCTGGTGTTCGTTTACATTTTGACCAATCAAAATTAAGAGAGTGGTACTTAATTGCAACATCCTCAGTTTCTGTATTGTTTATGCAGTACGATGCGAATATTTTTTTTACATAAGGCCTTTAATAACAAAAATAGCGGCGTGAAGTGCTTGCATTTTTCTGCAGCCATTCCAACCATTCCGAAAGAAACGAACTTTTGGGTGATGCCGCAATACAAAATTTTTTCTTATTATTTCAGGTGCATCCGCGTCAAGGAGCCTTCCACAGACTGTTCATTTGCTGTGTTCAGCTCTGCAAGAGGCTTATGGTATGTTCTCGTCAGGCGTATTATTCTGTTACTCTTAGGTAAAATGCTCAACGTGGGCCTTCCTTATTACTATGGCCTTGCCTGCGGCGTTTTTTTTTATTTTCATGTTAATTTGCAAATCTATGTACCCATCTATCAAGAACTTGTTAATCATATCACAAGTATTCATCATCTTGACAGAAAGGTGAAACCACTTTTTCTATTTTTTGATAACTGCTATTGTTGCTTCTATTATATTATCATGAGTGCACAGCACCCCACACATTTAACATCAGTACGCTCCAAGCGCATTATCGCTTCCCATTATTGCAGAATGGTATTCTTGGATCCGCGCAATGCAGGCATAAGGCGGTTAAATTTTTTTCTAAACTCTGCATTAACTCTTTCCGCTAGAAGCGTATCTAGTGAATCCAAGTCAAATGCCCTTAGAAGAGGCACCAAGGCAGAAAGAGAGCTAAGATCTCATTTATTTAAATCCACTGTGATTATAGTCTAGCTTTTTTCTATGCGGACGGGTTATTTCATAGCGGTTCATTTTAAAGAAATACATTGTAACTAAGGAAAATAGTCATCAGCGAAACGTCACCTCTCTGCGCTGCTTCCTTAGAAAATTTCTAAACGTGGCCAAAGTCTGCTTAAGGAAATAAATGCGACTTAGGGTAAAACACCATCAACGCCGTACTTTGGAAATGCCAAGGTGGCCAAAAAAATGGCATGCGGTGTTGGGCTGTCCAGACCACCAAAAAACTTTTCAAGCCTTATTTTGAACGCATCACATTTCTTCTATAGGAGCTGTTTTGCCATTTCCGGACATCGCCGCTGGATTATGACATCTGATGTACCCACGAGGCCTTGGACAGTTATCAGCAAAGGAGGAAGATGATTGCGATGCGTATCACAGCTGCAATAATGCGAATCCTGACACTTTTAGCGGCTGTTCTTTTTGCAAGTGGCTTCATCACCAAGACCTTCAAGACTTCTGAAGGGTCGGCACAAAACGTCATATACGTAAATCTTTCTCACAATGGTAGCGCGGTCGTCGTGGGTGGGACAAACACTCTCTACATGCTGTCGCCTGACGATTTGTCGCCGACGGCCATTTACAAAACGGGCCCCGAAAATGACAGCGTGCTGTGTCCACCATATCCCATGACGTGCGACTACGATTACAACAGGACGACAACGGACAACTACAACCGGGTTCTTCTGCAACTAGGCACAGATCCCGTTGTTCTGGCTTGCGGAACTACGTCACAAGGCATCTGCTCAATCCATGACCTCCTACAGGACTTGAATGTTACAATGCAGATGGACAAGGAACTCAAAAACAACTACATCGCTTCGAAGCATGGCACCGTCGCCTTCTTTGGCACGGGAATCAACGAGAACGTCCTTTTTGTCGCATCAACTTACGACGGTCGACCTCTTGAGTTCCAGCCGCACGCCGTGTCCGCCAGGGTGCTGAATAATTCGGGATACTTCAGCCTGCTCTCTTCCACGAACGCGGAAACATCTTTTGTGGACGTGGTTAACCGACTAAAGATGTCCCACCGGATATTGTACCTGTACGGCTTCAGTCACAATGGCTTCGCTTACTTCGTCACACTGCGCACAAACGTCTCGTCTCCCGACGCCGCCAGGACATGGCTGGCTCGTGTGTGTGAGAGCGACAAGTCCTTCCGCACGTACATGGAGGTGCCCATTCAGTGTACCAGTAAGGACGGCGTGCCATCCCTTATCGCAATCAGCGCTTCGGCGGGGCCGTCAGGAGCCGGTGGCAAACCCAGCAGCAAAATCAGTAAAATCCTCGCTGTGGCCTTTATGACGCTTGTCAGGAACCAAACAAACCAAAAGAACTGGAGTCCAGGCTCTGTGTTGTGCTTCTTTGACATGGCTAGCGTCGAAGATGCCTTCAGAGAAGCTGCCGAAGAGTGCAACATGGGGAAAACAAACGTCACACTGTCATCTCTCTACCACGAGAAACAGAGTGATTTAGCGTGCAAGCATTACGTAAGTGGAACTGACCTTTCTTTAATTCAGGGTTAGACGGAAACCAGTATGGTGGGAGGAATTCATTATACATGAAGAAACACAAGCACTCGCCAGGTTCATAGAGGAAAAATAGGTATAAAAGCATAGACTTTTCAGCGCCCCTGCGCTTTCCTTGTTCACAACAGACGAGAACAATGGGCCGTTGCCTATTCCTCGCAATAGGAGGCGGTCCATACTCCTCGCCATGAAATATTGTCACGAAGTGGTGACTGCAATCCAGGGAGCAGAACGACAGCGAAAATGGCGTCTAAACAAAACTTTATTTGGGCTGACTTGCGCCCACAGTGGACTCAATCACTCGGCGGCTGCGTAGCAACAAGCGTGCTCGGCGGTCGTTGAACAGAATGCCCGCTGCTGTCGGCCGTGCTCAATTTAAAGCTGAAAGCAAACTTTCGAGATAAAGCGTCAAAGTTTCTAGAACATTCTGGAACAACATAGATTCAGCTCTGCCTGCATGCAATCAATCGAGATAAATGTGGTCGCGTCTTGCATCGAAAACAGTGATAAAGTGGCCTGCCGGCAGTTTTGAAGAATGAACGACCAAACACTACAAAGATTCGCGTCAATATAAAACAGCCGTTCTCGTCTCATATTGTGAACAACGGCTCATGGTGGCGCCGAAACGTCTATACTTTTACTGTCATTTTTCCTCGATGTGCCAGTACCGCGATATCCGAGGGGCAATGTGGAGGATCCCGCAAACTGCTGTTGCCGAATGTCGCATTACATAAGCATCTTTTGCACTTCGCCTCCATCGAAATTTGGCCGCCACGGCCAGGAATTAATGATGCGTCCTCCGGCTGAGCATCCGAGCGCTCTAACCAATAAGCCACTGCTGCGAGTTCTGCTAAGAGCGAGTGAGCGTTACGAAGCTTTGAACAGCGACAGGGACCTAATAAATGCAGCGAGAGATGTTGAACACGCTGCCTAATACAAAAAGAGAAGAGTCCGAGCTCAGCGGCACTTAAAGCAACAGTGGCGACACGTGGAAGAGCGCCGGCCACGTGCAGTAGGAATGGAGTTGCCGCCAACACGCGCTACAGATCGCGGTACCAACTGCAGTTGAGTCGACTTGTCGATGAACAGGGCAGCGATGGCTACCTCCGGCCGAGCTAAATGTCATAGTATGCTTTTTTTATAGCACGTGCTGAGGCCACCTTCTCTTCTGCACGTGGCCTACGCTGGTCACGTTGGTCGCCACGCATCAAAAGCAGCGAAGGTAGCCGGGTGTTTAAAAAAGCTAAGAAAAGAAAGTGGCTGACGACGGAGGCTCGTCAAGACCTTAGTGCAGCTACCACCACCTATGAGCCGTCCGAGAATGCGCTGCGCTTTTCCTGCGTTGCATTTCATGCTTACATCTCTCGACGACGAGACAGACAGTGATTTTTTTTTCTGTGTGTTTCAGGAACCAAGCGGCGACATCACATGCACATCCAAAGGCGAAAATATCTATATTGAAAGCTTGCTTCCGCTCACCGAGCAGGTGAAGCTGACTTTAGCGGGGAGGATGGTATCTTCCCTCACCGTCATGCAGCAAAAGGGCACCGTCGTAGTCTGGGCGGGCGACAACCAGGGCTTTCTTCACAAGGTAGGTGAATTATAGTCTTTTTTAAATTTTGGTGATAGCCTGGCTTCGAAACCTTGACTTTCAGAGAAAATTGTGAGCAAGCAATGGATGTCTCAAAGGGCGGAAAAATATTTTTGCACGTAAATGGTCTTTCTCTGGCCGTTTATGTACGATAGTTACTCGCGAAAGGCGTGTCGAGGCCTATTTCATGTACAAATTATATTACATGGAGCTGCAGGCTCTTGGGAGAGCAAAAACTTTACAAAACTGTCAAATAAAGCTGTCGAGCTGACGAGGCCAACGTTTGTGATGGTGGGTGCGTAGCACATAGGTAATGCGGACCACCTGTATCGGCGATAGCGTTAGACGGCGTCTTGTAGCTGAAATGGCTCAGTTCTTCCAGGAAAAATGGACGTGTTGAGGGAGGAGGAGGTTTGCGGGATTTGATTGGGAGTAAGTAAGGCTGGTAGGAAAAGTGAGTAACTGATGGGGAGGTGAATCATGGAGTTTTTTACTATTAACTATAAGGAAAGCTGGCGGCGCGGCACCTGAGCAACCATGGGCGCTCAAAGCATCATGGGGCGATGAGCAACTTGTTGCGGGACAGTCGGCTTTCTTCAGGAACAGAAAGTTGCGTTACTGAGATGTTCCGTTCCGTCCACGAAGCAGACGACTTTGGCGCAATCGTAGTGCGCAAAGGCCATAGTGCCGAAAACGCAACAGCACACGACGCCAATAAAAGGTTTTTTGGTTTTCGTAGTGCCATCAAAAAACCTCTTAAAGTGTTGAAGGGACAAATTTTTTCAAAAACATATTTATTGAAAAAAAAAACGCCTGTTAATCACAAAATTTTGGCTTTTGTGGTCTGCAATACTTGGCCAATAGGAGAGCAAGCCATTGCTTATTTTGGGCAAACTTTATATTTACATGCTTTTCTGCTCGTATGTTGCAATTTATAGAGGATATTGAATGATAGGACATTGTTGATCATCGAACAACATTTGTTTTTTCATTATTTTTTGGCCAAACGTTGCGGTTCTGCTGTCGGTAGCTCTCCGCCCCATGATGCTTAGAGCGCCCAATGTGGCTCAGGTGGTCTTGAGGAAGCTCCATGCAAACTCCCATAGGCGGGCGCCAGCTTTCCCTTATAGTTAACAGTAAGAAACTTTATGAGGTGAATATGTATTACGTGCATTGTCAGGATAGCCGCCACATAGCTGGCATCGAGATTAGCAAGAGAAGTCGAGCGTGAGATGGGACTTTACATTGCGTAACATTTAGCCGATTACTAAGCGATTATCAAGAAACTTCCTCCTATCTTGGGTACTTTTGTTGTAGGACATGTACGAGATTGTGTGAGAAACATCATCAGCTAGCCTGACATCTTCACTGCCCGAACTGGATGAATGGCGCGAATGTGAAATATTTAATGTGTAATAATACCAATCAGGCAAAGTAATTTTTTGCGGTCAAGAAACGTACCGCTTGTATGGGCTGCTGTTCGTCGAGCTATTGTGTTTTCCTCTGTTCTGCAAGCAGGATTCATACGTGACAAGCACACAGTGAGCTTGCGTGGCGCCTTGTTATGCCGCTTGCCAGTGTCTTTGAACTCACTGCGAACTAGTCTCTCATGCTTACAACGAGATGTAAAGCCTCAGAGTTGCTAACTCACTACCTTGTGGCAGCTACCATCCTGAACCGAGAAAAAAAACATTTCCAGAGTAAGCTTTAATGAATGGCTCCTAGCCTTCTCCTTTAAGCCGTTTATCGAACCTAGGTGTAGGTCTAAAGAGTGCAGTGTTCATACCGAGTTGTTTCTGTTTTCCAGATGATCATGGCATTGAGTCTGAACTAAAAAAGTACGCTTTGAAACAGCCAGAAAAGTTGCCGTGAATGACAGTAATTCATGATGCTGTCATCTTGTTTTGGTTGCATTTATGAACTTCAGTGTTCCAAATGAAATATCACGTTCTCTGCTTTGGAACTTGCATTCTGATAAATTCTTAAACACTGATCAACAGCATAAATTTTCTCAGTTTCTGGTGAGCAGTGGCAAACGCTTGTACATCAAAATTCTGCTCTAAACACTCCTCCCCCCTCCCTCTCTCTGAAGCCACTTTTTAAGCGCCGCGGACACAGGCTTCATGCACAGCAGTGAAGGCGTGGTAGATTAGCTGCTCTTCTTTACTAAAAGTCCGAGACTGCGCTGTCAATCAAAACCTTTTTCTTAGATGTACGGATGTTCCCCATGCAATACCAGAGTGAATAAAGAAGTACATGCGGTGGGAATTCTATAAATACCTTTGAAAATTACGCCAACAAGTAAGGCTGGGGCATCCCAGAAATACCGCTCTTTGTTCCTGAGAAAGAGCAGGTTGCGAGCAAACTGTAATGAGCCAATTTTGATGATCAGCTGCGGAAAGGTGTGTTGCACAAACGCCAGCCGGACAAGACTGTGTCTTTCCACTCGTTTCATGCAGGTTGTGTTGTGGGATGAGTCAGCCGATTTGCTCGCATCGTTGAACCTTTCCAAGATCGGCAACACTGGAATACGACCGAGCACAGCCATTGACGAAAGGGGAGAGCACGGCTATTTCTTGATAGGCGACAAGGTAATTCTTTACACTGCGACTCATAGATTCACCTGTAAACACTGCCACACTGACGACTACACGACAACTCGCGGATGTCATTATCGTTTCTTCAGTGACTTCTAAAAACGCACCTTCGGCATCTCATTAGCACGTAATAGTATTGAAGCTAATATAGGCCCTCGGCAACTAGGATGAACTGTTGCCGTGAACTCTCGTAATTCAGTACAGCCGAAAACTGGGCAAGTTGGTGAACGTTTAGCTTTTTGAACAGCACTAAGAAACGAGGATGAAGCATGAAACACGCACACACAGAAGCAAGAAAGCGCTTCGTGTGTGTGCGTGCTTCTTGTGTACTCCTCGTTTCTTTGCGCTGTTCAAAATTCTAATCTCTTAAGTCCTTGAGAAGTCGTCCACAAGGAGCTTGTAAGTCCTTGAAACAAGTATTCTGTCTATCTTTGCTCATGATAGCGCATCGACTCCCACTTTACTAGATGATTGAGCTCTCTGCTACAAAGTCCATCCCGATGGTTCGAAACCTACTCTAAAATCCTGAATAGACTATGTGAATATTCTGCTTTTTTTTAATTGTGAGCCCATACGAAAGAGCGCTCTTTACATCCAGCATCAGTGCCCAAATACCAAAATAGCCGCACCTTACCGCAGTCACTGATTCATTTTCAGACAGGCTATCAAGAATTATCCAAGCTCTGAGTGGTTTGCGCTTTACCAGGAGCCTTATTTTGAAGGAAATGAAATAATCAGAGTGCAAATTATTCTCAGGCCGATAGTCGTAACCACAAGTCCGATTACTTTCCGGATACAGCTCACACAAGAGTAATGATGCACATGCTCAAGAAACCAAAAGGACATATACACCTGCTCCGTCTAATATCTACTTAAAATATAAGAGCTACCAAGTGACTGTGCGAAAGAAATATACTGCAAGAAAGATGATACGGCTGTTAGCTTATTGCAGCGGTGGAGCAGCGAAGATAATCAATTGTTTTCTACGTCGATAAAATTGCTTGCATCCGACAGAAAAACAACCAGAACTTTATACGCGCCACAGTCTTATGCTACTATATCTTCATTCGCAATAATGGTTTTAGGACAAAATGGCAGCTGTCACTGGTATAGTTGTACTGTGGGTACATTCGGTGCAGGACTGTACGGCTGTTGAGCAGCTTGTATTGGACTGCACGTACAAAATCTAAAATTAAGGTCTGCTATGAGATAGCCTGCGTCTGCGCATGCGCAGCCACACTAATGGGAAACTACGCCAGCAACACCCTATTGTCATCGGCATGACAAAAATGACCGCTTCGTACTTCTTGCGCATCGATCCTATCTATATCGCCTACCGTAGTCTTGGGTACAGCGAGACCACGCAAGCATCCTAAGTGTCGGCCATGATATTAGAGACAGTTAGCTGAGCGTATTTACGTTCCGCTCCGCTGGTAGTTCCCCAGCGCACGCAGTCTCGCCGCACGTTCTAGTTTTCTCGAAATTACGAGTAAAAAATGTCCCCCACTGAGCTACGGACGGTTTGGTACTGCCGGACAACAGATGGCGCTAGTTGTTGACGTCGAGGAAAGCTGGTCATGTACAACAGAAGTGCTTGTTGTTTTGTGCGCAGGTCGTGCGGATTCCTGTTGGTTCGTGCACCATATATGAGCACTGCTCACAATGTATGCAACAAAGCCTCGACGACCCGCTTGAGTGCGGTTGGTGTACGGATCACTGCGCCCATTTCGCCGAATGTCCGCATCGTAAGCAATTTTCCATGGACCGTTGCCCCATACAAATAACACGCGTAAGTGCCATTCATGTTTGCCCCTTTCTTTTGTGCTCTCTGTAAATTATGCGCATAATTTTCCGTGAAAGGTGTCTTAGTTAATTTTACCTCAATAAATATTTGAACTCGGCCTTTGCCACGAGATTTATCGTGAAGATATAGCTACATACTGCACCGGTACGATACATATTGGCGCGTGCTCATGGGAGCGCGCCGACGATGAAGACGAAGTGTGCGTGTGCCGGTGGACAAAGACGAAGTGTGTGTGTGGTTCGCACCGCCATCTTGTGAGTTCCCTGCTGTGCGCTGGGCTTCGCTGAGACCGTGATCTGTGCCGGTCCTGTCTTCGTTACATTTTTGGTGGAGGTGCTGGGTACTTTCCAACATCTACGTGCCCCGAAGGCTCTCTATGAACACGGATTTGACTCCGATTCATCGCAGTACGAGCCGCCGAATGCAAGGTCAGTCACCAGAGTACGGTCCGTTATCCCCTAGGACCAGGGCTCCAGCTGCGACGCGCAGGACTGACGCGGCACCTATGGCTAGCAACGGAGACGCGGCAGCTATGGCTGACAACGGGAACTCAGCTGCTCATTTCCTGGTCCTCCAGCCGCGAACGCCGCCGACCTTCCATGGCGAAGTGTTTGAGGACGCGGAGGACTGGCTTGACCAGTTCGAGCGCGTTGCCAGGTACAACGGCTGGGATGCGGAGCGGAAGCTGCACAATGTTTACTTCGCTCTTGACGACTCGGCGCGGACGTGGTACGAGAACCACGAGACAACGTTTCCTTCTTGGGAACGGTTCCGTAGCCAGTTGCTGGCGACCTACGTCAACACTGACCGTCGGGAACGAGCTGAGTCGGCGCTGCAGTCAAGGAACCAGCGACCCAATGAGAGCGTCGCAATGTATTATGAGGACATGACACGACTGTTCAGAAGGGCGGATCCAAACATGGCCGAGGACAAGAAAGTGCGCCACCTGATGCGCGGGATAAAAGAAGAACTGTTTGCTGGGCTTGTGCGAAACCCACCTAACACCACTTCGGAGTTTCTATCGGAGGCCACTACCGTCGAAAAGACCCTGCAACAACGCGCCCGCTATTACAATCGCGCCGTGAACACCGTATCAACTGCAGACTTTGCGCCAGCCTCCAGCGACTCCGCTGACACCCTTCGGGAGCTGGTTCGATCTATCGTCAAAGAAGAGCTGCACAAAATGCGCCTCTCTGCCCAGTCGCAGCCGCAGTGCCCATCGTTAGCACAAATTATCCGAGAGGAAGTGCAGCAGGTGGTCCCTGAACCTGTTGCCCCTGCTGCCCTTACACCGACGCCCCCGCGCCAGACGTACGCGTCGGTACTCCGACAGAACTGCGACCTCGCCCGTTGGAGCACAAACCCATCTGCATCTGCTTTCCAGCCGCGGCCCCCGCCTGTCCCTGTGTTGCCCGAGGCCAGACTGCGGAAGACGGACGTGTGGCGGGCACCTGACCAGCGGCCCCTTTGCTACCACTGCGGTGAGGCTGGCCATATCTTGCGGTGGTGCCCTTATCGTCGAGCTGGAATTCGCGGATTTCATCCGCGAGTCCCCTGTCCGCCCAATGGCGAACGGCCCCGCGAAATTGAGGAGCACCTGTCAACGCGCCGGGATCACACTCACACTGATTTCCCTCGCCCTGACTACCGCCCACCAACCTCTACCCGCTATCGTTCGCCGAGTCCCCGTCCTTCGACAAGCCGTTTCAGCCGCTCACCGAGTCCTCGCCGGGGAAACTAGACCCAGCGGCCTGCGGAGGTAAGGCCGCTGACGAGCGAACAGCCGAACATCCTCCATCGCGTTCCCGACCAGACGACGGCTATCAAACGAGGACACGTGACGATCACAAAGGATGTGCAGCTTCGGACTTACCGGTCGATATCGACGATTTAGCAGTGACGGCATTGGTTGATACGGGAGCGGACTATTCGGTTATGAGCAACGAGCTAGCAAAAGAACTGAGGAAAGTTTTAACCGCGTGGACTGGGCCTCAGATTCGCACAGCTGGTGGGCACCTAATTACCCCTGTTGGCCGGTGTACGGGGAGAGTTACAATCGACGGATTTGTTTACGTTTGTGACTTTGTTGTCCTACCTCACTGTTCGCGCGATGTCATTCTCGGCCTGGACTTTTTACAAGCTAACGGCGCCGTTATCAATTTACAAGAGCCGCGCGTGACGTTTTCGCCGACGCAAGCAATTGAAATAGCCGACCCAGACGACTCCAGGATACCCGCCCTGCGTATTGCTGCTGATGACGTGACGGTGCCTCCGCGGTGCAGCATGATGGTCCCCGTGCAAAGCGACTCGCCCGGTGATCGAGACGTTATGGCAGAGAGAAACGTCAGCCTTCTACTCGAGAAAGGAATCTGCGCTGCAAGAGGGCTTGTTCGCTTACGGGATCGCTCTGCGACACTCTTGATCACCAACTTCGGAACAGAGTTCCAGCCTATTGCGAAAGGAACGGCCGTCGCATACGTTACCGACTTCGTTGAGCCCGCAGAAATATGTGCTCTGGAGCTACCGTCGCCGCACGGACGCGATGCAGCAGCCGTTCTGTCTACCGTGGACATTAATCCCGGCTTGTCGGTGGGTCAGAAGCAGCGCTTGTTAGAGCTCCTTCACGATTTCGCAGAGTGCTTCGCCACGACATCAAAGGTAGGGCGCACCCCGGTAGCCAAACACCGCATCATCGTCAACGAGGAGACTAGCCCCATATCCCAACACCCGTACAGATTGTCGCCGGTGGAACGGGAGGCTATACGATCCCAAGTGCAAGAAATGCTTGCAGACGACGTAGTCCAGCCGTCCACGAGCCCCTGGGCTTCGCCTGTGGTATTGGTGAAGAAAAAAGATAACACCTTGCGATTCTGTGTCGATTATCGGAAGTTGAATCGTGTCACGAAACGTGACGTTTACCCCCTTCCACGTATCGACGACGCCTTGGATCGACTGCGTGACGCTAAATATTTTTCTTCACTCGACCTTAAGAATGGCTACTGGCAGATCGAAGTGGACGAAAGGGACAGAGAGAAGACAGCGTTCGTGACACCTGACGGCCTTTATTAATTCAAAGTGCTACCCTTTGGACTCTGTTCTGCGCCAGCAACCTTCCAACGCATGATGGACACCGTTCTTTCTGGGCTGAAATGGCAGACATGCCTAGTGTACCTTGATGATGTCATTTTTGCTCCTAGCTTCGAGGAACACCTCAACCGGCTGCGAGTGGTGTTACAGGCGCTCCGTTCGGCACAGTTGACGATAAAGCCACAAAAGTGTCACTTTGGTTTCGAAGAGCTCAGTTTTCTTGGTCATGTGATAAGCGCTGACGGAGTTCGTCCTGACCCGGAGAAGACTGCCGCTGTGGCACAGTTCCCGCGCCCAACCGACAAAAAGTCTGTAGGTTTCTGGGCCTCTGTGCCTATTACAGACGTTTCGTTGAAAACATTTCCACAATTCCCGAGCCCCTTACAATGCTTACTAGAGACAATGTATCTTTTGTGTGGCATGATGATCAGGAATCTGCCTTCAACGAGCTACGCAGCCGCCTACAAACTGTCCCAATACTCGCCCATTTTGATGAACGAGCTGCCACTGAAATTCATACTGACGCCAGCAATGTTGGTCTCGGCGCTATTCTCGTTCAGTGGCAGGATGGCAACGAGAAAGTCATAGCGTACGCCAGCCGCTCCCTCTCGAAAGCAGAGGCAAACTACTCTACCACAGAGAAGGAATGCCTTGCGGTAGTGTGGGCGATTAGCAAGTTCCGACCATATCTCTATGGTCGCCCGTTTCGAGCTGTCAGTGACCATCATTCGTTATGCTGGCTGGCCAATCTCAAAGACCCTTCGGGACGGCTTGCGATATGGAGCCTTCGCCTCCAGGAATACGACATCACGGTAGTGTACAAGTCCGGCCGTAAGCACAATGACGCCGATTGTTTGTCACGTGCACCTGCCGGCGTTGCTCCGGCCGAAACGGAGGACGACTTCCCGTTTTTTGCTCTCGTCACGTCGTCCGATATGGCCCGGCGTCAACGGGCTGACTCAGAGTTGCGTCCGCTCATCGAGCATCTGGAGGGCCTTAACGTCGCTGTTCCGCGGCGTTTCGTTCGAGGTTTGGGTTCCTACAGTCTCCGAGATGGCGTCCTTTACAAGAGGAACTTCGCCCATAACACGGAAACTTTTCTTCTGGTTGTGCCATCCGAACTCCGTCCAGAAATCTTGCACGCCTGCCACGACGAGCCATCGGCTGGCCATTTGGGTGTTACGCGGACGTATGCCCGCATTCGTGCGAAGTATTACTGGCCAAAGTTGCTCTCATCAGTCCAGCAATATGTGAGGACCTGCCGTGACTGCCAGCGACGAAAGACACCACCAGTTAAACCCGCAGGGCTTCTCCAGCCCATCTCACCGCCTACAACACCTTTCCAACAAGTGGGCATGGACTTGCTGGGCCCATTCCCATTGCCTTCCTCTGGGAACAAATGGATTGTTGTGGCGACGGACTACTTAACGCGGTACGCCGAGACACAAGCGCTCCCCCACGCTAGTGCTGCAGAAGTGGCTCAGTTTTTTATGACATCAATCGTCTTGCGTCACGGTGCGCCATCAGTCGTCATCACGGACCGTGGAACCGCCTTTACGGCGGCATTAATGCAATCTCTCTTCGAACTCACCCACGCCAGTCACCGGAAGACAACAGCCTATCATCCCCAAACAAACGGCTTGACTGAACGCCTCAACCGGACGCTTGCAGATATGCTTGCTATGTATGTCGACGTTGAGCATCGTACGTGGGACGCAGTTCTTCCTTATGCAACCTTCGCCTACAATACGGCAGAACAGGAGACTACCCGTCTTACACCTTTCCAGCTGGTCTACGGACGGTGTGTCACTACCATGCTGGATGCTATGCTACCCGCTGCTCACAACGACGGAGACATCGGCCCCTCCGCTGACGTTGACACATTCGTCCAGCGGGCTGAAGAAGCCCGCCAACTCGCAAGGTGCCGAATTCGACATCAACAACAACTCGACGCTGGTCGCTACAACCTCCGACACCGATGCCCGGCGACTCTGTATGGGTATGGACACCTGTGCGCCTCCGCGGACTCTCCGAGAAGCCCCTCCGACGCTACTTCGGTCCGTACGAGGTGGTTCGTCGTATAAGTGATGTCACATACGAAGTTTTTCCGCGGGACATGACCTCCTCACCACGTCGGCGCCATCCGACCGAGACTGTCCACGTGGTACGCATGAAGCCCTACCATGACAGGCGGCAACCCGCCGCTTTACCAGCTTAACAGCTCTCTGTATTCTCTGCCGTCCGCCGTCTATACCGAACATTACCTTTGCTGTCCGTGTTCGTTTCCAGCGTCGGGCCGCCGCCTTGATGGAGGGGGTAATGGCGCGTGCTCATGGGAGCGCGCCGACGATGAAGACGAAGTGTGCGTGTGCCGGTGGACAAAGACGAAGTGTGTGTGTGGTTCGGACAGCCATCTTGTGAGTTCCCTGCTGTGCGCTGGACTTCGCTGAGACAGTGATCTGTGCCGGTCCTGTCTTCGTTACAATATGTTGGTGATGTGCTAATGATGCGGAATTACGTTTTTCAGAAGTTTGACCGGCCCTATTTGTAAGTTTATTGTTGTGGTTGAGGACACACAGAAGCCCTTCACATACGATGTCTGATTTGCAACAGCTGCGACAATAATATCAATAGAAACGTAAATGCCTGCAAAAAGAAATCAGATTTCATACCAGTGGCCGAAAGCACAGACGCCGTATATTGAATAATCGGCGCCAGATGTCAGCAAGCAGTGCCTGTGCGTAAGGAAAATGGTGCCAGTACGTGTCATTTTTGCATGAATGACACTCTAGTAATAATACAAAGCGAACGAGGGAGGAACTCAAGAAGGCTTAGCCGATGTTTCGACAAGAGGACTTGTCTCAGTTGTCCTCTTTCCAAAATGTTGGCTAGGCACTCTGAGGCTCCCCCTCTCTTGTTCACTTTGTGTTCCCAAGAAACCCATCCTCATGCCTTCTCTACCATGGACCACTACTGCAATAATGTAACGCCCGGACATAACGCAACATTGCTTTTATGCCACAGTCGTTACTCAACTGAGAAGAGCCAACGAGACAGGACGCAGACAAAAAGGGCATGGCAGAATGAACGCTTGAAGACAAGGAAAGAAAAATTCCTATATATAGCATTGTCCTGCCAACCCAGACGTCAGTGCCAAAGCCGAAGCTCAGCTTTTCCAGGGTTCTTGCGTGACGCACTGTATCAAACATTTCTGGTGCAGAACGCTGACGTGTTACGAAAACCAATTTCACACTGAGGTACTAAATATAAGCTAGCTTCAGCAACACCCATCGCCCCTCTCAACTACTCATGGGTCCTGCACAACGCAAAGACCTCAGTCTAATTCCTGAAAGCGTGTATATCGAAGACACTATGGCAGAAAGTAGGGGGATAACGGCCGCGGTAGTAATGAGACAATGCGGAAAATAAAAAGTGCGGTCCGGGAAAGCGAGTATAACTTGCAGCGCAAGGTGACACTTTGCAAGAAAAGACTTGTTCAGCATCACAATTATCCTAGAAAACTTGACCATTACTTTACTTTCTTGCGACACGGGAAATATCTAAAATATAATAACAGCCAATTATATGTCATTAAATCAAGGGCTTAGAACTAGCACTTTGGTGCCATGAATGGAAGAGCTCTGGAGCTTGCAGAGCCGGCCATTGTTTCAGGTGCATCCAGTGAACGGGTCCATATTTGGAGGGACCCCTTTAACAATAGAGGGTGAAAACCTGGGATCAGCGGAGCACAAGCCTCACAGCAGCATTGTAATCCTCATAGGTGGAAAACTGTGCGACATCGTTCATTGGAACTCGATACGGTCAGTATACACCCACGCCATGCATGCACCAACCTTGCTGCACATCTCCAACCTGCCACACTTGAATTAAATCCTGCTGCACTTCAAGGATGCAAATACGCTTTCCACAACTTCTTCACGAGCAACGAAACATCGATGTGGCGATTGCATGTTCATTTCTGCCTGCTGATCTATTCAACTTATGGTCACCTAACTTATTCCGTAAGGTACTGTCGGAAGTGTGGTGTGTGCACGAAACCGGCAGCAGGTTGTCTGAAGAGAGAAAATAAGTAGTTTCTTTATCCATCTCGACGACTTCTTTAATGAAGGTGACTGAGTTGCGAAACTGTCAGTCTAATTTAAGCGAAGCTGAGTTGGTGTTTCTTCATTCTATACACATCCAGTTTTGCAGTACTGACGCGTTCATAAAAAAAACTGAACACGTAGAGAATTTGTGAACCACTAGGGAGCGCATTAGATGCGGTTATGCTTGCAAAGAGGAGCAAAGAGAAAAGCACCACAACTTCTTATTACGCAGAAAGAAATGAGCTCGTTTAGACATCGCTTGTAAAATTTTGAACCATGGAAGGTTTTTTTATGGGCATTATGATCGCAACGTGTGTTCGTCATAGTCACAATTCAACTAGAGTTCTAATCATTTTCATTCCACTGCTTAACGTGCCAGGACACAAACCTCTCGACCAGTCCTGAATTAGTGTGACAACGCGCATAACTTTTACTCCGACCGTCTGCTCTAATGCTGTCACGTTAACACTTGAGCTCAACGCTCGCGCTTCAAGCGGGTGGCGGCGCTGAGAAAGGGAGTAGGGGCCGCAGCACACGCTAAGCTGCTTCTCTCTCTCCGCTTGTCTTTCTGACAGTGCTCGAACCATCTCGAACATTCTGCCTACATGTCTAAACTAGAGCTTAGCTCGTCATAAAAGAACAGTTTTTATCTAATATTTCACAGATGCAAGGGGAGCTTTTTAAAAACAGTTACGGTTTGCTAAAGAAAAAAGCGCTCTGAAGAAGGCGAACTTATCGAAGCTAAAATATGAGCCATGACCCGTCAGTTCGGAAATCGGGACTACGTGAGCCTATAAGCGTGATGTTTCTCGGACCAATGTTCGATAGTGCGTCCGCTGTGCTCAGGAAACGAATTTTTTGCAACGCCCATAAACCAGAGGCTGCATATTAAGTGATTTCATCCAGGTGACGCGAACAGAAGAAAAAACTGATGCGGCATTCATAACTTTCAGGTTCAAAATTATGCACCAAACTTACAATACAGCCGGTAATAATCCACTTACCAGTGAGTAGCCACGGGTTAACTCCCAGCTTAAGCGTAACGGACTGTATTCCAAGAGAAGGCAAGCGTCGCAGGGGGCAGCAGAAAGGCAGCGGGGTGGATGAGATTAAGAAGTCTGCGCGGATAGGGTAGCCGCAACTGGCAGAAGAAAGGGTTAATTGCAGCGATAGGAAATGGGCGTTTGCCTTGCAGTGGACATGTCAGGCTGATGATGATAGCAATGGCTCATATTTGTTTCTTCTTTTGTTTCTTGCATTTATCTAGAAAGCTTGAAAATGGTTTCAACGTTCCCTCTTTCAGAGTGTTGTGCACAACTCCGGCTGGGCGAAATAACTCGAAAGTCGACATAGTTATAACAGTAAACGACGTGTACAGGAGCGCTGCCAAAATGTACGATGTGCTGGAAACTCGCACCATTCATTCTGGCTTCGAGTACAAGGTACGCGTAATGAAGAGCTGAACTGTTTGCAAAGCCATATCGCACAAATGCTGGTTCATTTGTGCGACATGGCTTTAGTTTCATGACTAGTACACTCGCAGGCCTCATACCAAAGATTGAGGTTGTATAATCAAACAGACTCAATCTATGTATGCCGTGTTGACTTCATTTTCCTGGTGTTTGTTGATCACAGTTGCAAAATGCTAGAGGAAGTAATGAAGGGCAAGAAATACACAATTTTTGCCTAAATTCTATAAACATGGGAAAGCACAGTATTTTTTTCAGGTGGACACCACTGCCACGTATGTGAAAGTGCGATTGAGGTGTCCACTGACCCAGGGAGGCAGTTATTCGCGTCCTCGTGTTTCTCATCGTCAATGGCAATTTACCCAATGTACGCCAGCAGCCTATGCTCCAGTGCCGCGTTTCTGCAGCAGTGTTGTCAACGTCAACACATATTGCTCCAGTGTCGTGTTACTGCCGCAACGTTGTCCACGCCAACGCATGCGGAGCGCATCTCTGCGTCACTACCGCCACATAGCTCAAAGCGTGAATATTAGTTTAATACCCATATTAGCTGATGATGAATATGATGCGCGATGCACAGCGCGAGAGTGTGTTGCAGTTTAACACGAGGTGTGCTAGCCTGCGGCGATAGCCTACTCCTCTAGCGATGTGGCCAGCAAAGCTGATCTGTTCGCGCCGCCACGGATTCAAATCCCAGTCGCGTAAATTTATTTGGTTTATTTTTATTTATTTACTACAATCGGCAAAAACTCACAAACATCGCAAGATCGTGCTAGGGGTTTACCTATCGGAATAGTGCTTTCGCGCTAAATGTTATTTGGGACGAAGCTCGTCAAGTGCTCCAAGTTTGGTCCAAGGTGTACAGTTTTCTGACCACATACATAATGAATGCAACTAGAACATGTAAAATCCTGAGTGTCCTCCTCCTGCTTGAGACACAAGTGCACATATTCTTAAGTCAGTCTTAAAAAAGGCGTTAATATTCTTCTGTAATCACCTAACGCCAAAATGCATTTTCCTCGTTTCAATGTAGCGAACCGCTAAAGGGGCTCTGAAAGGGGCTCTCCAGAAAGGTGCGGTGTTCCGGCGATCCTTAAGGACGCACCACTTCACAAATATCCAGCAGCAACAACTTTTTTTAATGTGTTTTGTAGAAGCTGAGTTATCTGCAGTCGAAATTGGAATTGTAGCGTCTTCTCGCCTTTCTATCTCTTCTGATTACTTTTTACACGTTCAAAGGTCGGCACTGTTCTGCCGGCCCACAGCCGACGCGCGCGGGAATTCTCCCGGTGGGCGGAGCTTCTTGACCCACTGGAGTGACGCTGCTCACTGGCCGCGGCCATGATAGCTGTATGACGCCCGAAAGAAACCAATAGCTATCTCTGAACACAATTACGCAGGAACGGGCGACGAGGAGTGTGCGAGCAAGAAAAAGTCGCCGGAAAGGTCTCGCTGTCGCAAGCAACTGTGGGTCATCTGAATCGTGTAGAAGTGTATTCTTTGGCTCAGGTATTCACACAGAGAGAATGTGGTCATTGAGAGAGTTAATGTTCTCTCTTTAAAGGTGCTTCACAGCTCCTTTAATATATGCATAATGCTTCCTGGCCATTCACTTTGCTGCAAAAGAACTGGCGGTTCATTTCCTGGAATTAACTTAATTTAGAGGATGTGCTATATTTGTCTGTGTTGAGAATTTGTTTAGCATCTTAATTTCTCCTTTTCTTCTTCTAGGTCGCAAGTTTGGGCAGTGTCACGCCAATTTATGATCCAGTATCCGGGAAAACTAAAGTCGCTATAAGCGGCTTTAATCTCGATATAGGGTCTCAACGTGCCGTGAAAATCGGCAAAAGTGTGTGCCGCATAGAAAGGTATCGATGTTTTTTTTTTCTGGCTTGTAAGCTGTGCTTGATCTGAACCTGCGAACATACACCTTAATTAGTGCTCCCTCTTTCCGGAGCAAGCCGCTGTGGCCGGAATGCGCGAGTGTCTTCTCAACCCTCTGTTATAGTTTTTGCCCAGTGCTAGAGTGGAGACGAGGGTTCACTGACGTCACTTGTTCAGTGCGTTTTCACCCAATCCCTTCGTCACGACGCGTTTTGAGGCTCCCGTGTTCTTACCTGTGCCGTGAAGCACTGCTTAATTTTCTGTCCCCAGTGCTGCAAAAGTATCTACGCTGACGATAGTAATTATCCTCTATCCATTAGCGCCTATGGAATCTAGGGGGCGTTGCCCGCAGTTTTGCCTTGTCATAAACCAGCTGGCTTGTATATTTTTGACAGACTATCCGGAACCATAGTTGGAACCTCCGAATTAAAGATTCCAGTGTAAACGTAAAATGTGCATTGCCCTTTGCATCAGTGGACCTCTTTGTTGTCTACATGCCCACATTTGCCGTAATGTTCAGTACTCACACAGCAGGGTTCTGATTTACGTAAATGAACCGGTTTTCAGCAAGGTTCGCAGTGAAATCTAGAAGGTAAAAGTCTGCCATGGCGATGCATTTGAGGCGAGCCCAAAGTTGCGTGAGAAATGAAAGTTGGCCCGAACCATTGAGAAAATCCCATACAAAAAGTCCTATGGGCGTCTATGGAAAAAGCTATGTCCGTCTATGACCCTTTATGAACGTCTATAAGCACCCATAGAGGTGTTTATTGCCAGCTATTGAAAAATCTGTGCCACTAAAGCTATAGCTTTGGAACCATACAATTGTCTTAAGCTCTCGATAGAAAAATATATCAGCTTGTATAGACAGCTAAGACAGAAATAGGAAAGGTCTATAGCTATTTGGGCCAAAATTCTATAGCCGGCCATAGGACATTTTTGTATGGGTAAATATGGCAAGGAGCTGAACGCAAGTGCGAATGCGGCCTTATTTTGGCCAGGCTCTCCCATTTTTGCAGTATTTGCAGCTCAAAAGGATAAAAAGGTACATTTTAATCCAGCGTTGCGAAATTACCCTGAGCCGCCCGCTCGGTCCAGATAAAGATTGATTTGCCTGAAACAGGATAAACGCAACGTTTTTGGAATGCTCAACGAGCGCTGTGGCCGCAGACGAAGTGGAGGAGCGGGCGCCGGTCACTATGACAATAGATGACATCCGGGTTCCCTTGGTCGAAGAAGTCAATATCGGCACAAAAGCCACTTTCAAGCCGAACGTTATGGTGAACGACATTACACCCAAGAGATCAACCTACAGGTAAGTGGCGCACAATCAACGTATATGCTTATTTCATTAAAAATCAACTAGCTCCTCAAACAAGTTTCATTAGGTTTCAATAGAAGGGAATATTTTGTTGCAAGCAGTCAGCGACACGCTCGTTGTAGTCAACCATGGGCGAATGGCGGATTAGTGTTTGAATAAACTGAGCTCGAGAACTTTCAAATTATTCAGAATCAAATTTCATAGAGCGGGGAGGTAGGCTACACTTTGCTAACAGCGCGACATAGCTTCTCGAAAGCAGCTTCGTCCTATCCGCTCTGGAACTGCGTGTAAGATGGCACCCGTGGTGAATACTGCGTGAAAACTACTGAGCCGTAGCTTCTTCTCAGTGTTTGAGCTCTCTTTCATTGGTCACTGCAAAAAGCGATGTCCCGCGTTTGCAGTGGACGCTTCACTGTTGTTGTGACGGGCAACCACCTTGACAGCGTCTCCAAGCACGTTATTGTGACTAAAGTCAGCTCTTTGAATGGTACGAAGCAAGAAGAGATCAAAAAGGTGAGTTGGTTTCTTTAAACAGGAAGGCAGGAAGTTCAGAGTTTATGAGTTTGTAAGGTAAGAGGTGTTTCAGGCAACCTTGTGGTGAAGGCCTTCATAGATGCTTACCTTAGCCACAGAAAGATTAAAGCGAGAGCAATGAGAAGTCG
This sequence comes from Amblyomma americanum, assembly GCF_052857255.1. NCBI lineage: Eukaryota > Metazoa > Arthropoda > Arachnida > Ixodida > Ixodidae > Amblyomma > Amblyomma americanum. The sequence goes on along the minus strand of NC_135503.1, from coordinate 62,514,596 downwards.
CAAGGTTTCTCGATATAAATAGCAAGCAATATCAGTAAGTTTCGTTTACAACGATGGCTTTGTCAGAATGTTTACAGTTTTTAATATCTCTCTAAGAGTGACCATAAAAAAATAATTAGAACCAAGATCGCATTGGACACGACTGTTTACAACATTTTTAAAATTATAACTGCTGTAAATCGACACATTTATATAGTCCGCAACATACAGCATTTTAAATTTATTTATTATGGAGATTACACTAATAATCGGCTCAAAAAGGCTCTTGTACGAAATGTGGAACCGCTTCGTACATGCTTCAGGGAACAATAATCCGCATGTAGCTACATATGATTAAAATAATGGCATCTTGTGTTGTGCGCTCGTCTCCTTTAGACAAATCCAAGACGCGGGCCGTTACCACCATCTAGAGAGTAGCCTGAACTCAGGATGAACTATGCGCCAGGGACAGCTACAAGCATTGGATACGGTGCTCGGTTAGGCGCTGATGTTAAAAGAAAACTCGTGTACAAAACAAGACCTCCCGCTTCAAAATATTGCATTGCGGAAACCTAACTTCGCAACTCTCCCCTACGTTTGCAACCGTCGACCACGCTTCCACTGAAATTCAGATCCCTATCTGAAAGAAACCTGCCTCTTATTCAAGAGCATTCATATTTAATGACACGCCTACTTAATAATTACGCTACTCGTGTACGTTAATATAGGGAAACCCATCCATTCCAGCCAGAGCACGATAAAAACAATAATTTACCGTAGTGTGTGGTTTTCCTTTGTGAAGCAAATTTTACGTGACAAGGCGTGTTCGCAGTCTAAGTAATAACTTCTTCGCAGCGTTAAGTAAGCTCAGGTGAAAGGCAGAAGGATTCAATGCCTCGGCGCACATTCTTCACCAGCGTAAAAGAGGGGTGCAGCTGCAAAAGAAGATCCGGCATTTCAACAGGCTTTGCCCAACACATATTGTTTAACATTTAAAAAGTCGCTTGTAGAAAAAGCGGACCACTTTCATATTCGCAGCTACTGTCGACTGTGTGGCGTTAAAATATCAGCCATATAGCAGAGCGACTTTTGGACAGCACTGAGCGTTGAAGAGTGCATTCTCTACGATTAGCCCCGAGCTTCAACTCCTGCGCTTGCCGCTTGCAAGGCTACAAGATTTCTCCTCGACATACTGCCATTCTTCTCGGAAGGTCGATCACCGGACCTCGAATATGGCGCGGTTGTAACAACAGAAGGGTTGTCTCGCCTCAAATATTGCTACACCCCATAGCATCCCTGCCGTCCTTCAAAAATATGCCCACTCCTCTTTTGCCTTGTAGGCTTGCCAAGCCACGGAGAATGGCGAGAAGATGATGTGCCCTGGAACACCGCTGGTGGAGTTCTCCGTGATCAACAATGATCAGCTTGGAGCAAACGATCTGCATATTCTGGCGCAGATTAGCTTTCGTATGGACGGGTTGCACATGCCGTTAGGCGAGAGGCGACACTTCGATTTCATCTACCAGCCGCCGCCTCATTTCGACCCTTTTCCTGAGGGAGTAAAGAGAGTTAACCTCAGCGATCCATCCGTTGAAATCAAGGTGTGGACACTGTCTCCTTTCAAAGCCTCTGAATACATTATTTATCTTGCTTTTAGCGAAAATGCCGCTAGTAATGAGCCCAAAATTGCTATCTGCTGGTTTAATTTCCAGGCTCAACACTGCTTTAGTGAAGTCTATAATCTTTGTTTTTACTCCGTCAGCACTATAGCCAACTTTCAGCGAAAACACGCTGTCTGTCTCTCTGTCTGTCTGTGCCTGTTATACGCAAGTGGCACAGGTGGCACTTTCTTGTCACGTGCAGAAGAGTAGATTTATAGAACAGAACTTTTATAAAGCTCCCAAGCAGCGTCGGCGAATCTTGACCCTCGAAAAATTCTCGCGAGTGGTACCAGAATTCAACTGTTGCTTCACTACCAGTAGCCCAGTACAATACTTTTAAGGCATTTTCTACATTATCGAAGCTTATGCTTTTGGTGAAAATGACACTTTTACCTCAGAAACCTAATCAGTAATCTGTGATCTACTTAATACCTCGATTTTGTGTTTCATTAATGTATGACAAAGAAGTCATGTCTGGTGCTTGTCTATTTCGCTGCCTGCGGTACCTGTTGCAGTATTGTTAACACTGCCGCATGCACTCTTTTTTAGGGAAAGAACTTCGAAATTTTTAATAGCAGTGACAAGCTTCCAGTCCGTGTGAATGGCGTCGATCACGAATGTATATTCACCAAGATAACTCCTCACTCAGCGGTCTGCCGACTTAGCAGAGATGTTTTCGTCCCTGGTTCATCTAACACATTTGAGGTAAGCATCAATCCTTGAAAAGACCATACCTGTGATTTTCTCAAGGTAAAGACTTGTTGTGCCTCTAGCACTGCAATGGCCATGTTGCTGTTTAAATTCGATGCAGTGTTAAGTCGTTGCCTTTGAGTTGTCCCTGATCTTTCGTGTCGAAGAGCTAAACCGGCATGTAATAACAATTCACACATATTTTCTCAGTGTTTAGAGAAATTCCCTTGTCGAGGTCAACTGAAAGGTAGAAAGTAACGGTAGAACTTTAATATGGTGCCAACGTCACGAAGAATAACTTTATTCATTTCATATCAGGCAGCAGCACAATATTTTGTCTCTGTCTCCCAAAGGACCTCGAGTAATATGTGCGCTTCCGAACCGATCAGAAGAGAATAATGAGACTTTAAACATTCGATTGGAATTCGGCGTTAAAAAATATGGAGTAACCGTATTAAACGATAGGTGCACTTTAACCGTATTTATACCGGGCAAATTCAGCTGTACAGAAGTACGGACATCTGAGCGAGTCAATTAATGACGGAAGACGATATTTACAGAACCACAAGGAACATTTAAAGACAAAACGAAAGAGGAACGTGCTCTTAATAAAGCATATACAACACTATGGGAACTCAACAGATATGAAGTAACAGGAGGGCTGTAGAACGGTGCAATGACGCCTGACCTGAAATTTGCAAACGCGATACTGTACTTGAAATCAGACGTACTACAACGGTTAGACATGAAAGAACCGTTGGCAGATTGGCTCTAGACGCTCATGGAAGGACAACAAACCATACCGTAGAGGGGATATGTGCTGATATGGGAGAGGCATTTTTCCTAAGGTGATCGTAGTCAGGCTGATTATGATAGTGATGCAGCAAAAACGTGGACCCGTGATTGAGGAAAAGGACTACAAAGCTTACGATAGGCTACAAGTCGACAACAAGGAATAGGCGGTTATCACGAACATAGAAAAGAAAGTTCGCTAAATCGATAACGCTAAATGGTGAAAAATAAAACAAAATAATCATAGCCTGAATTCAAAGCCGCAAAGGGCGAAATCCGGAAGTGACCGCTGTATGATAATTCGATCGGCAGTGCATTCCATTTCGCCATAGAACGAGACAATACAGCAGTAAGCATGAACAAGGAGGTGACATTTGCGTAGCACGTGGGAGAAGTGTAGCAAGCAGTACACGTGTTCTAGTAGACTGTAAAGCTGTGCATCCATGGATCAAGGAAGGCATGGTCAGCTTTCCAGGAGAGAAAAAGGACACTCCGACCAAAGGCTCATGAGAGAACCGCCGTTTCGGCGCAGACCGGGCACTGTCTTCAATGTTGATTGGGTGGGAGCAAGAAAGCCGCTTTTTCAATCTTATTTTCCGCCCACTGCAGTGTTCTGTGAAGGAGGGGGGGGGGGGGGGGGGGGGGGGGCGCCGCGTGAGTCACAATTGGTGGATATTGGGCTATCGCTGAGGCACCGCCGTGTGAAGCACATAGTATAGTAGAGTGCTGACAATGGGACGGGTAGAAGGAAGGGGGTGGGGGGCGAAATTTTCGGGACGTCGCGAAGGCCATGTATATACACTGATGGAAGGGACCCTTGGGACAAATTTACATTTCCGGGATTGCTTTGTATGGGCCAGGATTCTATAAGCTGTTGCTACAATAGATTGAGCTCGATATCAGCAACCCTGGCATGAACCTGAGAATAGGCCTGTTCCTCAGAATGCTATGCGACTGCATTGAGCTCTCGGTCGAAACACCAGACATGGTTGTTTGACCAGGCGAAACCTTTGTGGAAAAAACTCCGTTTCGCCAATGTAGCTGGCGGAACAGTCAGACAGGGGATTTTGTAGGTGCTGGTGCTCCTTCCTTCGGTGCGTGGTCCTTCGGGTCTCTCGCGGTCCGAGGGTTGACGGTGGTTTGTCACAGACCTGTATTCCCTGCTTGCGAAACAAGCGGGCCAGCGTTTCCCTTGTGCGTTTGACATACGGGATGGTGACATGGACTGTTTTAGTGGGCTGGGTGGGCTTCCGTCATTTTGGTTTGTTGTTGAGCCGTCGGACGACTCAGTGTCGGATGAAGTTTTTCGTTTAGACGCTGCGCCGTGTAGACACGTAGCCGTTGCGGGGCGGAATGCCTTTTGCTTTCCAATTTTCCTCCAGACCAGGCAGATCTCTGCCCAAATTTTCACTGACCAAGCTTTCCAGGAGTTCTAGGTTTCAGAGACAGTGAGAGCAAAGTCAACACATCAGCAGCGGAGACAAATAATAGAAAACTAGATTACTGGCGGCGTAAATTTATAACGAAAAAATTGCGCAACCCGTCACCAAAATCAAAATAGCATAGCTTAGAACCTAAAAAACATCTTAGGATAGCAGTAACCATGATAAGAAAAAATCTTAAAGAAAAAGTACGAGATAAATAGCCATTTTAACTTACTAGTCAAGGAAGGCTTGCCACCGGTCTGGTTCGAAGGGACTGTCAATAAGGTCTACTTGTCGTAGTGTGGGACTGTGCTACTGACAAAATGGAATCATGCCGTTGTCTCCCTGCTTGATTAGGGGCCGTTCAAATATTGGAGAACAAAAATAAACTGAGGAAGAAGTGTCGCGTCATGCGGTCCCCCCCCCCCCCCCCCCCCCCCCCCCGCCGTCCAAGGGCTGTTCAAACAGTTTTCTTTCCTCTTTCTCTCTCGAAGCACGCCAAAGCAGGCCTCCCCTGATGAGCACAGACCCGGCCTTCGACAAAGAACCTTTCATGCTTGAAACGTGTGGTCCGACATTCTTCCCTGTATTTTTGATGACGCCCCCCCCCCCCCCTCCCCCGCCCTGTGTTTTCTTCCCTCCATGATTCAAATGTAGCAGAAGACTTCTAAGGCAAACACATCTTGCCTGACCTCCACTTCCTCTGCCGTGCTGTGTCGTTCTTACGGGGCTACATGCGCTGCTATTGGCTCCTTGTGGCGCGCACGGAACGATATGCTCAATTAACGGTATACGTGGCACGTCTCCCTTGTTATATTAACCAAACTGACAGTCGGAATATCAGGCATATTTTTTTATTTATCGCGCGTCACGTATTAATACGACTGCAACAGTTTAAGAGGAGTTCTTGCATCTGATAAGAGACAGCTGAAGTATTATTCAAATCCTTTCCATTTGTCACAGGTTACGTATCAATACCCCCTTCGCAGAAAAGAGAAATTATGAGCAGTTCTTACACCCCATTTTCTTCAATGGCATGTATAGCTCGCCCCAAACTATGCATGAGCAACACAACTGAACCATGAAGAGCAAAACGAGGTCTTAAATTAGGCATACCGAATAATACCGACCTTGAGTTTCATTTCAAAGGCACGACTACCGGTCTTTAAGTTTGTTAACAAACCTGGCCTGTATTTCCCCTCCAGCACTGAATATTCTTGCGTTTTTGTGTTCGTTTTGCACTTTACGGCGATGTCTTATATGTATTGCGCTTTAAGCGGAGTTCTTCTGTTCAGTTACTCCCTGTCCCTCTTATCCGCAGGTGGTGTACGCCGGACAAAGCTACCCGATGGGGAATCTATCCCTGTTGGACGAAGAGTCCGGCACTATTCCCACTGTCGCTTTAGTATTCATCGCCTTGTTGGGGATCCTATTATTAGCAATATGCTGTTTTATCCTACGAGTACTAGAGCCCAGAAGGACTTCGCCGCCTTCCCGTATTCACGAGAACATCTCTCGGCAGAATGCAAGCCACAGTGAGAGCACTTATCCACTTTCCATTATCCTTACGTGTTTCGTTGTTTGAGCAAACGAGAGTCATGGCACGAAAATAAATACGGGAAATGAAACATCATTTAAAGGGACGGGTCTCAATAAAGGTGCGATATGTCTGGGATGTTAAAAGACGACGGTTCATAAGTATCCACCAGCAAGAATTATTTTAATTCGTTTTGTGCAAGCTGAGTTATATGCAGACGAAATTTGAACTTCCGCGTCTTCGCGCCTTTCCCTCTCCTCTCACACCCAAAACGGCGGCGCTCCTCCGCCGGCCCCTCTCACTCGGCCCCTCCCCTACCTCCGCCGGCTGCGGCGCGCGCGGAGTGGCCGCGGCCGCGGTAACGTGTGACGTATGAAAGAATTTGGCGCTGTGAACCAATGATAACCCCCCGGCTGCTGACGTCATTTGCAAGACGTGACGTCGTCTGCCAGGTTTTCGTGCGAAAGACCGGCACCGCGCGTCGCCGCGAGGTGCGAAAGCGGGAGTTTTTAAAAATGTACTGTAAATTCCCCGCTCGCTTTTGAGGTCTTGTGCGCGGCATGGACGCTGGGTGGCCTGTACTCTACATAGTGCCAGCATTCTACAGCCAAGCTCAAACACCCCTTTCTGTGGCCCTTTGAAACCTCAGTGGCTTATAAATAGCCTTCATAAAAGCTTTAAATTCAGCAAATAAATTAAATAGTTAATAGAGTGTGTGGTCTTAGTGAACCCCCGAAAGAAAAGTTCCGTTAACGAAACGAGGCAGGTACTGGAGCAGATTTAATAAGCTGGCTTTTTATCTAGGTAGAATACAGACAGAGGGACGGACGGACGGTTACACGGATATAGATATACGCGCGCACGCACGCGCGCACACACACGCGCACACACACGCACACACACACACACGGACGGACGGACGGCCGTCACAGTTCTGTTGTCAAAGCCGCTCAAGAGGTTCAGCGTCAGTGCTTAGCATTTGGGTTGCCCTGTAGGCTACAAAGTATTGCGGCATACGTGACTGAATCAAAAAGTACAATTTAGCCTATTAACTGCCGCCGTCGTCATAAGGAAGCACAAAGTGGGTAGTTAGAATGAGAAAAAAAGAAAAATTGCAGTGCCTAAATTGCCTACGTGCGAGTAATGCCAAAATATTGGAATTCTACTGCAATCCATTCAAATTTTATTCTAATGCTAATTAAATTCTACTCCAATTGTATTTTATTTCTGTTTTGATTCAGTTGCAATTCTATTTTATCTCTTTGTAGTTGGTGCAGTTGTTAGTACTAGTACTGAACATTACTAGGTAATATTTCATATTTTCGCCCATTCAGGACGTCACAACGTTTCAACCACCCGCGAGTTTTTCAATGCCGCCGCTTTTTGGGCGACACCGGGTTTTCGTGTTGATGAGCCGTCTAATGCTTTCGCATTAAAACAAAAGAGATGATCGACCACTATAAGTGAAGGCCTGGGTCACTTACGCTCTAGGAAGCGAGGGAGAATCCATTATGAATAGACCGCCGCGGTGGCTCAGTGGTTATTTCAATTCAATTCAATTCCATTTATTTCCCAGAAAACTCTGGCTGGCTGCCTGGACTAAAAGCTGTAGGTATACAGCTTGACGAGGCCCAGGCAGCCTTTACAAGGAACAGGGGCCGACTCAGTTCAAAATCGTTACATGCACAGAAAAAAAAAGGAGCAGATACAGTTGAAAATCTTTACATACACAAAATGAAAAAGCGGACACATAGTCAGGTTACAGTTTTCACAAAAACAGGACAGTCAAAAAGCACAAAATCATCATTAATGAAAATACGGAAGTGCAAAAAACAAATTTGCAAAAACATACAAGGGAACAGCTGTACTTGGGCGCGAAGGAGAAGTCAGGAATTATTTCTGAAGAAATAATTCAGGCAATGCTTTCTTAGCAGGGTTATTTATATCTTTATATCTATTTAAAATTATTGGAAGATTGTGCTGTAATGCTTGGAACTTATAGTCAGTGCGAAAAGGGGGAATTAATCAAGTGTCTGTGTTGCGAGTATTAACTGTGTGGAAGTTCTGTTTCAATAGCTCAGTGCCTTCTATCATTGACCTAAAGGATAACGACAGATGAAATGAAAGCAATATACGGAATTCACAAATGCTTTGAATCATTAATACACTGAACGTTTCAAAAGCTTGCCGTGTGTGGCTTAGGTAATCAAGGTTGGCAATGTGACGTATGGCTTTCTTTTGAAGAAGGTAAATTTTTTCTAGGTTGGTTTTAGTAGTTGTCAACCAGACTAATGAGCAATAACTTATTTGCGACACAAATAGTGCATTATATGCTCGGCTACTGACTCGAAAGACGCTGGTTTTATCCCGCCCGACTCGAGCCTTAATTTATATTGGTCGATCATTACCCAATGCGTCGTCATCGGAGCATGACGAAAGTTCCTCTGTCTAACTCATCCTCCTTTCCCATAGATTCCCTGCAAGGAAGCGACTCTGCCGCCCAGCAGCCTCAAATACAACCTGGTTTTGAAATTGATGAGGAGACTAAAGCCATGCTTGAAGCCGAAAAGCTTCTCTTCAACAGAGAGCTCCTACAACTGGGCCCTGTCATCGGTCAAGGTACCTTAAGATGATAAATTTAGAGATAATCCACGAAGTATAAAAGCATAACCAGGTATAAAAGAAGAAACCGTTATGGTACCCGTGAAATCGGGGGAATAATGTAAAAAAAGTGTTATAAAGAGCGTCTTCCCCTCTACTTGGAATGCGTTGCTTCATGACGGTGGTTTAAAACTTTGCATTGCATGTGCACCGCTAAGCGTGCAACACATGTAATATTCTGTTAAAACATGATCGACGTTCCCCCTTTTCGACTTCTCCAATACGAAGCCTAGGTCCCTTTGTGGATTCTCTTTTATTGGAATGCACTGTTCTTGAGTTCTTATTCATTCCTGTGCATTCGCTTTAGCATTGCTGCTCATATGTGCTGGTTTCACAGTATACAACCTATTTTAACGGTTATTGAGCTTTGTGTAAACTTTTCTGCGTTAGGTCTCACTCCTGCATGGTTATGATATTCAGTGCACAAGAAATGAAGTCATGTTCCTCCCGGCAGTGGCACAACAAAGCATAGGAATTCGGAGTCACCTGCATCGTATACCTACTGGCGCGTTTTTACCCTTAAGACATGTGATAAGGGACTATAAGACAACAGTGTATCTAGCACGAGGGGTGCCTTGGGGTGAGCACAGCGCTTACCAATGATGTTGCCTGGAGAGAATTTCGTCTAGTGCGGAAATACAATCACGAAATTCAGGATGCGGGATTTAGCATTCGACATATCTCTGAACCCTACTACCTCTCTGATGTGCGCCATCATAAGCGAAGCAGTAGCTACCACGGCCTGCATCCGCGCACAGTTGCCAAGAGGAACCCTTCTTCCTTCACCCAGGCGTCCGATGGCATCGCATACGCATTTTTTTAGCAGTATCAGGTTCGGTATATACCGAAATACCGATATCTGCACTCTAACTGCACAAAGGTGAAAACAGCACTCTGTAACTATTAAGATGCTGTGAATTTCAGTGCCAGCTGGTGACTATGCGCTTTACTGTGCTGTTCCGGATGAATGAAGCTGTTAAGCGGATGGCTAGCATTCAAATTCGTAAACTCACTGAGCCTCTTTCGCACACTGAGCCGGTAATCTGGATCACGTTCGGGCAAAATTGACGATCGAACACCCGAGTGACACCATCGTGGTTCGCCTGTCTCTAGCTAGCGACGTCTGGAGACATCGCTAGCTGTCCCGTCAGGATTACCTCGCCGGTGACGCTCTTGCGCCGCTTATTCACATGCTCCTCACTTCCGCTTACCTCCATAGCGATGGTTACGACATTCTACCGAGTACTGCTTCGGGCGACCAATCTCTGCCGCGGTAGCGGAATATCGCCTAAATCTCCGCATTCCTCCCATTCCCAAACGGATGCACCCGGAACACCACGCCGAGAGACGGGCCGACCGGGCTCGTCAGTTCGAGAAACGCTTCAGCGGACGTCCGGACGTCACGTATACGGACGCCTCTTACCATCCATCGAGGCCAGCGATGGTGGCGGTAGCTCTCGCCCCTCACCGCAGCTGGTACACAGCCTGCAGCATTCGCAATGCAGAAACAGTCACCGCAGCTGAGGAGGTTGCCATTGCGCTCGCGCTAGCCGACCCTAATACCAAAGTCGTCATCAGTGACTCTCAACAGGCTATTCGCAATTACGATGCTGGCCGTATCTCTTGCCAGGCGTTACACATTCTACGTTCTACAGCACCCTCTTCCACATCTCGCTTACTTCTTTGGGCTCCAGCCCACGAGTCGCTCAGCGGAAACGCCCAGGCACACACTCTCGCTCGAGATCTCAGCTGCCGAGCCGAGAGTATGATCAGCCACCCTGCTTCCGCTGACACTAATATCCCACGCGCTTCTCTACTCACCACTTACACGGACATACTCCAGCACTACCGACTCCAAAGGTGCACATATCCTCCCGCACACCGCGATCTAACAAGACGCGAGGCCGTCCAATGGCGCAAACTACAAACTGGCAGCTTCCCACACCCCCTCTTATACAGCAGGATCTTTCCGGAACAGATAGCCCCCATGTGTAAACACTGCTCAACTCCGGCCACACTCATACACATGGTGTGGACTTGTACACATTACAACACAGACAACGCAAACACCCCAGAGACGTGGGAGTATCTCCTGTGTACTTCCAAGCCAGCAGACCAACGCTGGCTTATCCAGCGCGCGGTGGAGGCCGCGGCATCCCAAAGGATCCCCGCCGACCTCCTCTAAGTCAGCGCAACCTGTCCTTTGACTGGTCCCCTGTTTTTGGGCGCAATAAAAGAGTTTACCTACCTACCGGGCTATTGAGTGAAGGCACGCTCACGAGCCGCGCGCCACGAGCGACGCACCACACACGCCGTCAATCTGTGACGTCAGAGTAAATACAACACCCTAACGTTATGAAACGGTTTCTTACTAACCAGACAGTGGAAAGCGTTTAACCAGCTATGCATTTGATCAGCCAGAGGCACAGACAACAAGATTGAAGAGAAACGCGTTTATATCAGAGCAGGCTGGAGCATACCTGCAATCACGGTAGTTTCTTTCTGAATCGAAAAAGCCTCCAGCATGATTTCAGCAGATTTTCTACAATTAAGGACAGTTTGCAGGACTTGGTACAATGAAAACTGGACGATAAACCAGTGGCGGACAAAGAAAGAAAAGATCGATTTCTCCGTGCTTCATTCACATACGCCGCACGCCATATAGAATAGTGCAGTACTGAAGTCGGGCTACAGCTCCGACAGGCGCATTGTACAAACGGCTTGTAACGAAAGTCGATTCCCGTCCCCCTCCTGGCTAACACTTCCCAATCAGCCGCTCTCACTTCTATGGCATATCCAACAGCCTTTCTCCCATGTACACGCCCTTGAGACTGCCAGCATAGCCAGCCATCTCTGCAAGTCAAGCTGGTCGCTTCCCTCATATCCCTCACGGATTGCCACACACCTCCTGACGACGCGGGCCCGCTATATTGATGGAAAGCCATTAGAATCCAAATCCTTCACATGTCACTGTCTCGTTGAAAGCGTTGAAATAAGCAAATAGCTTGTTTTCGTCCAGGGTTCTTGAGAAAATCATTTTATTGCTTTTTTCCTTACTGCACTTCCGACAAAGAAACAAGTGGACATGACCCCATTAGTTTTCCGGGAAGCTATAGTGCTCACATAGGCTAGATTGGCTTTTATATGCAGAGTGGTCTACTATGAATGTGTTCACTCACAGAGCTCAAGAGGTGGCTCAGAGTTTCTGTAAGACGACCTAGAGTGTTAAATTTATGTTTTTCGCATTACCTTTCTTTCCCTTCGCCAAAAGGTCACTTTGGTTGTGTTTACATCGCTACCTTGAAGGTGGGAGGGAGAGACGAAGACCAGGAAGTTGCTGTGAAAACTCTCCGCAACAGTGCGTATATATAATAGTTCACTTTTCTTACCTATATGTCGAGTAGTGAAATTAATGTTGGAAGTCATTCCAAATATTTGGCTCAGACTTTAAGACCTGGTTTAGCCCAACGTTCAGGGCAGTTTGGAATCATAGTGAACAAATGCTCTAATTTTTAAAGTGAGGGACGTTTAACGATTACTAAGAATGACGTATTCAGTGTTCAACAGCATATAAAAGATGTCGCTTTCCTTGTTTTGTAATCTTTTTTTGCAAAATTAAGAACAATTAAGCACTACAGTACATTTATGTTTGCTCATGGTAAATAAGTTATGAAAAGAGTGCATTTTGTTTTCCTGTGGCCTGCAGATTTACATTTCTGTGGCGTCTTAAGAAATTCTAACTTATTATAACTTTTATTTGCTGTACGAACCACAAGAAGACCTCTCAACTAGTGTTCTGAGAACTCAGCATGGCGGTCGTTATTATTATGCATTTATTATGCTCGTGTTAAACGGTTCACAATTTTTGTGTTTTAGTTCAATCTATTTCAGCTCTTTAATTTTTCTTACAAGCTCCTTAAATATTTGAGGGCATTGCAAAAAATAAGGCGTGATTTTCCTTGCGCGTAGATCCTCGGCAGCTTCTTAAGCGTTTCACATGACGTAACGAGGCTGGCACACTAATGCAGTCGGTGCCCGTTTCTCGGCAAGCGTTGTAATAAGCAACAAACCGTTGCACGTGCTGTGCACGGCCAAACAACTAGAACTTTCTGATCTACCGACTAAGCACTATGTGAAGCACCGCGACTCCACCTCAGCGTTTTTCCTTTCTCGTGACATAAGACTCATCATAATGCTCGAGCTGCAAGTTTGACTGTATGGTGGCACCCGTGTACCCTACGCACTCTGTGGTCCACACTAGGGGAGAAAATCTGAGGGGTGGTGATCCATTCGTACTTAAACAGCAGAAGCAATGCGCAGTGTAGTTGAACTTTGTAACATCCTTTGCTTGAACTTTTCTCACCTTGCAAAGAGGCGCTTGCTGTACGCTATGTATATTTTTGCATATACAACTGCGGTGTAGTGCTTTCAGAGTGATAGCAGAGCAAGCGGAACCAAAGACGTGCCAGAAGTCTGTACCTACCACCTGGAAGACTGTATTAATGCGTTCGCATTAGAATGCTTATACGAACGAGAACCCGATGGTCCCCGTCTTTGGGTGACCACCCCCCGAGAAAGCAGGAATAAGACTTACCATATACTTATGGCCTCAAGCGATTTTCGAACGAGCTTCGCTGGCCGCTGCTTTTGTCCAATCTGCCATCGGCGCAGCCTTTCCACCCGCATGTTATACTGCCAGCCTATCAGGCTGCTTTGGATATCGTCGTCTTTATAAGCCTGCATCCATGCCTATAGTGCTGTGGGACTACATTTTACATCTGCATGAAAACTTCATTTCTGTTTCTTTCAAAAGAGGTGCTAATTCACCTGGAATACCCTATAGTCTTACCTTTCTCCGTCTCTCTAACGACTCTGCAGACTCTCGTGGTGGTGAACTCGATAGCCGGTCGTTCCTCGAGGAAGCGCTCATCATGAAGGACTTCCGCCACACCAACGTGCTTCCCCTCATTGGCTTGACCATGGACAAGAGAGACGGCCTCATGGTGATCACACCATACATGAAGCACGGGGACCTGCTCTCCTACATACGGGACGAGCAGAACGTAAGCTCACCCTTGAGGCTAGAATTCTTCGGTACCAAGCAGTTCGCGCTATTCGGTGATGAGACCATATGCCGATAAAAGCAGAGGGCACGCTGGATCACTGAGTGCATTTAGGGCCTCCCTGGATCGTGACAGTACCCATCTGCTCAGCCATCACCTCTTCTATTTTCAGTAGCTGTCATATTACCAAAAAATGATGGATGAAGCCTTTTAATGCATGCCCCTCTCTGCCGTCCTTCCCTCATCTTCTAGCTTAGGTTGGCCATGAAGGGTAGCGCGGAGGCTGTGTGCAAACGCCGCGCGATGACGCAGCCTGGGATCCCTAGCATAAGACTCCATGCCAGTGCGTGCGTCCCAGATCGGGGATAACCTTAGCAATAGGCATATCCGCGGTGCTCGTTTGTAACACGGATGACCTGACAAACACCCGCCCAACTACGTCGCGTCTCTGAGGTTAATAGGAAGCACTGTGAGGCGCCGCTGATTTAGTGAAGTATAGTGTGGGCGCCCGCCGCAGCTCTCCAAATCACGGAAGAACTCTGAACAAAGGCATACGTGCTGCTGCCATTGTAAAGCAGATGATTTGACAGGCATAAACAGTGCAGAAAACACTTTTCAAACCATGCAAACTATGCTACCATGCACGGACACTTTGAACCTCCAGGGATCTCTACATAAAGCGCGCCAGAAGTTTTAAAGCATGCATGGCTCCCATTCTCGGCAAATTAAGGGGAACATCGCCCGTAAACTGAGGGAAACTGAAGCCTACATGGGGGCCGAGCCTGACGCGCGCGGCACATGAGAGCGAACCTGAAGCCGTACATATTCGAAATATTCCGACACTTCCGGTCTTAATGGCGTCCAGCAAAAAAAAAAAGAAAACAGCCCCAACGGCATTCGAACCGCCGGTGGAGCGAACAGAGAAGGTTCGTTTCCCCGATGCCTTAGACAACTCGATCGGGCGTATTTTTTTATTGCTTGAGTTGGCATCAGAACACGACACAAGAGTAAAAGATCATGCTTGCCATGCGCCCTGGCAGGCAACCGTGTCAATTGGACTTTCAATAGAACACGCTGGTCTATCAGACTCAAGACCTCAGCGAGACTCTTGCTAATTCAGACTTCCCGCAGCGCGAAAGGCTGCGGTGATGGCCGAGCAGTTTCCAGCAGCAGGTGTAAAGTGCACGCACTATAGATGTATAAAAGGTGAAAATTTGCTGTTCTCGGACTATCTGTAGGTGCGAACAATGCAGTATATAGTTTTTTTTTATGTCGCCGAATAGGGTATAAACCTCAACCCTTATTCTATTACAAAGTTTTGTGGTAGTTGCGCGGCGCCTATACATACAATTCTATGCGATGGTGGCACACCTTGCCCCTGTGGGCTATGTAACATATGCGGACAATCTAGTATACAAAAAACTTTCAGCAGAAACTGAGGCCTGCGGTCTACGCACAGGGTGCGCGGATGTATAAAGAAAACTATGGCATATACAGAATTGCCTATCACTGCAACTAGAACTGCAACCTCTCGCGCTGCAGTTTGTAAATGATAGTTTTTTGCGAGGTGCGTTGTCTGTTGCCGCCTTCATTATCATGCGTGCGTTCGTTCCGCGCCTCGAAAGCGGCGAGCGCTATAAATGGCACTTCAAACAGTTAAAATGAATGTAACAACAGACGTTGGAAGGTCGTTCCTGTCTTCAAAAAAGGTAACCGTTCATGCCCCACCAACTACAGACCAATATCTATCACAAGTGTTTGTTCAAAAATCATGGAGCATATTATTTATTCCCAGGTTGCATCTTTCCTTTCATCGGTCAACTTTTTTCACCCCAATCAGCATGGCTTCCGTCAAGGTCACTCTTGTGAATCACAGCTTGCTCTTTTCCTTCATGACATTCACACCAACCTTGACCTTAATACACCCACTGACGCATTTTTTTTAGATTTCGAGAAAGCATTCGACAAAGTATCGTATCGTCACCTGCTACTCAAACTGTCATGCCGTAATTTAGACTCTTGTGTGCTCACCTGGATCAGCAGTTTTCTAACCAATCGTCTCCAGTTTGTTGTCGCCAACTCCCATTCATCCGCTCTCTCCCATGTCCGGTCGGGTGTTCCTCAAGGTACTGTTTTAGGCCCCTTTCTTTTCCTAATTTATATTAATGACCTGCCAAATAACATGTCATCGAACATACGCCTGTTTGCCGACGATTGTGTGATTTACCGCTCCATAAATAACCAATCAGATGTTGCCGTCCTACAGAACGACCTCGTTAAAGTGCAAGAGTGGTGCGATACCTGGCTCATGAAAATAAATGTCAATAAAACCGTTTTAGTCTCTTTTCACCGCCGACGTAACTACTCACCTCCCAACTACCTCCTTTACGGTTGTCCCATAACTCAAACCGACAATATTAAGTACCTAGGTGTCCATATCTCCAGTGACCTATCCTGGCACAGTCATGTTACTAATATAGCTAACTCAGCCAATCGCGTCCTTGGCTACTTACGGCGTAACGTTTCCTTAGCACCCCCTTCCGTCAAACTAATTGCCTATATATCCCTTGTCCGACCTAAACTAGAGTACGCCAGTTCTATATTCGATCCTCACCAAACCAACCTGTCGAATTTACTGGAATCTATTCAAAATCGCGCTTCGCGATTTATTCTTTCAGAGTACTCATATCGCGCTAGTGTAACTGGACTAAAATCTCGACTTGAACTTCGTACCCTAGCATCCCGTCGTCAACTAGCTCGCCTTTCTCTTTATCATACATTTTTTCACAGCTTGCCACCGAACAACGCACTCATCCGCCCAGCCCATCGTTTATCCCGTCACAGCCATCTCAAAGCAGTCTACCCCCAGCGCGCCCATACCACAACGTTCCAAAAATCATTTTTCCTCCGTACTGCCCTGGACTGGAACGACCTTCCCGGCCATATCGCTTCCCTTGAAGATCTTCAACAATTCAAGACTGCCATCGAAAATCTTTTTTTTTTGTCATAACTGCCGTACTCCCCGCCCACCCCTCATGTAATACCCCTTAAATGGGGCCTTTGAGGACTTAATAAATGAAATGAAATGAAATGAAATGAAACGTGCTTCCCAGCACGACATGTGTAGCTCCCCACGTGACCCGCGCCGGCGACTTGCTGAAGAAGAGGCGATGGCCATAGCACATATTTCAGGTCAGGGCCACGGTTGCCTGTACGACTGCAGTCAAGTGCGCACGCTGCGTCGACGTGGCGGTCGACGGAGCGGCGGAGCCGGAGTCCGGGGCCGAAGCAAAGGTCCCAGTGAGATGCATAGCGCGTGTAGCCACCGCCTCTTCAACACTGCGGCGCTGGTAAGGGGGTCGGTACACATCAAAAGTGGCGAAAGAAGCCGAGCGCGCTTGCCGGCTTAGATAATTGAAGACGGAGACATCTAAAGACTCGAGTGCGAACTTATGAGTCCTCTTAGAATTCGCCACGCCTTTCGTACATCTACTGTCTAGGGCGAGATAGACTGTCGATATATTTATGAGACCCACAGCCTAAATAATTGATTATTTTCCTACGTGTAACCCGATCTTCACTACATGTAATGGCCTGCAGAGCAATTCGGCGCTAAATGAAAACGTTTTATGAATCACAACAATTTCACAATATCTATTCACTCGCAACGTGACAGGTTTAGATTAGCCTTCAAAGCTCATTTTAATTAAAACCCGTATATTTGCATTCGCTATTCTCCAGCACCCAACTGTGAAACAACTGATAATATTTGGCATCCACGTGGCTGAAGGCATGAAGTACTTGTCCGACATAAGGTTCGTGCACAGAGACCTTGCGGCTCGCAACTGCATGTGAGTAGAGCGATATTTTCGTACGGATTGATGCGGTTGGTGTCACACGCAATGCATTCAATTATCGAACTGATTACAGGTTGAGCGAAGATTTCGTCGTACGTGTGGCCGACTTTGGTCTGTCACGAGACATCTACGAGAAGGATTACTACAGTAGTGATAACAAGACCAAGCTTCCGGTAAAATGGATGGCTCCAGAGAGCTTGGAGAAAGGCATCTACAGCTACAAGTCGGATGTTGTAAGTCGTGCACGCGATGCAGAATACTGACAGCTTCATTAACGATTTAGAGCAAACGCATGATTTTTTTACTTAGTTTTATGGAGTGGTGTTAATTAAGTTTGCGATGTTGTTTTTTCTCAGTGGTCGTACGGTGTCTTGCTCTGGGAGCTGATAACTCGCGGTGTGACGCCCTATCCGGATGTGGACCATTTTGAAATCGTCGACTTCCTGAAGCAAGGGCGTCGAATGCAGCGACCAGATTTCTGCCCAAGAGAGCTGTTAGTATTCTTCCGTGTTTTTTTTTGTTATGGAAAACGTTCAACCCTGATGCCCTGTTTTATAGCATATCGGCCCACTCTTCCCTAACTGCTCCTTTCCTTAAACCCAGGTACAGAATCATGCTCCAGTGTTGGCACAACGACCCCAAAATGCGGCCTCCGTTCAAGAAGCTCGTCACAGAAGTAGCGAGAGTAATTGTCATCCTTGAGACGAGAGAAGGAGAAAAGAGAGCCAATTTGGACGTCGATTATGTCAGCAGGAAACATCTGGATCTCACCAAAGCTGCCGAGCCATCCGTCATATCATACCCTCTTTCAGTCAGTTCCATTGCTGATGGAGGCAGCATTGAGCTTCCTCAGTTTGACAAAACATCTTATGAGCTAATTAACTCGTAAGAAACATACATCGCTTTAACGCAAAACGAAGATAAGGCCTACTGTTATGACAGTTGGTCTTTGAATCAGCTCCCGATTCTGTGAGGAGCCTGCGTAACCTCGTCCTTCTTGTTTAGCGTGTTCGAAACATAAAATATGAGCTAATAATATGCGACCAGAGTGTGATAACTTGTACATATGTGCATAGTTCTGAAAGCATAGTTAGGATCTTAAGTCCCAACTATTGCTACTAATGATTGCTACACACAGTATATATATACAATATTAAACAAAATGAACAGGGTCGAGAAGGGGCGCTCAGCCCACTAGCCAGCGTTTCGACAAGAGTACTTGTCCTCTTCTGGCCCAGCCGAAGACAAGTGCTCTTTGGAGACAGCTAGTGAACTGAGCCTCCCCTCCTGACTCGTACTTTTCGAGTCATTTGATGCTTTTCGAATGTTTAAGCATCCAAAAAGTTTATTTAAAGTCCACGTTACGTATATTTTCAGTATAATCTCTAAACAGTGTAAACGCTATTGTGCACGCGATAACGTATACAGTGAAATGCACTTTGAAGATATTCATGATGATTTCCTCGTAAACTGTTACCGGTCTCGTAGTTTAGGAAGACAATTGTAGGTGCATGAAGGCTTCCTGCGACAAAGCAATGCACCTGAAAGCTGTTTCTGAAGCGGAAGTTGTATTAACATAAATGCAACTCAATAACGGTGCCTACCTTAATGTCGTTGGCATATATATATCCTGTGAAATCTGTTCCCTAAACCATCGCTCGCTTGCTAGCTAATGCTTTCTTAAATTAATGCTTCCCCGCCAGACTGCATTTTACAAAGGGTGGCAGAAACTCAGCAAATTCCAGGCCAATATCAATCATGTCTGTCTCTTTTATAAAAAAATAACAGAAAAAAGCTCCATATTTAATGCACATATAAATGCAAATAAGTTTCATAGCCTCGGACCCAGGTGGTCGAAATTTCCGGAGCCCTTCACTACGGCGTCCCTCACTACCTGAGTCGCTTTGGGACGTTAAATCCCCATAAACCGTAAACCAAACCTTAGCCTCGGTATGTATTGGTAAAGGAAAAATCTCTCTGCAGAGCTTGCCCCTGCTTAAATATTATGAAGAAATCTTTAATAACGCTACGAGTGAAGGTCTTCACTACGGACGGGGTCCAGTCAGAGGTCCTGTGCCGCATGAAAGTCGCTTCAGAGCCCAGCGGGACGGAGACCCGCGATCGTCGTTCTCTTTCGCGTGCGCATAGCAATTCGACGTCGTCGCGGCTGTAACACTTTCCCCTTGCGTAGCCGAATACCACGGGTCGAGTCGTGGAGTCTCACGTGAGTGGCACGACTTCAGACGTGAGATTAGGTTTTTGTTTAATGGCGACCAGTTGCGCTGAGAAGTGCAGTCTCGTACGTCACGCCACTGAGTCGGGTAATAAAAGCACTAGGCACAACATAGTGCGCAAACAGCTGCTAGTGAAGGCCTCGGCACCTGAGCGGCCGCTAAAGCCAGACCACATCACCTGGAGCGTACGTGACGTGCCGACGGCGCTCATCATAGCCTGCGTTCTTGCGAAGCTATTAGCGGGCGTTACGC
Source organism: Amblyomma americanum (assembly GCF_052857255.1). Classification (NCBI taxonomy): domain Eukaryota; kingdom Metazoa; phylum Arthropoda; class Arachnida; order Ixodida; family Ixodidae; genus Amblyomma; species Amblyomma americanum. The sequence goes on along the minus strand of NC_135503.1, from coordinate 62,494,446 downwards.
CAAGCTTTTCTGGCAAGCCACGTGCTCTAAGCAGCGCAGGGGTCATCGCTGGAGAAAAAGGCAAGATGGTGTCCAGGGTGTGCATGGAGGACGCGCACATGGGAAAGGAAGGCAATACTCCGTCTTCCCATGGGGCGCAGGGCTCATAGCGTAAGTGATAAAGGCAGTATTGTGTCCCAGTTGTGATACCAGGCCACATACACCGAAAGCATGGTGGTTAGAGCTCTGTTTATCTGTTTAGTCAAACCGTTTGTTTGTGGGTTGATAGGCGTGGACTGGCGAAAAGCTGTAGTGCGTAGACGCAGGAACGCCTCCACGACATCTGCTGTGAACTGAGGGCCTCGATCACTTTTTATAACTCGCGGCGGTCCATGGCGTATGCGGAGTAACTCTTGGTACGCAGTAGCCGATCGAAGAGTCGCCGTTTCGCAGTAACAGGTAAGATAATCGGACAGATGACGATCCAGCGATTTCCATCGGAAGACTTCGAAAGCATCTCGGCGGACTTGCTCGAGAGAAGCGCTGGGAGGCGTGCACAGGGTGCAGCAGACCATGCTGGAACGGATGTAGGGCGTTTGTGGCGCAGACGCCGCTGCCAGCAACTGGCCATGGACTGTTCAGTCATGGAACGCATTTCCATGATCTAAAACCATTCTTACGCACGGCGGAAAGTGAGCACCGATCTGGGACGACCAGAGTTAGGGCAGTCGTGCAGTACGCATAAAACATATGAGCAAAGGCTCTTCGGAACTACAAGCAGAAATCGTGAGCCCATAGCGGAGTAGCTCTTTTCCCACGGAAGGCCGTCGCGTACACAAAAACGGCCAGAAGCCCCAGAAGGTGTTTTACACCCAGGTATTTTTCTTGCTCTAATAAGATAACGTCCACAAACTCCGGAATGAGGATCAAACAGTAATTGTCGAAATTCTCGGCGTTACACTCAATGTGGCAAGCGGCAGCCGCGAAAGTTGGTCTGCGTCGGTATTCCTTCGCCATTGTTGCAGACAACAGCAGAGTTATACTGTAAGCGGAGGGCCCAGAGCGCTAGACAATCACACCTGCATCTCGAAGGTTGACATCTAGTAGATAGAGTGATGGCCGGCGAGTATGGTTGGAGGGCGTCCATAAAAGCATAAAATTATGAGCGAACTACTGGGTGGCGAAGATCACTGCACTACATTTCTGTTCGGCTACCGTATAGTTCCGCTCTGGCTTGCTTTGGGAATGGCTCGCGTATGCGTCTCTTGCTAGTCGAATCTTTGAATCAGAACAGCATGGCACCACTTGCATCCGTGCGAACTTCTTTTTGTCGGAGCGGAAGGACTGAGGTACTGGAGGACGGGATGTGACGTCAAAAATAACTTCAGCTGACGAAAAAAGGCGTCGCTCCAGCGTCGTCCTCAGTAGTCCTCTATAGGGTCCCTAATTATCGACACTCTCCTACAATCCCGCGCTTTCCTCGTCGATTATCCTCTTCCACCGGCTGTGCGCGTTGCGCACGGCACGCTTTGAAGGCCATTGCGCGCTCGCCGGCACGATGTGTTCGCTGGCACACGTGAGCGCACCTCAGTTCGCGCTTTTTTTCCCGCTCTGTTAAATACAACCACTAGTAAGTGATGCGACATGCTTGACACTTTCAGGAGAGAGCCACATTTATCATATTCTCGTTTGAGCAATGAAAGCGCTAAACGTGAGCGCTTGCGGCATGAAGAATCAATGCATACGCCGTCCTCCTCAATGCGGCACAGTTTTAAGGCGAAAGCTTTACTAGGCTATGTCGGCGGTTTCGTGTCATCAAAACGTGTCCGCAGGGACCCCGGAACAGGTGGGTGCAAGGGGCAGTCCCCCCCCCCCACACACACACATTTTTCCACGGGGGGCAGTGCCCTCCCCTGTCTCCAATCGCTTGCACTTGGGTCAGATTTGTGACAATTGAAACACTTCAGTTCTAGGACTCTTTTAATTCAAAGCACAGTGGGGCTGAGCTACTTGGCTTCGTAGCCAGTTGCAAAGCATTTCGTATACGAGTAACCTAAACCAGTCATGTCCCAGCAGAAGTCGACTGTCTGACCCGTGTACATGATCATGATTAGCAGAATTTAAACAAACTATGCACACACTCTTTTAATGCAATTGATCACTCCTCGTGCATAAAGCTTCCCATCTATAGAGCTTCCAATTTCAGTTCGTTTTATATTGCCATGAATCTTTACACCATTTGTTCATTTGCACTCAAGACCGCCGGCACGCTGCTTTATCATTTTGTTTTGTAATGCGAGGTGCAGCCAGCTTTATCTCCATTGACCGTGACCATGAGTAAATGCTTCCACATTTTTCCAAATTGTTGTAGTTGCTTTTGGTTCTTTATCTCGAAGGTTCCTTGCCAGCTTTAAATTGAGCGCGGCCAAGATCGATGTCCGCCGAGCACGCTTGTGGCTGAGTACGCTTGTGGCCGCTGAGTCATTCAGTTCTTAGTGGGCGCAAGTCAGCTCCTTAAACAGTTTCTTTTGGAAGCCTTTTCATTGTCTTCGTGACTGCTAGAGTTACGTCACCACAACGCAGTTAACCTTTCATCATTTAAAAATTAAAAAATAGAAATGTAAAATTTATGTAAATGAGGATTAAATAAAAAATAAGAAAAAAATAAGCTTGAAGTCTCCCCCCCTCACACACACACACACACACACACACACACTAGGAAGAAAGTTCCGGAGTCCCTGCGTGTCCGCAGCCATTGTGGGGAACTAGAAAGAGAGAACGTCTAAAAACTGGTTATAATCTCAAGAGGATGATGTGATGATGTGGCGAAAAATATTTGATGAACGGATGAATAGTTCATTAATTAGAGCCGAAAATGTGAAAAAAGTGGCCGTGGCCACGACAACAGTGGCGCCAAATTTGAAACGCCAGAAGTGTAGCACCATGTTACCGGAATTGTGGGCGGAGCCAACTCGCGGCGCCAAATTTGAAAGTTTAGAACGAAGCGTGGTTGGAATTAGACGAATTGCACAAATTTTAAGGCAAATAGGGGCAATAGAGGTAAATAGGAGCCAATAGAGGCGACGAGTGCCGAGGAGGCGTCAATGCTTTCGCATTACTCCAATGCGGGTTACCGCAGTGATGTCGCATTATTTATTAGCATAATAGTTACATTAAATCTGTATATGCTCCAAATTTTTCGGCACACTGACGTTCCGCTAAAAGCTGGTTGCATTTTCGAGAAAATATTGTTGTTTGAGATGCTGTTGTTTTGCAGTCGAGCGAGGCAACGGTTGCGGTAATTTTGTTAAAGATGTTTCACGAGTGAAATTTCAGAAGCACGATAGTGGCTGCTAAGTGATACATTTTCTTTAATACGCTTTATGCATTTTTCAGCAAGTTTACGACGGAAAAATCTAAGCTTAGTTCCTCGGAGTGATGCACATATGCACCGGGTTTATTGCTTGGTCAGTAAAAATTTCACGGCTGCTTGAAAGAGAACAATTTTATTTTCTAGCATTTAGTTAATATTATTAACTACTCCAGAAGTGAGCCATGCACAGCCAGGGTTTGGCTTAAAATTTCTGGATAATTCCTGGTGCCAGCGGATGATTAGATTAAGTGGTGGAAAGATGATGCTCTCTTGGTGACTCATAAAATATATAGTTCATCGTAAGCATTTAAGCGCTGAATCAATATTCAGCACTGTAAAGCACGATAAGAAACGATGTAGTCATTATGCGAAAGAATCATTTCCACGGAAACAATAATTCGTGCTATTTTATACACTACTGAGTTAAAGAATCTGATGTTATTTTGAAAACATCATTCAGTGTTGTATAATAACGATTTCGCCTGTGACGAGTCAAATCTCGCCCTAAAAACCATCTGTTCTGTGACTCGCTCCTTACGTGGTGTAAGAATCGCGATAGAGATTCGCGATAAAGATTGATAGCCCCTATCATTCCTATACAGACGATGGTATACGAGTAACGTCATTGTAGCTACTACACTAGAGCTCTGAGGCACATGGGAGAAAGACTGCCATACGCTGCGAAAATTAACATGTTTTCTTTTCTGCGCCACGTCACAAGCACGCGTATTTGCTAGCAAAAAAAAAAAAATAACGTCTACGATGCAAACGTTTTTTTCGCAGAAACCCACATTGAGATCCAGAAATTAAAGCGGCTATTGTAGGCGCATTCCGTACGCTAACAATTGTGAATAGAACACACAGAGCAATTCCATCAAATAGAAAAATAAGTGCGAAAACACACTTAATAGCTAGCAAATTAAGCAAGATTACCAGCATTCTGATGATCTCGCAAGAAGTTTCAAGTATACATACTAATTTAGGTACCAAGAAATGAACAGTACCTCGAGAGGACAGCGTGCTTTGTCGGAACGAAGTTCTTTTATTGCTGTTTCACTCTTCTGTGAATAGGTATGCATCCAGTATTAAATCGCTCACAAACAATTCCTGTTAGTTGCTGAAAGACGCTTATGGTACCTCTTTAATTGGCTCGCCTTAATTCACTCTTAGCGTCATGTCTACTTGTGAATGTCAATGTATCCGGTAACCTTGGCATGTGTACATAAGTAAATAAAAAAAATTTCAAATCAGTCCCTAAATGACTATATATAGACACCAAATTTTTTGCTTGTGTGTTTTCTTCTTTCAGACGATGCGTTAGACATTCGTATACATGGAGCAGTATTCGTTTGCGACTGCTAAATAATTTATAACTGAATTTCTTATTGACGTTGTTTCATCATGAACTAATCACGCGTGCAACCTGCACATATTTATTATTGTGTAAATAGTTTTTGTGTATATTACCTCTCCCCCTATCCTTTCTTCCTGTCCCCTCACTCCTTTCATTTCATTTCTCTATTCTGCCTGCTATCATTTATTTCCTCTACCCCAGCTCAGGTGCTTTAGTATCAATGGCATATGCTGGGCTAGCAAAAATCTTTTCCTTCTTTTTTTTATTATTTTAATGAAGCACTTACTACTCTTTACGTTGTTGCACTTTCAGCTTCATCGACCGAACGACAACTGTGACATCAATTTATTATTTTGGTCACGTGATTCACTTGAAAAACTGAAATATAGTCGCTGACAGGTCATTTTGTCATTCCAGGTCTTGCAATTGAGAGGCTGGATTAAATGTCGTAGTGAATTAAAACTACATATCAGCAATTATATTAGTTTTTGTGGATCACGTGACCAAAACGACTTGACGTCACAGTCGTCGTTCTGTCGATGAAACCGAAAAAGCATGAGAGAAGGAATTCAATTTATAATTGAATTATTTAGCGGTTGTAGGCAAATACCACCTGGTAATCCATGTATTCTAATGTCTAACGCATCTCTTGACAGAAGAAAACGAGCAAAAAATTAGGTGTCTATAGTCCTTTAAGGCCAATATATTAATAATAAAATAATTGGTTTTTAGGGAAAGGAAATGGCGCAGTATCTGTCTCACATATCGGCGGACACCTGAACCGCGCCGTAAGGGAAGGGATAAAGGAGGGAGTGAAAGAAAAAAATTGGCTAGGGCTTAGCTAAGGTTAAGCCTGGATATCTCGAAGCTAAAAGGTTCGGTGATGCTTATGGTTTAGCTTATGGTTATGCCTTATGATTAAGCCTATGGTTATGCTTACGGCCTTTTCATTCTTCCTTCGCAACTGCTCAGCAATTCCCGAACTTTCACCATCTTGGCTACTCACAGCTGACATGGCCGAACGTCGCTGTTCAGCTTCCTTTTCACGCCGTTTAGCGAGACGTGCCTGTCGTACTTCTGGAGTTTCAGACTCGGCTTTGCTGCGTCGTTTAGCGAGACGTTCTTCTCGTTGTTCAGGTGTCCCTGACGCTCGTTGAGCTTTCTTTCAGCCTTTCATTTCTTCGCTCCTTTTCAGCCAACTCCCGTGGTAGCACTTCTGTATCGGTAGTATCACTCTCTTCTCCTTCCATGTTGAATGCGCACGCCTTTTCTCTGGCAAGCGGTTATATAGTCGCCCTCCGCGATAAACACGCGCTTGCAGCGAACGTCAAACGATGACGCATAGCGCGTGGCAGTGGCCACTTGCGCCGCGCGTGACGTCACGCGCGGCAGCGGCGAAAGGTCAGGCGACGGAGTCGGCGGCGGCCACCTGCGCCGTGCGTGACATCACTCGGGCTCCGACATACGCCGGCTCGCGCGAACCGCGGTGTTGTCTAGCATAGTGAAGCTTTTCGCTTCAAAAGGAAGAAAGAGGTGCCGTAGTGGATGGCTCCGGAATAATTTCGACCACCTGGGGATCTTTAACGTGCACTGACATCGCACAGCACAAGGGAGCCTTAGCGTTTCGCCTTCATTGAAACGCAGCTGCCGCGGTTGGGTTCGAACCCGGCAACTCTGGATCAGTAGCCGAGCGCCCTAACCACTGAGCCACCACGGCGGGTAGGCCAATATTAGGGATTCCTTCTGCTGCTGATGTCGTATTTTCCTCGAGGAGTGTACAGATATGGTTCCAAGGTTGCAAGCGCAGCAAAGTTTGGAGGGCAAAACCATGAATTGAAAAGGCTGTCCTGCATGACAACGGCCGTTTTTTCTTATCCTGAGGGTGCAAAGGAATCTGCCAATAACTTTGTCTTAGATCTACACGAGAAAAGTAAGAAGCGGCTGAAAGGAAGTCTAAGGCGCCATTTAGTGGGCACACGAGTACAACTTTCTTTGGTGTCGGGCGTTCAGAAGGCGACAGTCTACGTAAAACCTCCGCGTACTGTCCTTACGCACCAGAATTACTGGAGCCGCCCAAAGGCTGGAAGACTCCCAAATTACCCCCTTTTGGAGCGTATCTTGAACTTGTTCGTTAATCACCTTGAGCTCCGATGGCGACGAAAGGCAGGGCTTTTGGCGGTCCTGGCGGGAAGAACCGGTGTTGATGGCGTGACGGGTGCGAAACGTAGAGATATAGGGTGGTTCATTGGAGTGGGTGAAGTCGAACACGGAAGGATTACTGAAGAAAAAAGTCGACTAGTGCACGACGTTCAATGGAGCTCGAGGGTAGTGTTGGCCATGCAAAGCGCCACCGTGTGTATTTGCAAAAATGAAAGGTCATGCCAGGAATTCTTGTGGACTCCACAAAAGTCCTTGAATCTCTAATGAGAAACCTATAATTCGGAATCTTGAGTACATGATACTATATTCATGGGTCTGGTTTAATTCATAACTAATCAAGTCATCATCAAAACTCAGCACTATAACTAAGCAGGAGAGTTGGTTATGCATTATTAGGGCAACAGCGCGAAGGCATGAACACGCTGGCCTTATATAGGTCATGTTTCCTGAGAGTAAACTTCAGTTGTGGTCAGCACTCATCTTGTGCCCTCCCCTTTCGTCCAAGTCTTTCGCACTGTTGCCCTAAGAATGAAGATTGTTTCGATCCACAGCAATTCTCCCACGATTCTATATGCATACTACGAATAGCACCAGGGTCGCATTTATTTTCGGACACCATTTGACCAAAGCTCCAAACTGCTTCAGTTCTGGGAAAATCAAAATGGTAGCCATGTCTTCCTGAAAAAAACTCCTTCGCTTATCCTTTCTTACTCAATTTCATGATGTCCTGTGCCCAAGCCTCCGTAGGGGAAATACTGCAACTTATCATAGCCGCCTGATCACAGGCGGCCAATAAAATGTTGCAGTACTTTGAGAAAACAGTTTTCAGGCACAAAAATATTTCCAAGCCATTTTTGAGGTCTCCAGCATCTTCCCATGTGCTGGTCAAATGTGTGTATGGCAGCTGCTGCCATTCAAGCACTTGCAATCCGGAAAGAGGCATGTGCATCTGATAATTTCTCATCCGTCTCCGTAGATGGTTTCTTTCGCTGCAGTAAATCAGTTGAACTCCGTCCTTAACTCTTTCAGGACCGCAGTCCGGATATCGTGCAATTTGGATTGTAAAACATTTAATTCGTCAGAAAAGGCAGAATGCAGACGATCCGTGCTAGGTGGCTATCAGTCCACGGCTGATAGCGACCTGAGTAGACCATTCAATGACCCGGGTTTGAACTCCCAAGTCTGAGCTGACCAACACGGCCTCCCACTGCTCGAGAGTAGGAACCTGTATTAGAGATTTCGGGGGCGGCTCCTCTTTACAATTCCACAATAGGGGATCATAAGTGGCTAAATCACCACATAATGTACATGCAGGGTCGTATTCACCGGGGTAGAATTTTGACAACAGGTAAGGCGTCATGAAGGATCGCGTCTGGAGTCGCCTCCAAGCGGTCTCCTGCTCCTTATTAAAGGCTTTGTCTGGAGGAGGGAATATCTTCCTTTCAAGTTTAAAATGATTAGTAGTATCGTGAAAAGATGATAGGCCGTCCTTCGAAAAACACTCAGCAACGACAGCGTCCCCTGCTCGGCTGACGAATCCTCGAGCTGTTATGTGTGCCGCTTCGTTACCAGGGTTCCCCGAGTGAGCCGGGACCCATATCAATTCAATAATTCTGTCTAAGTCTTTGGTTTGACCCAATATGCTCATTGCTGCCTGAGAAATTCTGCCCCTCGCATAATTGCGTATGGCAAATTTAGAGTCGCTGAGTATGGTAGTAGCTTCTGTGTTAATGATAGCAAGGGCGATTGTCGCCTCTTCTGCCGTTTCCGAGGATTTCGTTATGGTAGTGCCGGAGACTATCAGTCTACCTTGCGTATCCACCGCCGTTAGTGCGAACGCTTGTTTCTGGGGATATTCTGCGGCATCTACATATACTGCATGTTCATCTTGGTTGTATATGTTGTGTAGAGCTTTTGCCCTAGCCCTTCTTCTCCCCTCGTGGTGAGCAGGATGCATATTCTTAGCTAGTGGCTTAACTCTTATTACCTTAGCGATGCGTTCAGGTATCTGTGTTTTGGTATCTTGGGGTGGCAACTGTATGCCTAGTCCTAAACGATCAAGTATGGTTCTTCCTGCTTTGGTGCGGGAAAGCCGGCCTCTCTGCATTGTTAAGTGTGCCTCTGTAAGCTCGTCTAAGGTGTTGTGTACTCCCAAGCCCAGAAACCTTTCGATGGAGGTACAGTTCGGTAGCCCTAATGCTACCTGGTATGCTGTTCTAATCATAGACCCTACCTTGGCTTTTTCACTACTGTCTAATTTTAAGTATGGGAGTGCGTAGACAAGCCTGCTTACTACAAATGCTTGTACTATTTTGCAAAGTTCTGTCTCCTTCACTCCCTTCCTTTTGCTTGCAATTCGTCTAATTAGTCTTACCGTCATATTGACGGTTGTCTGGAGTTTTGCTAGTGTTTTCTTGTTCTTCCGGTTCGACTGAAGGAAGAGTCCTAGGATTCTTATAGCTTGAACTTCCTTTACAGGGGGCCCTTCCACCCAGATTTTCAGTGGAGACGGAGGTTTGTAATTTTTTGCTCGAGGGCCCCTTGGTTTGTATCTGATTAGAAATAATTCGGACTTCGAGGGCGAGCAGGTTAGCCCTGCTTTACCCGCCAGGTCTTGTATTATGTCTGCAGCTTGTTGCAGGGTATCCTCTATCTGACCATCGCTGCCAGTTGTGGTCCATAAAGTGATATCATCTGCGTAGATTGTGTGTTGCAGCCCCGGGATGGCTGCTAATTTAGAAGGAATTTTAATTAGTGAGAGATTAAAAAGGAAGGGTGACAGGACTGAGCCCTGTGGCGTTCCTTTACCTCCAATTGAGATAGAGTCTGATTTAATCTCTCCCACTGCAATCTCTGCCGTTCTGTTACTGAGAAATGACTTGATGTACTGGAAAGTTCTTTCCCCTGGGTTGATGTCCGAGAGATTCCTTAAGATAGCATCATGCGAGACATTATCAAACGCCTTGTTCAAATCCAAGCCTAATACGGCTTTAGTTCCTCTGCTGCGTTCCATGTCTATTATGTCTGCCTTGAGTTGCAGCATAACATCTTGGGTAGAAAGATTAGCCCTGAAGCCTAGCATGGAGTTAGGGAGTAAGTTATTGTCCTCAGCGTATGCTTGTAGCCGATTGAGAATTATATGTTCCATTAACTTTCCTAAGCAGGATGTTAAAAAGATTGGGCGTAGATTCTCTATACACAATTTCTTGCCTGGCTTTGGAATGAATGTAATCTTTGCATGTTTCCATTCTTGTGGAATGTTTCCGTCTGTCCAGTATTTGTTCATGAGATCAGTGAGTGCTGTCACTGACCCTGCGTCCAATTTTCTAAGTGCTTTGTTAGTAACACCGTCAGGCCCGGCTGCAGACGTGGTGCGTAGTTGCCCCATGGCAAGCCACACTTCCGACTCCGTAATCTCAGCGTCCAAGTCCTCGTTTGGTGTTCCCTGATAGTTTGGCAGCGGTCCATCTGGGGTTGTGTTTAAGTATCGATCCCGTAGTTCCGTTAAGAACCCCTCTGTGGTGCCTTGATACTGATGCACTAATCTCATAAGTTGACCTCGTTTAGTTGATTTAGCCTCTGTGGGGTCAAGAAGGTGCCTTAGCAGATGCCAAGTTTTCCTGCACTCGAGCTTGCCATTCATGCGGTCGCAAATTTGCTCCCATTGTTTGTGTTGAAGCTCTAGAGTATATTTTTCAATTAGTCTTTGCAACTGTGCAATTCTCGTTTTAAGATTTTTGTTGTGTTTGTTCCTCTTCCAGCGGTTTTGCAAGCTGAAATGTGCTTCCCACATATGCAATAACCTAGAGTCACTGACTTGTCCTTCTTCCGTGCCGATTTCGGCTGTGGTAGCCTTAATGTCCATTTTTAGTGATTCCACCCAGTCCCCGAGATGTTCAATTACTGGGTCTGTGCTTTCATCTTTTTGTCTGTTCTCTTATTACCCTGAACTTGTCCCAGTCCGTAATTTTTACTTTGTTGAAGACTGATTTATGCTTTGCTGTCTCAAAGGTGGTATATATAATGTAATGGTCACTGCCTAGCGTGTGTCCTGTGTTAGTCCATGTTCGGTTTTGTATGTTCTTTGCCAGGGTTAGGTCTGGCGACGTGTCTTTACATGTACTGTTGCCTAGTCTCGTGATTTCTTGGGGGTTGTTCAGGACAGTTAGGCCTAGATTTTGGACCACTTGCCATACCCTGTTGCCTTTGGGACCGGCTCTAGTGAATCCCCATTCCGGGTGTGGTGCGTTAAAGTCTCCTACTATTAATAGCTGGGCTTTAGTCGCTAGTTTCAGAGTCTTGATAAGTAATTCCGGTATACCGGTACCCTTATCTTTGGGTGGGCTATATACATTAAGCAGAAACAAATTTGTATCTCCTCGTTTCTTGGGTAAAATCTCAAGGAGGACGTAGTCTTCCTTTGAACTTTCTATGGAGTGCTGTAGAGCAGTAATATTGCGTTGCAATAATACGGCAGTGGACACGCCCGTAATTGAGCCGGCATCATATCCTGGCGGAAGAAACGCCTTATAGCCCGGTAATTTGACCGCGCCACTAGCTTCTTGTAGAGCAATAATGTCTGGTGGACGTTGTTGTGCTTGAATGTGAAACTGCAGATTCTCCCGTTTGCGCCGGAAGCCTCTGCAATTCCACTGCCATACCTCAATTTTTTGCGACGGGGCCATATTGGTGATCCACTCTTTCCTGTAATGATGTTAAGCTGTTCTCCAATGCGGTCAGCTTCTCCATCACTTGTTGGAACATAGACATTGCTTGAGTTTGGAACGGTCTGAATTCCACTGCTAAGGCATCTACCTTAGCCTCTAAGTTTCCTACTCTAACCTCTAGGCTGTCTACCTTGTTCTGAATGCTATCCACTCTTGTAGTGATTGCAATAGGGTCAGCTCTTAATGGAGCGGGCGTAGCCGGCTGCGGTACATCGCCTGTAGAGGCTTCGGCGGCTCGTTTGTTTTGGGTATTCTCCGCGGGGGGAGGGGGTCTTTTAACTGCGGTGCGTTTGTCTGTTTCCTTAGAAGGGTCAGGGTTCGGGCTAGTGGGTAATCAGCATGAGGATTCATAGCGCACAGAATGCGCTATGAATCCTCATGTCTGTTTCCATAGCCTCGCATGCGGGAATGGGTGCTTTAAGAGAGGCTTGCAAAGGTGTTTGCTGTGACTGTTCTCTTTGCTCTCTCGAGGCCATGACAAGTCGACGAAGCTCCGCCATTTCTTTCTTTAGTCTGGCGTTTTCCTCGTCACGCGCCTTAAGCGCTTTGTGGAATTGTTCTATAAGTTCCTTCTCCTGAGCGCTCATCTGTTGGGAGGCCGGATTTGGCCAGCTCACCTTTTTGTTGGTTCGGCTGCTGCTTCTGCCTCGGTCTGAACTTGTGCTCTTCTCTCCATCAGCCGCCCCACTCAGCGGCGGGAAGGAACTGGATCTATCTCTGCCCTGGCTCCATGTTTGGTTCCTCGCCCGGCTCGAAGATCGGTGCCTGGATCTCGGGTGATGCTCCACGTGATGTTGGGCCGCACCTTCCACGTGATGCTGGGCCGCACCCTCGTTAAGCCGAGGTGGTTGTTGTCTCCGGACCACGAGGCGGTGCTTGCAATTCCGGCTCCCGGTGTGGTGTGCCGCATGGCACACGATGCAGTCGGGTTTACATGTGAGTGGCTCCCCATCAGGAGGTGCAGGATGGTTCTCGCCACATCGGTGGCACAGGTTGGCTTTGGGTCTGTAGCAGACGTCGGCTCTATGTCCGACTCTCCTGCAGTTGTAGCAGGTTTCGACTTGTTCCCGGTAAGGGTGCACATGGAATACGGATCCCCAATAGTAGATCTGGCTCGGAACTTTGTTCCCTTGGAATGTTATCTGGATCGTTTTTGAACGACCCAGCTGACGAGCGTCGAGGATCACGACACCCGGTTTGCGATTAATGAAGCCTTGTCGGACTTCCTCCGGCGAGCTTCCGTCGTAGGCTTGATAAATGACACCTCTGACTGAGTCGTCTGGCGCTGCTACATACGTTGCCACTTCATAGGTGTGATCTCCAAGCTGGAACGCTTTGACTTCGGAGTACATTGCAGCTCGCTGGCGTGCCGGGGTGCTCAGAGTGAGCGTGTTGTTATTAGAATTAACACGCATGGTGTCTTCAGTTAGTGCGGCCTGAAGAGGAACCTTGGCTGCCGCGCACATGGCGAGTTCGAGTTGGCGTGGCGCAAAGTCGTTTAAGTTCCAGCCTCGCGGACGGCAGAGTATTTTGTAGTCGCTCTTTGGGAGTTGCGGTAGCGGCACTCGCCTTTTGATAGCGTGCAAAAATGCACGATCAAATTCCCCGCACTCTCAAGCGTGAAATTCTCGCGTTGGAACACGTTTCGCCATCTAGTGGGGACGTTGCACATCTGTAGTTTTCGTTTTTACGTAGTTCGCCTCTCTCACGGCAGGCGGCGACGTAGGAGAGATTTTAATCTTGGGCGCGACGGCGGCCGAGATTGACAAGCATGGCGTCGACGTCGCGTCAGGCCGCGCGAGGAAAGAAGCCTCTGTCGCGTGATTCAGCTGCTTCGACTGATTCAACGAGTAGCGAGGAGTCACAAGATGATTTCTCAAGCTCTGATTTCAGTTCAGAGAGTGATCCAGCATCGCGATCACCTGGACCGTCAGCTAGTGTCCGTAGGTGAGTCTGTAGTTTCCCTTTCCGCTCGCTCTTGAGTATTTACGCAGGATTTCTATATGTTCTCGTTATTTTTCTGTGTTTGGTAGGGTTTCCACAAGCTATGGGAACGACGTCCTGCCCCCGCGACAGAAGCGTATTCAGTTTTCTCCCAGGCGGGAACCTGGTGTGCATCTGACCGAGGATGTGGGTGTGGCACTCCGGAGCACCACAAAGAGATTCCTGACCGCCCTCAACTTTTTTCCTTTTTTTGGCGGAAGTGATCCAAACTATTTGTGATAACACCAACAAATATGCTTGGATGAAGATCTTGGAGAAGCCCACTCATGCCCGTCCCGATGGGTCCTGGGAAGAGGCCACTACGAGTGAAATGATAAAGTTAATTGGCCTCATAATCTGTATGGTTATCTTGAAAGCACCACGCATCAAGCTGTACTGGAACGTAGGAAGCATCTACAGTGGTCTGCTGCCACCACGAATTATGCCGCGGCGTCGCTTTATCGCACTTCTTGCGATGCTACATGTCGCTGACTTGGACAATGTCACCCAAATGTCAAAAGGAAAGCTTCGCTTCGTGTGGTGGCTTCTGCAACACATAAACAAAGTGTCGGCAAAGCTCTTTCAGCCTCATCGAGACCTCTCTGTGGATGAGCGCATGGTGAAATCTAAAGGGAGATCAGGGATACGGCAGTATATGAAAGATAAAGTAACGAAATGGGGCTACAAGCTATGGGTCCTTGCAGACCCGCGGAAACCGGGTATACAGTGCAGCTCGCTGTATACACAGGCAAGCGCAACCAGCCAGAGCCCCACGGGTTGGCTTTTGATGTAGTTTGCCAGCTGTGTGCAGAATACTTTGATCAGGGCTACAAATTTTTTATGGATAACTTTTACACCTCCACACACCTGTTCAGTCACCTCCTCGACCGGAAAACATTGGCTTGCGGAACAACACGAAAAGACCGCCGGGGATTCCCTGTTGAACTGAAAGATGCACGCTGGGAAAAGAAAGCTCAACGAGGTGAAATTAAATGGCTGCGCGACCAAGATATTCTCTATCTGCAATGGAAAGACCGACGTGTAGTGAACATGATGAGCACGATGCACACAGCCAACGAGACAGTCACCGCAAAAAGAACACAAAGAAGTGGAAGTACCTGGACCCAAATTTCGATCCCAAAACCTTTGCTCATTCATGATTACAATTCTGGAATGCTTGGAGTGGATGAATCAGATCAGGTGATTGGCTATTACAATGTACTGATGCGTAGCGTCCGCTGGTGGAAGACTCTCTTCTTCCACTGTATAGACATTGCATGCGTGAATAGTTTCATACTATTCCAAGAATACCGCAAATTACATCCAGAAGTCCCTGAGCTGGCCAGAAATGCTTCCTTCGACCATTTAGCTTTTAGGGAGGAACTGCTGCAACAGCTTCTTGAACTTGAAGGAGCCAAGCAAACTCGTGCTCCTCAACCACCACCCACAAAGCCCCCACTTCACAAGCCCGTAAAAGTGGAGAGACGTAAAAATTGCAAGCTTGCTATCAGAAAACAAAAGATGAGGTGAAAACTAGTTTTCTGCAGTGACTGCAACGCACATTTGTGCTTCAATGCTTCGCGGAACTGCTTCCTTGAGTGGCACAGAGAGCGTGCGCAGAAGTGAGTTGTGAGACAGTGGTGTGAGAAATCACGCGCACCAAAAAAATGTACATAAGCTTGCAAAGTTCTTTTACCTCAATGTTATCATAGAGGTATTGTACCACATTTTGTATATTCTGGAATTTTTTTAGTGCTGCATTTTACTTTCATATTGAAAAATTTCCAACTTTTTTTTTGTTTACTTGGAGAAAATTTGTATTTTGAGATTTTTTTTTGTATTATGTATACTGTTCAGTCATTTTACTTTTTTTACAATAAAAGACCCATCACTTAGCTTCGTTTTGATGCATGTTTCAACGAGATAGTGCAAAAATTTTATTGAATAAAAAATATTTTTCAAGCACGTATCAAAATTGCCTTCTTTTGGGCGGTCCCGAAAGAGTTAAATATTGAACAAATTATCTTTTACAGCAGTCTGTCGGTTTCACTTTAAATGCCATGCCTTAGAGTCAATGGTGCCCATGACCCTTGCACATGCCCGACGAGTAATACTCAACAAATAAAGGCTAAAATTCAACTTTGTTCTTGGTCAAAAATCTGAAAGTTAAGACACAGACAGTGTAACTTATGGACTGACATCCCGTAAACTGCATTCCCACTAGTGAGAACCTGTGCTAATAACAGTGTTCCTTTTGAAAATACTGCGCCCTATAATGCAGGGGATATCACAATAGTTCCAACAAAACAATGCTGCGTTAATCGCAGCTGACTTTGGTACAATGACAGGGCCATGGCAGAAGCAGCCCCTAAGAATAGCTACCGCTTCGACCATCTCGATGCCGGTTCCCAGAGAACACTACTGAAAGGCCAGGAAAGCCGCTACTCCCCAAGAACATCTCGGATGTGGACCCCAGCCGCTCAAGCGAATTTCTCGCGCGAAACAGCACTTGCACTGCCGGCACAGAACACTTCTCGTATACTATGTGGTTCGTCCTTATTAGTATCGTTGCTGTCATACATGGATGCTAGAACCACTCTCAGGCCATATAGTGGATTGCTTAAATGGCCCTTGTATATATTTCTACAGTGCTGCATGCAGGACCACTCACTCGCAGCTGGAAGAAGACAAAGACGCATATGCCGAAACACGCCAACCATACAGCCTTCAGCAACGAGCCAAGGAGGCCTCGAGACACAGAAGTCGCACCTTCGCAACATAAAGCCACTTCTGTTCCATACTTAGAGATGTTGGCGCAGGGTTTGAATGGCATGCAAAATTCAGGTAGTACAAGGATCGGGTTTCAAGAGAGGGTCTTACATTTAAGCGTCCCTTTGAGTCGTTCTCCCGAGAAAGCTTGACTTAACAAATTCCTGACAAGGCAACAGAGGTCCTTATCCATACTACAGGCGATTACCCATGTCCCGAGATATTTGCATTTTGCCAGTCTGGGTATCTCGTGGATGGATTAAGATAGGAGCACCCCCTTTGAAATAGGGTGGTGGCAGTTGCCACCATGCTCGGCTTTTTTTTTTTATTTCTTGTAACAGTGTAATAAATCGGCATATAAATTCGCCATTTTCATTAAACACAATTTTTTATCCTGCACTTGTAACATTACCGTCACCTCCCTGCTTCTGAGCCCCCAATCTTCCAATGGCTTTTTTGCTACTGCAATCATTCACATTACCATTATCTCTAAAACCTAGTCCCTCGGGAAGAGTGACTGTGCCCGCATCGACATCTGGATGGATATCGCCACATTCTAGTATAAGATGTTCAATTGTTTCTACAGAATTACCACACACTGCACGTGTCTTCTTGGTGAAATATCTTGCCAGAGACGAAATTCACTGATTGGAAGAGGTCACGTGACCTTGGGCTGTCATTGCAACCTGCCATGACAAACCATCCTGACTGGTTGAGAGAGGCCGTGTGACTTTTGTGTCACTACAGCCAGCCCACCGTGGCAGGTGGTAATTAAATTATTAACAGGTCAAGAGAAGCCACGTGACCTTGTGAGCGAGTGCATGAGTAAACGTTTATTGAAGAGCATGGTGGCTGGAGTGCATGTGGGTGGGCCCTCAGTCCAGGGCTCCGGAGGCTTGTGCTGACCTTCCGGGGATGAGAAGGAGCGCTGCCTGGTTGTCGAGGCATGCGCTGGTCAGCTTCACCTCCCACAGCTTCAGGGCCGCATTACACGACTTTAGATTTAGATGGTAGGGTTTTGGGGACATGTCCACGTGATATGTGTTTGGGTTGGGGTGTTGCCACGCCATAGACATTGGTATTAGTAAATTGTTGGGTACAGGCGATGTAAATAGTGTAGGTTGGGATAGGTGCTTGAAGACGCTGTAGGAGGCAGGAGTCTTCAGAGGAGAGGGAGAGATGAAAGAGAGGGTAGAGGCATCTATTAAGGCATTGAGTTTTGAGCCGGGTGGCAAAGTGGGAGGATAGGGGGATATAGGATAGTATGTTCTCGAGCTAAGGTGTTCGCCCTGACATTGCCATCAAGGCCCTTGTGGCCAGGGACCCAGATGATGACATGGTCTTGATGGAGAGTGCATCCCAGAATGTGTAGCGCCTGTAGTGAGACACGGCCGCTTGCATATGCGACCTTGTGACGTCATCAAAACCTGCCCACCGGGTTGTGAGCAACCTAGTTTCTAGATAGCAACCTAGATAGTCGAAATGAAAAACCATGCAAATGTCAGCATCGTCAAAGCATAGCGGATACATACCTGCTACTGCAACTAGCAGTCTGAATATGGTGGTTGATAGACTGAAAAATTTCAAAGAAACTGATGCAAACACACAAAGAAGTTTCAACAGAAACTCCAACCAATATGAAATCTAAAATTATCGAAATCTACTCTTAAGATGACTTAAGCGTCCCCATAGTTTTTGTAGCATTGCTACATCCCCAAAACTTCACACTCCACTGCTTGTAATAAACATCCTTAAACTTTATTTTCACTATATTACAAGATAATACAACTCAAATTAAAGGAATGATGATGACTATTAAACAGTGAAAAGAAAAACAAACTATGACGAGCTAAGCACAGGGTTTGGCAAAGAATTTTGCGCTCCAAATGTCCTTCAAAATAAACACCGGCCACACGTCAATACGACTAAATGAGTGAGCACTGAGCTCAAATAAATGAGCAGAAAATTCTTCCAGGGCAACTAAATTTAGCCCTTGCACCTTGCTTCTTGGCACTCCAGGACATTCCCTATATGGAGCTTGACTGCTTCTGCCTGCACTGCAATAGAATGTGGCCTACATGCATTTGCTAAGAACGCCTCAATGCAGTTGCCATGAACTTCAGCATTTCCCAGTTTGATGGCTGCCCCAAGTGCACAGATTCGTGCAGGCCAGTGTAGAGGCAGGCGGCCCCTAGACTTTCTTTCCCTGTTTGGGCCTCTTCTTAGGAGGCGTCCACCGGAGGCACGAGGAGTCGACTTCAAGCCGGGGCCGCTTGTACTGGGCGCTCTTGAGGTGTTCTTCCACCAGCTTTGGCGTCACGCAGATTACGTGCTGGCCCTTCCAGTATTTGACCATGTTGAGACTCTGCAGCGTTGTCACTATGTCACTCTGTGTGATGCTGGTCATCTGGCTGAAATAAGATCCACACCGAAACCATTAAGTACAGAAAAAGAACAAACTGCATGGCGAGCACAGATATGTCACACCAAAGCAAAACTCCACAGAGTACAGGCTTCAGAACCAGCCCCACTTGTAGGTATATTGATTAGAAACTGCCACTAAGTTTAAATTTTGTGCTCAACTTTCACTAACAAATGCAGAGGCCATCTGCTTTGTCTTGCCTGCAGTTATGAGTCAGCACAACGGAACGATTCTAATTCCATTGCATTTACGTGCTATGAGTTTTCTCTTTCATTTTTTCATTAGCTCAAGACACATAGAGCCCGTGCTGCCATTGAGTAGGGTACTGCTTCAAGTGAAAAGCAAGTAAACACAAGATAGAATGCAAACAGAATCACCACAGGCAACAACGGTGTAAGCCAATAATGACCACGACTGCCATCTACTGGGTTGGTAGGGGATAGAAAAGTGCTGCGAGGAATTAGATTTTCGGTCGCAAAGGGTTACTAGGAAGTACGAAATGATACGGTAGCCCCCCCATAAATAATGAAAACATATGAATGATACTGCTTCCAGGTTTTATCAAATGGTAGGGAATGTTTCCTATGAGCGATTAACAAACATGAATGCATGCAAGGGTGACTCCTCACCTCAATGGCAGCACAGAGGAAAGTGCACCTGATGAAAATTAGGATTTTTTGGTGTAGAAGTGTCTCTAGAAATGCAGAGAATTATCGTATAAACGCGTGTAAGGGCCGCACTTTTTTTTCCCAGATTCGGGGGGCAAATTTCGGGGTGCGGCCCATACACGCGATTTTCGAAAAAAAATTTTTTTTTTCAAGTGAAAGCAATCCAATCTGGAATGCGCGGCATTTATTTACCGTTCAGGCATCACTCACGGAGTCTTCAGACTCCGAGCTGGTGCTGTCTTCAGGTAAATGTTCAGCCCACAGAAAGTCGTCTTCGGTCCCGTCTAAACTGTTTGAAATTCCGGTCACTTTGAAACTCCGGGTTACAATGTCAGTCGACACGGAATTCCACGCGGACAAAATTCATCCAAGCACAGTCGCGAGCGGTGCCCTCTTAAGCCGCCCTGTCGGCGTCTCGTCGTGATTGCCATTGGCCATCCATTCCGAATACTGCCTTCGAAATTCAACCTTAAAAGGCCGATTGACGCTTACATCCAGGAGTTGCAGCATGCCAGTGAGGCCGCCCGGTATCACGGCCATGTCTGTGCGGATACCGCGCAGGCGTTCCTTAACCCTACCCGTCAAGTGAGTGCGGAAGCTGTCTAAGACGAGGAGCAATCGTCGGGCCAGCATGGCGCCTGGGCGCTTCTCCCAAACGCTTTTTACCCAGTCGAGCACAAGCTCATCGTCCATCCAGCCCTTTTCTTGAGCGCGAACTACAATTCCCTTGGGGAAAACGCCTTTAGGAATCGTTTTTCTTTTCAGGATGACTTAGGGGGGCAGCTTCCGCCCGTCCGCGGTGACGCACAGCATAACGGTACACCGTTGGTGCTCCGCGCCAGTTGTCCGCACGAAAACACTCTTCTTTCCTTTCAGTTCAACTGTGCAGCTCTCGGGACAGTCGAACCACACGGGGGTCTGGTCGGCGTTTGATATCTGCGAAAATATATAGTTGTGCTCATGACGCAGACCGATGACATACTTCTGAAAGCTGAGCACCTTGTCGGTGTACACAGTCGGGGGGGCAGCCACTGGCACAGCGTGGGCCTTTGCCGAAACGATAGGCCCTTCCTCTTCAGAAATCTTCGTACCCAGCCGGCACTAGCCTTGAAGTCCTCGTGCGGTATGCTTTTAGCACGCGCCAAGGCTTGTGCCCTCACGCGCAGCATGTCCGTTGTCAGCGCGTAGCCGTTGTTCCGCACTTCCATTGAATAGCATAGCAGCTCTTCTTCAAGCTCAGGAAATTTGCATGGCTTGTCTCGGAAAGCGCGCTTTTTGGAGCGGGTATTCTTCAACGCATCCCTTTGTCCGCACCACCGTCGGACACACTTCTCGTCCACGTCAAATTTTCTGCCCGTGGCACGCTTGCCGTGTTCGAGAGCGAACTCCACTACTTTCAGTTTAAAGCCCGCAGTGTAGCTGCTGAGGTGCTTGCCCATCGTGCAACAGTGACAATGCTCGGAGGCAGTTCATGAAAAAGTGAAGAACGACAGCGCACGAGAGCAACAACTAAGCCGAGCGACCACGCTAACACAACCACCAAAAAACGCATTCTTTGACAGCCAGAATAGAACAAAGTTAGACCTGGCGATACCGATGCCGATACGGATAGCGGAAGTACAGTAGCAGAAGCTCAAGGCAGAAGAAAAGATGATGATGATGACCCGCGGCCTCGGGCGCCATCCATGGGCGGCACCTCGAAGCTCCTGTGCGCATGTATTTCGAAGGCTATTCTTGCATGTTTCCTGGAAAGTTTGGGTGCGGCCCTTACACTGATTCTTTTTTTTTTCTCAAATATTTCCTTTGGGAATACGGGGTGCGGCCCTTACACGGGTTTATACGGTAGCTGGCACGGTAATGCAGTTGGATCTCATCATTTTGTACTTGCTTATTCGAGCTGATGCTTCAGTTCCGACAAAATCACATGCACTATTTCAATGACAAAAATGGCCACTGATTGAAATGAACAAGCCTTGAAATAATTAATTTGAAAAAATCAGGAAGTAAACAACTCATAACAGTGTGGCAGCTTGTCTCGAACCCAGCAATGAGTGGCTGCACAAAAGCTGCCACTGCAACCTGTCACATGGCTCCTTTACAGGGACACTGAGTAGAAACTGAAGTAGGCCTGCATCGACAGGCACCATACACTGATCATAAGGAGACCACTCCCACCGAAAACAGAGCTTTTATAAGCTGGAAAAGGCCAAAAAACGAAATGCAGGTTCACCACCACTGACCGATTTTGCAAGTAAAATGTGTGTGTCGACATCGGCTTTTTTTGCGCAGATCTCAGAGGTCACGGTACACCATCAATCACTTCAAAATGGGGGAAACCCATCTTTTTCAGTAAGGATGTCACAAGTTTGAATCAACTGGTGGAAATAATTCTTAATCTTATTTTCTCGGCAATAATTTCTGTTTTGCTGCTGGACAAATGCCAACTTCGCTAGAGAGAGCCAGAGAAACAAATTTTACCGAGAACAATAATTTAATCGAGCTGTCCTCAGTGCCTGTTAGAGCTGTCCTTAGTGTTACACAGAAGTTGTGTGGCATCGAGTTGCAAACCGCTAAACCAAACAGTGGCGCTACTTCAATCACCTTCTTAATTATGACAGAGGTTGGTTTTTTCCCATGATTTGTTCCGATAACAACCCAGCATCCATCGAAAACAGAATCTCAATCCTCTGTTGAAGCTCTTCGGCGCTGTATTTGCCGCAGATGGATAGCTTTTCTAAACTACAGCATCGTGGAACACTACGCAGGTTTCACTTGGAGCAACCACTGTGGATGGAACTGTGATACATACATACGATCACTAGAAAACTGGGAAAGAAATGCACAGCAAACATCAGTGAAAGCTGATATGCATTCATTTCACGACTTCCTGCAAAGTGCCTGACTTGTTATACCTCAGCGTTGGTCATGCCATCCATTTTTCAACAAGAAAAGTTGACCTAGCAAGCTACTGAAGCCTTCAACGTCAGTGAAAGCTGATATGCATTCATTTCATGACTTCATGCAAAGTGCCTGACTTGTTATACCTCAGCGTTGGTCATGCCATCCATTGTTCAACAAGAAAAGTTGGCCTCGCAAGCTACTGAAGCCTTCCAAACTGTTGAGAAACAGTCAGCTGTAAGTCTCGGAGGTCATGCAGCTAGTTGCTGCATGCTGAGCACAAAGACCACTCCTCCTCCTCCTGCACTGCGCAATACCCACATGGTGCTTCATTTTTAGGTTCTCCACATCTCCAAAGAGGCAGTGCAGCTACACGGTTGTGCTGCCCTGTTGGCCGTGCACCAAGGCTGCCCAGATGCTTGGTTGAAATCATCGATGCTGAACTTTTCGCACAAATCCTCTGCAAGCTGCATAGTACGCCTTCTTCCAATTTGCAGAAGTTTAGAATGATTGGGCCAAGTTGGTGATATGTTTGGAAAACAGCTTAGCATGAATGCACATCACAAAGAGAGAGAAACACGCCACGAGCGCTTGTGACGTGTTTCTTGTCCTGCATATTTGCGCAAAACTGCTTTCCAAATGTTTCCCAATTCCTCTTGTTCAAAATCACTGCAGAGGAGAAACAACAGTGGTGTGGTGCTTTTCGTGTTTCAAAAGTGGGATGAGAAGCACTCTCAACTTGCGCCACATCCTCATGCACTCGGCAGTGATGCTGCTGGCTGTCAAGAAAGCACATCAGGTAGTGCTGCTAGGTAGATTGGCATGGTGTTACAACACCCGACGTCTGTGCTGCTATCTTGCCTTTCGTGCTGACCTCATATTGAAACCAAGGAAAAAAGTTGTAACGGATGGAAATGCTGGTCTCACCTGAGGTCCTTGATGGACAGGGCGCCACGGACGTCTCTTAGGATTTCCAGGAGCACCCAGGACCAGTAGCTGCGGTAGCTGAGCTTGCCAAGGTCTGAGAGGGGCTTCTCGGGAGATCCCACTGTGCCTTCCAGCTTGGACAATTCATAGCCTGTGCGGAAAGAAGGTACAGTAAAAGCAGACATTGGCATGAAGCATAACAACCAAGTATGTGAATGTCTGGCCGGCAACAGAGACTGACTTCATACCAGTTTGTGAAAGAAATCTCAACACTGTGCCCTGCTGGCACCACTTGAGTATTACAGTTAAACTTGGACACAACAAAATTCAGAAAAGTCCGCGATTTTTCGTTACATGCAGCTTCCGCGTGAAGACTCGAAAAGATAATGCAGAATGGGAGCCAAAATGAGGAATATAAGTGTAGATGCAGTTATCCTGAAAATGCTCACAGTAAATCCCAGTTACTTGAAGTCATAATTAAGGAGCAGTGAACCAGAAAAAAACAGACAGTAAGAAGGGAACTTGCCCTGTCTATGTTTTTACTGGTGCGCTGCTCCATAATTATGGCAAACCAACTAGCCCTGTCTTCCGTTTTGTTAAAGTCAGGAATGTGGAAAAACACTTAGTGATCATGCTGATAATGTGACTGCGGCAGCAATGGTCACCATCTCTGCCGAGCCTTGCATGGCGCCGTTATGCGTAGCGTGGAAAGAGTTGAGGAGACAGAGGCACCTGCCTATTTATTCCCACACGTCCCCTCTTAGTCTGCCTGCCTAGAAACTGACCCTTCACCTCATGTCGCCAACGCTTTCCGCCATCCGTGTTCCCGCCACGCGTGTGCCCTCAGTGCAGGAATCACGTGAGCAACCGAGTGGCGGCGATGGGAATGCACTGCTCGTCCTGTGCATTCTTTGCTGTGTCCTGTTGTTTTTTGCAGCTTTTGATCTCTAGAGCACATTCCACAGCTTTTTGAACATCAACTACTATAGTGCCATTTGGAGTGACGTTACAAAAGTAAAAGCTGCAAAGCGTGTCATGTTTACCATGTAGATGCACTGACGGCGTATTGTTTTGTATTAGTATAGTGAGACTTACTGAAACGAATTTAAAAAGAAAGGCTGCCCGCTCATGCCAGTTTAGTATAATAAGGCTTCACGGCGTGTTATGTTCGCTGCGTTCTTTCACTGCCACTGTGGATGCTCCTGATAATGGCAGTTCGTGTTTCATCACCCTAAAGTTATTATGTGGTCTGCTAAATTTCAAATAACACAGCACTAGCCCATATGTAGCCAGCGAGTGAGTTCGTTATATCAGGGTCAACCAGTGCAACACCTTCGTTACATGGAGTTCGCAAATACTCTTGCTTCAATGGGTGCAATGTGAGGGAATCAAGAAAATTTGTAACATCGAGGAATTCGCCGCATGGAGGTTCGCTACATCCAGGTTTAACTGTACACATGGCTGATAGAAAAATAAAATAAAGAAATAGACATGACCTTAACCAATTACATTCGCCATCACTTAACAAACCATAAAATAAAATGTTGCCACTAGTTGCGAAACTACAAATACAGTAACAAGTACACAAGCGTTACAACAATCAAGCTCTCTTATTACGAACCTGGGAGCGTATTCCGGAAGTTACCAGAAAGTCGAAATGTATAAATGGCTATGACTGAAGCTCCCATTGCCTTTATGAAATAAACATCAGTTGTGTCTGACTTTGCATTTTTTGGCTGTAATATGGGGGACCACTGACTACAAACTAAGTGTGCAAGAAACGCAATCCACGTGGGCGTCAGGGGTCTATACTACCACCACTACATGACAATATTCTGGAAGTGTCCACTATACTTGGACATTTCCATTTTGGCAGACAGTGATTAATTACAGCACTAAAATGCAGAGGTAATGGTTACACGATGACAGTAAACCTGCCTTACGTCAACCACCTTACGTTACCGTATTTACTCGAACGTAACGCGAGGGGTGACTTTACATGCTGCCCAGCGGGAAAAAAATAAAACCACGAATGTAACGCGAGGCTTAGGGACGCAAAACAAAGTGCCTTTAATAGACATCGTGGCCAACATGTTTACTCATCTTCCTCGCTTTCGGAGGCCGAGTTCTCAGAAACGGAGTCCTCCTTTTCGCTATCGAAGTCTCCCGGTAACTTCTGCCGCATCGATGTTGTTCGCCGCAGAGAGAATCTATTCCTCTTCATGAACGTTTGGGCCCACCCATGAGATTCTCTGAACTTCCCATCTCCCGAGCAACGTCTCTAACTTCCCAACGGACAAGCTCAACACTGACCCCATGAGACGGTTGCGCTGCTCGATAACAAAGTCCGCCACTTTTTCTCCAGCTGGTCGCGATGGCCGTGGCGAGGCTCCCGAAATCCTTTGTGGTCGGGCTCACATTTAAAAAGCCCCTCCCGCTGCAGCCGCCACCCGCGGATAGTTGACTCGTTGAGGTCAAGTCTTCAAGCTGCCGCAGAGTTCCCGACCTCTTCAGCTAACAGGATCGCTTTTCTCTTAAAACGAGCGTTGCAATGAGTACGACGCATTGCCATCGTGTGCACTGAATCAATACACCGCGAGCGACGCCACAAGAACACGACGCTATGATGCATTGAGTGCGAGGTCGCAACAAAAACAAAAAAATTGACAGAGAACAAAGCTTTGACTTTGGATGGATGAGCATTTGGCTTCCGTAGTACCCATGTTGTTAGCATAAGATCGCAAAACTGCGGAATTCGAAACCAAGCTGATTGCTTTGAAATGGCTGCACCGCGGCACTGCTTTAGGCCAATGGAAGTGCGGTATTAGATTATAATGCGAGGGTAGACTTTAAGGGGAAAAAATCCGGGAAAAAACTCTTGTTACATTCCAGTAAATACGGCATTTTGGCTGAGACTGCACTTGGTATCGCATCACTAATCATAGTGCTAACGTGAACATTACAAAATTTGTGCTGTATTTAATACAGTCAAACTACATTACAGCATACACGGGTATTACAAATTATTTGGTATATCAAACTATTTTTAAATACAGTAGCCGACGGGTAATTCGGACTCCAATAATTCGGACTTGTAAAATATTTTGGACTTCGATGAGGCACCGTCAGTCAACCCATAGAAGCGCACACATATTTGCGACGGATATTTCGGTGTTTAAATGTTCGAAAGTTCGATTTTTCAGACTAATTTCAGTCGCCTGCGGGCCAAAATCGACCAACTTATCGGCTTTTCGCTGGCGCAAAAGGCGCCATCTTGGATTGAGGTGGATTTACTCTGCAGTTGGATTGGCTTGACATACTTTCGGTAACTCATTTTTGCCAATAGAGGTCCCTGCAATCTGTGACACTTCGAGATGGCAATTGTAGTGTCATCGCCATCAACTTGCTTTTGTCGCCAATGTTGTCGCGGGCAGTTATCAGTTGTCTCACACATTAAAAATTGGTTGTTGGGGCTCGGCGGACACCTGAACCGCGCATTAAGGGAAGGGATAAAGGAGGGACTGAGAGAAGAAAGTTAGAAAGAGGTGCCATAGTGGAGGACTGCGGAATAATTTCAACCACCAGGAGATCTTTAACGTGCACTGTCATCACACAGCACACGGGTGCCTTTGCGTTTCGCCTCCATCGAAACGCGGCCGCCGCGGTCGGGTTCGAACCTGGGTACTCCGGATCAGTAGCCGAGCTCCCTAACCACTGAGCCACCGCGGCGGGTGTCATACGCTCATCATTCGCCATTTCTTCACTTGGATTTCTCCAAACCGCATCGACCGAGCGGCGCTCCGTCTTCACGAAGTTACATCCGTTCGCCGTTTGGTGACTGCGTCTGGTGGTTCCACCGCTTTGAACAAAAAGTGCCTTGTCTTTGCGTGTGTTTGACGAGCAAGTGTGGTGCACACTCGGGTTGTGGACAACATGGCCCTGCCAGTGCCGCCAGGTCTATCAAAGAAGCGTAGGAAGTATTCAACCAAACGCCGTGACCTTGCTGTCTAGCGTGCACAGTGAAAGCACAACTTTTCCGAAAATACAGGCGCAAATCGTCACCTGCAAAAGAAATTTGCCACAAGGTAAAATCAGTGACTTTTTTAAGCCGATTTCATTTCAGTAAAGTGATTTTTTTTGTACATCACGGATTTTTCGGACAGTTCGATTATTCTGACCATTTTTCGAGTCCCATTGAGTCCGAAAAATCAGTCGGCGACTGTATTTTTAACAAACACATGCATTTCTTATTTTATATACTGAAAGCTGTTTGCCACGAAACGGATATATCAAACTGCTAAGCGCCAGACTGTGCCCGCTTGGATGGCAGGCGGCAGAGTTCGCCTAACTACACGGGTGACTGGTGGTGGAGCGGCAAGCGTTCGGACCACAGTTCATGCTTCATCTCGCATTTGTCAACAGCACCTCAGAAGATTTATTCGCAAGAACAGCTGGTAGCCCAGCAGTCGGCACCGGTTTGCACCTCTCACAACTGTCGCTAGTGCTCCGGAACTAGTGAAACGCTCGGTTGTTGTAGCTTACCAGCAGCTATCCTCTGCTCACATCGGCTGTCACAGAGCGGAGGTGGTGTAACCAGCGAGGGCTTTTGTCCTGGCATCCGATTTCTTCGCTACACAGTAGTAATGCGAGGAAGACACCCTAGCTGGCATTTAGCCTGCCACTGCCGCGAGTTGCAGTGTTGTGCGCTGAAGTGAACCTAACTAGTGTTTGCCGCTTGGTTTTCTGCGACCTCCGCAATCGCCGCGAACGGCGCAGAAACGGTGCTGAAAGTACGGAAGAGGTCACTCCAAGTTGCCATTCTTTTACTGACTGCATTTATCTTCTCCAGCGTGAGTTTTTGGTGAAATTTTATATTACGAATTTCGGCTATATCAAACTATACAGTAAAAGCTCGTTAATTCGAACTTCACGGGACCGAGAAAAAAGTTCAAATTATCCGATGTTCGAATTATCGAATTGCCTCGGAAAAACTGACAAGAACCATTTGCATTACGGTATATGTACCGTACTTACTCGCGTAACGAGCCCACTCGCATAATGAACCCACCCACCCCCGATTTTTGCCCAAGAATTTGAAAAAAAAAAAGCATCAGTCGTTAACGCTTCCCCCTGTTTCGCACCGTCACGGTCCACAACGCATTTCTTGGCATTGCGCCAAGATGCTGCGCAAGATTACCTTTTGATGTTAGCTCTAGCAAGGGGGAGAAGCGAACTTTGCAGAGTGCCAGCGCTTGTCCGGTTGTGCAAGCCTGGCTTTCAATACGTTCACCTTATGGGCGACCCACAAGGAGCGAACTTGCACTGCGGATTTTGAG
This sequence comes from Amblyomma americanum, assembly GCF_052857255.1. NCBI lineage: Eukaryota > Metazoa > Arthropoda > Arachnida > Ixodida > Ixodidae > Amblyomma > Amblyomma americanum. The sequence goes on along the minus strand of NC_135503.1, from coordinate 62,465,850 downwards.
CGGTGCGGTGGAACGCCCACGCACCGCCGCCATGCAGCACCACAAGCAGCGGAAAACGGGCGACTGCTGCCAGACTGCTGCCACCAGGATTTAGAAACGGCGTGATTCCATATGCTCAGTAAAATGCTGAAAAGAACAGCTGTGCATTTACAAGTAAGCTATTATTTATTCAATGATGACAAAGAGGACGAATTATTCTTTGAGACCCCTTTCTGAACCAAAATAGTTAACCTGTTTGAACCTCCCGCGCTTCCTGACGTCAACCGACGTGTATTGGCTAAGCCTAACAGCTTTGAAAATCCCGAAGCAGTCTGAAAATCAGGCAGGTTTCATCGCTAGAATTTTGTGCTGTGGGCATCTTCAGACAAAGCGAAAGCTTCGTGCGACTTTTGTTTGCCATGAACATGAGGCACAGTGCAACGGCAACGACGAGTTCGTGGTGAAGCGAGAGGTCGCTTCGGCAGGCGCAGCCATGTTGTAGAAGCGGGCGGAAGTCAGATGCTGTCGCGCCCTGATTGGTTCGCGCTGAGAGCCGACGTTGGCCGCTTCCGGCCAGTGGCTGATCGCCGGGCGATGCTAAAAGCCAGCGTCACGATCGCAACTGACCGCGTGCTTCCGCTGGCGACTGATGGGTGGAAGGATGAATGACACTCGCAAGGAAAAAAAAAGTTTTTTGCACGTAATTTGTAGCGCCCGTCCGAAGTCATAGTCTTTCATGGGCGTTGGCTGGGATCGCGCTGCCAGTACGTATCCGTATTTCCGAATTAACAGCGCTCTAATTAACGTGTATTTCATTGCGAGTTTCTGAGGCTGCGCGGAAATCAGGGTAGGTAGCCCTCACCGTGGCCGCCAACCCCTACGCTCCGGCGCCGCCGGCCGCCGCGCCGGTGATGGCGCCATTTAGGCTTTACCCACTCTTCCACTCTTTTATCTGGCTCTCTCTTCTGTCCCCGTTTAGGGCGTGCGCAGCCTCTAACTATGCAGAGGTGCTTTTTTTTTGGCCATGTGCTATGTGCCAGGCCGCTAGACATGGCGGCGCATAGTTCGAATTATCCGTAACGGAACCGATTCGCTTTCGAATTAACGGGCTGTTTTATACAGAGATCTCTATGGAGCTTGGCCGGACCAAGTATTGTAGCTTGAATTATCCGAAAATTCGAATTATCGAGGTAAGAATTAACGAGCTTTTACTGTATGATGATTTTTTACCAGTTCGCTGTAACGAGGTTTCACTGTAAATATACAATTTATATTAAAGCAATCAAAAGCAGAAGCAGACAACTGTGTTTGATTTAAAAAATGTCTGGTATGCATATTTGCAGAATATCACAATGCTTTCTAAGCTCTCTAGAGCGGTTACTGTTCCTCGCCAACGCTCATGGTGATGACGAGGTACTTTAGGGAAGTGGTTGCCAGCAAATGGCCCTTTTCATTTTATGGTTGCCACATCCTTTCAGGGCGAGGAAAAGGGTTGTCACAGGTGCTGGGAGACGGTTCTGGCCTCTGTCCTTGTGGGAAGCTCGTTTTCTGACTGTGGGGCAAGTTTACAGCGCCTCCTTGTTTGCTTTAACTGAGCGTTGCAACTATGGTTGTTTGTTTTACCCAAGTTGCTGTGCCACTGATTTATCTAATACACATTGTGACGGTAACACCGTTCCAGTTCATAATAGGCGAGTGTTCATTAACTGCCACTATTATTATAAGTAGGCTCAAGTGTATTGCGTCAATGAACTTAAAATTCAGAGCAAGAACACGGACAAAGGAAAGCTAAAGGAAAGAAAAACACACCACTTATTCATCTATCCTATATCTTTTCTAGTCACCAGAAGCCCTCCACATGTTGCACGATTGTCTCAAGTTGAGATGGAGCCATCAATGCTCACGGCTTTTGAAATTCTAGCTCTCTTTATTGAAGGTATTCGACATACCACCCAAACTGCGCACATTGACGCTGGCATACATCTTCCAAAACCAGAGAAATGCCAAGAACATCATAAAGAAAGAAAAAAGAACCAAGGGACCTTCAAGAACAGGTCATGCCAAAAGTGCCGCTGCCCACTCACTGAAAGCAATGAGGAACTTCCCGTATCCCTTGCGCTGGTAGGGGGGCATGGTGAGGATGCAGGCCACGTTGTTGCCATCGGGCGACTCCTTCTCCTTGGAGAAATAACCCACCAGATGGGCCCCGTGCTTGTCAACCTCACACAGCACATAGAAGATGAACGGCTCCACATCAAAGTACAGCGTCTTGTGGTCCAGGAACAGCTTGGCCAGCAGGCATAGGTTCTGGCAGTAGATCTGCATACACACATGCGAGAGTCAAGGTAACCATGTGACTGGATCATCTAACAAAGCACAGTATTGTCTACCAGCTGCGTATACAAGGCTGAACGAACTTGAATCAAGTGCAGACTCACCCACAACTATTAACACTAAATCACTATTTATTTCCCAGTGGGCGAGGCATCAGAACCAGTGCTAAACGTTGGCTTGCCATGATTATTAAACTTCGTCGTTTAACACAGCGAATAATTAGACAACTTTCTGTTCTTTTGACAAGAGCACTACCCAAAGGAGATGGTAGCCAATGCAAAGCATGCAATATCGAAAGCATTTGCTAAAACCAGCTCAGAGCATGGACTGTTGTAATAATTTCGGAATGATGAACAAGCATTAGAATAAGTTTCACAATCTACTTGTACAGGTTGCACATGACGTAACAGTATAGCATGTAGAACACATGATCGATGCTGACTTACTCTAATGAACATAACTGTCTGTAATGTTTTCCTCATACAAATGTCAATGAAGTTCTTAAAGGTGCTCTAAAGAAGATTCTCAGCTGGCCTTTTTATCACGGGAATTCAATCTACACGTTCCAAGCATTCTTGGAAATTTTGAATTATTGTTCTGTGGTGTCGATTTCCCTAGTAATTCGGATTAAATGTCTTTTTTTTTTTAACTGACCTTTGAGAGTAGGTGTCAGCCAACGCGTGCAGTGCCATTTAGCAAGTCGCGTGGCCGTCTGCCACTCTGCCATCGACGGAATGATACACACCGTATTTACTCGCGAATAACCCACCCCTGCGTATAACCCGCACCCTAAACTTTGAACTCCACGAAAAAAAAAACGCATATAACCCACATGTTTACCTGAAAAAAAAAAGGGGGGCACTAGTCGGGTACAACATTTGAAGACAGGAGAGGCCCCCTCACCCAGATGACCGAAGCACAGCAGCCAATTGCCTCCGCGACTAAAGAAATAGTCCAACTCAAAAAATTGTGACTGCTTCTAAAACGCGTATTTCTCGGTATAAATAAGATTTGTGTATCTTGATGAGTGGTTTGGTAAAACTATCATGATAGAAATGCTACAGCACATGCCGGATCGCGAGAGAAAAATAACTCCGTGCATTCTAAAACGCTGTGCGTCGTCTGCTATGGAGCAAGATCGACGGCACCGAACGACACGCGAACGACGCCCTGCTAGACGCTGGGCTATCTTATCATACTGCTGCCAACGATCGATCGTTTGTGCGCTGAGCTGGCAGCAACGAATCTTTGCATTGGAGGTTGCTTTCACAAATCTTTTCGGTTGAGAAACTCGTAGATTGGTTTCATCCGCGCACGCTTTTCTCATTTATCCTGATAATGGTTTTGCTCCATCACTTCGCCATGTCCGACGAGAAATGTAGGGGCACAGTACACAAACACACCCGCCACTCACAGTAGGTACCAGACTTTGGCAAACTCTCCTCGTCGTAACTTCACTTAGGAGCAAACCAAAACACCACAGAACAAGCAGGCACGATGTTTGTTTGCAGCGGTGTGTCGCCGCGGGATCCTGTTTCCAGACGAAGCGCAGCACAGCGTCACCGATGTTCGCTGTAATCTTCTTTCGTCGGCTCACGGCTCAGAACAAACGCACGCGGCACAAACGTGCATCGTAAGCTCGCAATAATATTTCCGGCATGACAGACACCAACAAACAATACGAATTCACTCTGACAAAGGGAGACGCACACAGCTGACACGACCCGGCCCAGTTTGAAGCGAGGGCGGCCTTGTTAGGCATGTTCTCCATCGGTGGGGTCATTGGCCATCCGGATCATGACGTCACCTGAAGTGCGCGCCTATTGGCGGAGGCTCGTGCGCATTCGCCTTTGAGGGGCAAATGCCGCTGCCTTAAAGAGTTGTACCCGACTATAGACAGGTACAACTGCACACTCAGTGATCATTTCATTTTCAGCACATTTATTCAAACGACCACCACCACGTCACTGGTTATCCAGTTCTCAATAGTCGACGCTCTCACTGCTGCCATCCGAGGCTTCATCGCCCCTCTCAAAGACGAAATCGCCCTCGGAACCATCCAAGCTGTTATTGATGGCACATTTTTTAAACCTTTTACGCATCAAGTAAACCGGTATCGCTTTCTACGCATCCACGATTCACTGGCGCAGCAATGGAATATCGGGCACGCGTCCCGGCGGTGTGAGGGCATAAAGGCTGTCGGACATACAGCCGCTTCACGTGTGCCGTGAACGGCTTGTTCAGGCACACGTCGAGTGGCTGTAGCATGGACACGTCATGCCGCCAGGTATTATAAAGAGGTCACTGCCGGCCTCAGCGAGGCGCGCCTTCACCGCATCAGTGCAAAAGCCTCGGAAGGAATCCAGTACGAGCAGCAGCTCTGTTGCCAATTTCTTCGGCAGTGGCTATAATCTTTAGCTTCCCTTTTGCTGTGAAACACTACCGCCGAGTCGCACTCATGACGCCAAAACAAAGAAGGCAAACAGTGCAAACTGAGGTGTAGTACACAAAACAGCGCCTGATACTAAGCTCAACAACGCTGGCTAAAGAAAACGTGGCCAATGGCGTGGGGAAGAACAAACAGACTATGAATGTGGATTTGGCTATGCCTTTCGTTGGCCCCTCATCAGCTTGACAAGCGTCGATGACGATGGGGATGGCGGACTACACGGGGGAGGCCACCGCACATTGCCGTGAAGCCGACCCCCCCACCCCCAAAGAAAAAATTTTGCAGATAACCTGCACCCCCACTTTTTAAACACGTTTCTTTTTCAAATTTTGGTGTGGGTTATACACAAGCAAATAAAGCGGAACAAGACGGTTTTAGGAATGCGCAATATTGTTTGTGTCACTGAAAGACAAAAACCTCGATGTAACGTAGTTCGCGATAAAACGAAGTTTTCCTCGAAAAGTACTAGTACTTGGTTATAAGCATCAATAGCAACCAGTAATTCAGATAGTCGCATATTTGAATTCCTCACAAAAAATTTTGTAAATGAGTTTTTACCTATGCAATACCTTCTATGCACCAAACACCACTGATAATCTCAAGTTTAATATGACGCTTTCTGGTCCCATTTTGATATAACTATGCTATAATGCCAGGACAGAATGTTGCCCCATTACCTTGTGATCTCTGCCATCGACCTCCCATAAGCAGACAGTGCCTTGCCTGTAGATTTCCTTGCCAGGAGGCTGCCTCCATGTGCACTCGCTCTGGGGAAAAAAGGTGACATCAACCACAATACATCAACACACCAGCGAAACCATCAGATATATTACACAAATCTGGAGAAGGACGGCAGAATCAAACTCTGCTGAAAAGCCACAAAAATGATGTGTGCTTTCATGCATTAGATTATGCTGTTCAGACTTCTCGAGACCAGGGGACGACAGCCAATAAACCATAGACTAAGTATGCTACCATGCTACAGCATCAGGCAGCCACAAACTTGATCCGAAGAAAGGCTCCTACACTCTCTATACCACTTTTACTGCACACAACCATGACTGCAGCACATTCTTTGCCTCAAGGTGGCCTAAAAAAAGATCAAGTGCTTCCACAAGAGTAGGTTTTTATATAATTATGCACAGGCATTAGTATAGACCAGGGGTCAAACATGTAACCTGCAAAACCTTCTCCTGCAGCCCAGTGAGCCTACCGATTTCTGCCTCTTGTCCTGATAATGTAACACAACTTTTCGTCTTTTTTCTCTCTCTGGTGGTGTAAAACAGCAATAATCCCTAAATGTTCACTCATCCCTGCCTACATCAATACTTGGTTTTTAGTGAGAAGGACATAAAATGTTTTGCTATGACAGGACAAAAAAATAAAACTGGGAATTTTTTTTCATGAGTGGACTTCTTAGCTGGAGCTCTTCTATGCGAAGCATACAAGCCACCTCACCAGACACCAGAAGCTGGAAGCATGAAACATGTTCAGGGCCACAGCCCCACAAAATCTGACAAATTTGGAAGAATTAAAAGCCAAATGATGTAAATTGACGTCTATTGAAGATACAGAATGTAAAAATGTATCATATCAGTTAATATGGAGTCAAAGGCAATTACTGTTCATTAAAAAGACGCAGAGCAGAGATTGTGATACCATGTACATAATGAGATGTCACAAAACATCCTCACTAGGAGTCATTCGGAGCATACTTGTAGCCACTCAGAGCCACTTGGAACTGCTCGGGGCCACTCGTAGCTGCTCGGAACTAATGAGTGCGCGGAGCACGCGCCCTTGCCTGTCTTCCTCTGATCTCCGGGTCGTTCGGACATGCCATTGAACCAGAGCCAACTCTAAGTTATGAGATTTAACACCAGTGAAGAAGAAGCATGCTGCAGCTGCTGAACGGAAGTGACGGTCTTGTCAAAATCCTGTGGTACACAAACGTGGCCTGGCAGCAAAGGGCTCACCTTGACAGTGTGATCCCACAGCGAATGCGAGAGACGATGAGCGTATGCAACGGAAGCACCAGTTAGACCCCAAGCTGCAGCAACGCAAGGCTGAAGACTAACACAGCAAGGGTGCAGCAGAGGTTATATGCGCGAATAAGTTACCATAGCATTCCTTATGCTATCGCTAAATGTACACCGGTGTTGCTATGAATTTTTCCTTTGATTTCTATGCTCTACTTCATTTTTGCATAATTTCTCACTTTTAATTCCTTTTTTCTTTTTGCCTTGGACACCTCCTGCCTTTCATGTCCCCATTCCGCCTACTATCCTGAGAAAACAAATGTCGGCCAAGGTGACACCGCCGAATCCCGGCCACGGCGGCTGCATTCTGACGGAGGCGGAACACAAAAATGCTCGTGTGCTGTGCAGTGTTCAGCAGACGTAAAAGAAGCCGTGGTCCTTCATAGCCTCATGTGTCACCTCGGGACTGAAAACTTATATACAAAATGCATTAAATCTTCCCAACCAGAGAAAATTTTCAACTTTTATACTGATAATGTGCATTCAGCTCATCTGACAGAACAATGCATGCAACGTGTGGAGGTCGTAGGCTCAGCTCCCACCGGTGACACTGTCCTTTCTTATACAATTGAATTCGATTATGTCGAACTCGGTTAAATTGAATTATCCTTTATATCAAATAATTTCTAAGAACTGTACAGCCACAATGGGAATGTATAGAAAAATGTACAGCTATATTGCACAAAAATTAGGTGCCACATCCGATAGATCAAACTTCGGACAACTGTGGTTGACTCAAGAAGCTGGCTTTCCCTCAGCACATCTCCGGCGGTTAGCTTTTTCGCATGAATCTGAGAGTGCCACTGCTGCTATGGTGCTACCTGCGATGTGCAGACCAATAATGACGCTTTTTATCCATGAAGTAGGCGGCGACATGTAGCCAGCCAACCAGGTTTTTAGAACATTGTGCCAATTGTAACCGAGTTGTCATGCAGTTCGCAGGTATGCGGCGCGAAACGTGAAACGTGAGCCGTGAAACGGCAGAGCCACCTCTTTTCCACGAAACTGAAAATTATCAAGCAAGTTAAATGAGGTGGCAAAAAATCCTAAGTCGCCACAGTGTACAAGATTACGGGAAGCCCGCTGAGCGCCATTTTGAAGAACAAGGCTGATGTTCAGGCAAAAGTAGAGAAGAGACCCAGCAGAACGATGCTTGCAGAATGTGCTTTCGGTTCCAGTGACCTACGGGTTCAACCAAAGAGCATGGATGACCTGCAAACTTTTTGCCAAGTGGCTGAATTCTTGGAACAATGACCTGGTGGGCCAAGATCGCAACGTCTGCCTCATCGTATACGACTGCTGTGCCCACCATTACAGTGCAACGTTGCACTTCATGCCGAACGCTATGCCAGTGCTTCAAGCATTGGACCGGGGGATATTTTGTATGGTGAAGGTTGGTTGTAGGAAACGTCTGATTGAACAGCTTATGCAGAACATGTGGACTGGAAAAGACCTAAAAACTGACCTCTTAGGAGCCCTGTTTATGCTGTGTAGGTCATGGAATGATATCAAAAACGAAAATATACAGAACTGCTTCCGACATTCTGGTCTCTGCTTTCCCAAAGAAGACGGGGCAACTTCTTTGCTGAGTGAGCCCGACAAAGCTGTCATGGGTCTTGATGCTCTGTGGAACCAGTTGTCCAAATTTCCTGGTGCTATTTGTGATGAAGCAACTGTAAGCAACTCTGTCTCCGCGAATGAAATCATCATTGATGATGTCGCAAATAACCAGGACACGATTGATGAAAACTGTGACGAGGACTTGAGAAAACGTGTGCCCACATGCTTCGACTACTCTGTGCGCTTAGCATGGTTCGTCACTATAGCACATCGAAAAAATGCTGCGGTCTCAAATGTTCGAAGTCTATCAACAACAATGAAAACTGTGTTCTCTCTGAGGCAAAGAAGAAACATAAAAAATTTGGCTATTTTGCTCCACAATCAGCGCGCAGTAACTGCCTATCATTAGAAATAAATTTTTTCCACCTCAATCTAATTTCATGTTATATCGATTTCATAGGCATAGTTCAATATATGCAGATTGAACTGCACTTTGTTCTAAATTATCTCCTATCTAAAATGATACCTTAATTACTGTCCCTCAGTAACAAAACACAAAACAGAACTCTTTCCCTATTATTTTTTTCTAACAGCAAAGATCATTGGCTTCTTTCATATATCCCCTTCAAGTGCTATATCCAAATTTGTGGCTGTGACGTCAACAATATCAAATCCTCATGTACAAGGTAAAATATGCCCATAAATGTGGAGGCGATCAAATGTGCTGAAAGAAAGCTGAAAAAATCAAGTGCACAAAAATATCAAGCCAGGAACGCGACATACAGAAGAATATGGTCTTAAAAATGGGCACCTCTGTGTCTACCAGTAACTCCGCTATGGTTGCAGTGACTGCATGTCTCAATCCGCTTTTTGAAGCGGAAGCTTCACTACGCGAGGCTTTCAAGAGGGTCGTGTAGTTGCGTTTATGACCTTGAAAAACATTAGAGGTCAAACCGTGGAACAAAGTCACATAGGCCATGGAGCAAAGTCACGTAGGCCATGATGGCGCATACATGCCAAACCAAGATGGTGGACCACCCCCCAAATATCTCGAAGGTCAAGGTCAACAGTTGAACAGCTGGGACAGCTTGTAATGCTGTACGACGGTGATGTCATATTTGAGAAAACAAGCACATCAATCATGGAGATAGATACTCTGCTTGACAACGGGGGTGGAGCCACCATCTGTGACGTCAATGGAGAGCTGTGTATATATTGCAACGCTTAACCAGTGGCGAGCCGGTGGGGGGTCGAAACCGGTTTTGCGATGGAGGAGGAAGAACATCCTGCCGTGACAGCGCACCGGAAAGCGAAGCTTCAATGTTTCAATGAGGGTAGGAAGAAACGCCGTGCCAAAGAGACAGAAGAAGAATGTGCGACACATGTCGAGAAACAACAGAAGTGTGCTACTGCAAAGAAACAGCAGAAAGTACTTCAGGCGGTACGTCTAACCAGCGACACAGAGTCAGCGTATTCTTTCGCTTCTCACCAGGTTTAACCAAAGCTAATCCAAAGCTCATTTTTTGCCTTCGTATGACAAGAATGAGGAGAAAAAAAAGGGTATAATAGACACCTTGAAAGTAGATATATGAAGACTTAACAGAAAATGCATAATTAATGACTGGGAAGGGCAGTGCTTTCTGTGCAGTCTTGGCATGCTGCTACAAAATTTCTCCTCTGGGTAATAATTAGCACCTGACGGGGATACGTCCTTAATCAGCAACTTGCAGAAACAAATGCATTAGTCATTCAAACTCTTCAAGTGCCATGGCACTGTCCCTCCTAACAGCAGTGTATCCGTCCACAGCTGAAGGGACCTTAGAGCATCTGATGCAAATTTGACATCTGCTCCTTTCACAGATAAGCTGCATATGATAGCATTAACGTGCAGCCCTCTATATATTTACCTGATGGTAACGGTAGGTCTTCTCAAGCTTCATGTACTTCAGGCAGAATTCACAGATCCACAGCTTCGGCACTTTTCCATATTCATCAGGGAAAGGTGAGAAATACCAGGCATCTATTTCATACTTTCCAAACTGGATTCTGTCAACATATTTGACTTTTGTGATCTGTTGATTACAAATAAACAAAAAGCAGCATAAATAATTAAGTTAACAGACGTGCAGAAAAAAAAGACAACAAAAGCACTTCAAACTCCCTCAGGAGAATAAACAAATGCACAAGCACTAGAACAGAAGACACGAGCACTTTGAAACTTTGTTAGTATTCGTAAATTTAGAGATGTAACGGGGTTTGGAACTTACTGCCTCGTGTTCTTTTTCAAGGGCAGCAGTTGTCGGGTCCATTTCGGCGTAAGTCTGAAACAGGAACAATGCAAAGCTCAATCACTTCCTGCAAACTGCAATTTCGTTGCCAGCGTAAACAGAATATATTAGCGGCAGAATAATTACCTTCTGAATATGATTAATCTCATCGTGCCTCCGCTTCTGGTTTCGCGTAATCTTTCGATCCGACTGCTCTATGCAGTCAGTCTGCGTCATTGGGTTCTTCATTTCTTCGGTTTGCGAAGACGTCAGATTGAACCGGTCCCTGTCAACCCACTCATCAAGGCGGCGGTTATCTGCACAAACGAGCACACACACACAGACAGTGCCAAAAATGCGTAATCAGCGACAGTTCGAGGTGAAAATCAATCCCACAGTACGCTCCGACAGGCGACGCGATACATACATCCTTCGTAGTGAACGTAGTACTCCCACTTCCTTTCGTCTTGATCGCATTGGCGAACTTGAATAATTTCGGCAGGGTCTGCACGTACCACGGCAACGCATTACTTCAGAAACATTACTGGTGAAAGATGATTGCAAGACACGCACGAACTTTTGAAACCGTCAAACTTACGCCAAGTGTCGTCGCTACGGCGCACCATGTAGTGTTCTCCTATCTTAGGTGCTCCTTCCATGATCTGTTCCGCATTTTGCCTATTGCGACTTCTTTCAGATGCTCCATGTGTTTTGTTCGGGCTTGTGTTTTCCGACTGAAAACGCGCATCTTTTGTTTGAGCGACTGAGGAACGACCGTCCTCCGACATTTTGACATGGTACTTGGCTTGGCTACACCTGCTGATGGCTCGGGCTTAATTTTTTAATGCGCGTTAAGAAGAACTCCAGAAAGGTACAACTCTACAAGACGAGTCACAAAACAAGACTGCTTATATTTCAATAATGTTTTGTAAAACATTTATGCAGAAACAAAACAAAAGCGTCAACTATATGCTATTTCTATCGTTGATTTGTATGGCTTGTGCCGACTTGTGACCACTTGTGGCGAGTCAGCTGGACGATAAACGATAATTTCATGGAGGAAAAAAGCGTGAAACAAGGAAGGAAGTGCCTGATGTTTTATGCGTTCAAGGTGGAGAACTCGTGAAAGGATGCACGTAGCGAAAAACATATGAAGTGGCTTTGTGTTCGTGTTATGTGCATCTTAAACTGTGTCTCGTCGTAGCTTCAGGGCACAAAGACCGAACTGACGGGAGTGAAAATGCCTCGATTCAAGCCCGCACTGCAGCCAGAAATCTTGCGAGCCCATCAGAAGGACGAGCAGCACATTGCATCGTTGCAGAAAGACGTGTCGGAAATCGTCCGAGCAGTTCTAGGAATACAACGATGGATGCGGTGGCGTTTACAAGTCGACGCAGTCTCCAGCCTCGTTTACTACTGCGCCACAACGCTGAGCGGATTCCAGACTTTAGGCGAGGAGTACGTGCACATCGTGCAGCTGGGCCGATCCCTCAAGAATGTTCCCACTCTTGCACAGAGGCTGACATTCGTCGTTCTCCAGTCGTTTGGTGGTAACATAATTAGCGGCGCTCTGAGGCTTCTCAGAAAGAAACGAAACGTTGACAGTGCAACGCTGAGCACGCTCTTTGCCAGAACATTGCAACTGCATGTAATACTGTTTTATCTTCTCGGCGGCTACTACAGTCCTGCCAAGCGGGTGGCGGGAATCAGATACGTGCTGATAAGGAACTGGCTTTCAACGCCAGACGTCGCCAGGTACTACAAACTGTTAGGCTGGCTTTCGCTTATCGAGTTTGGTGTGTCTCTTCAGTCGGCGGTTCGGTCACTGAGATCGTCGGGAATCCGCGAGAACACCGACGCCCAGTTGTCAAAATACAGTTGCTCAATGTGCGTGGACAGTGCGAAAAATGCGTCCGCGATCCCGTGCGGCCACGTTTACTGCTGGTATTGCATCACAGATTGGTTAAGAACAAACAGGCACTGCCCGCTGTGTAGGACGCCCTGTGAACCGCAGCATACTGTGCTGCTTCAAAATGTTTAATGATCTTGCCCACAGTATGTAACATGAACACGGGTGTCCAGGCTGGAGCCAGTTTCTAGCCTAGGTGATAGGAGTTTTTTTTTTTTTTTTTCCAGGTTTCTGGACATGTCAACAATCTGTGACTAAAGCGAAAATGCTGTCATATTTAACATGTTCAGTATTTAAATTCCCTATGCTTTAGCAACTTTTATTAAGGCGGGTTTATAAAATTCATTATTAATGCGAAAGCATTATTTCCCATTAACACAAAAGCTGGCGTCCACTGTCCATGGCACAAAATTCGGAAGATATCAGAACTTGAATAAAATCATATTCGACAGAAGTCTGTCTGGCTGGGTTCTTGAAATAATTGAGAGAAAACTGACGCCAAGCACTATCAAAACTTCTGACGCGGTGCCAAATCTCATTTTGGTGTTGCATCATCGTGACCAATGCACCTGCGCATGACCACTATGCATTGCTTGGACATGTGGATCATGATTTTTGCCTGCCAGCGTGCAGCACTTGGCAGTGCCTGCATTATCACTCTACGTCAACATGCGCAGAGTACTGGACTCCAGGTGGCAATACAGTGCAATCAAGCTATAAACTGGCCTTGTGCTGGTTTTGCAGTCATTGAGTGTAGCAGCATAAGAAGCATGCGGAACATTAATCTGTTCGTCTACCTTGTGAAATTCTACATATAATGCTTTCACATTCGCACACATAAACAGTCGAAAGTGTCTCTGCCGAATTTTTTGGGGTCTGACCAGTGCAGCTTGACTGCAGACATTTTTGTGCGTTGTTAAATGCATCAACGTCCATTTTTCTTTGTGGAATGCTCTGTGTGCATGAAGTTTGGAGCATAATTCTGTGCTGTGACATAACCGCGCTGCCTGTTCACTGAAGTGTTCGTGTTAGGCAGCCAATTTAGCTTGTGCCGCAATCTCGAGAGCGAAACTGGCCGGCTGCACTGCATGCACAAATGTACACGGCTTGTAGGCTTTCATATCAGTTGATAACTGTCTGCTATTCATGCTGGACACATCGTGGGTAAACAGCGCATGATTAATTACCCAAATTATAAAACTGGCGCTACAAACTGATCTTTCCAGCAGCAATAGTATGCGAGCTGCAGTAGATCCACAGACACTGTTGCCCAGGGCCGCATGGAGCTTATATTTTTCTGTGGTATGAATTCTGCTTCCAGAATGGGAAAGACGAGCGGTTATAAAAATCTAAACAGTCCAACCCTATCAAAAGCATGCTGCACATAAGACCAGGTTAAAAACATAAATATCTTAAGATATCTCCTTAAGGCATGTTTTTTGGGGTCACAATGGTTTCCTTCATTACATCATTATTGTCCACGCGTATCTTTTAATAAATATGCAGTTTTTAAGTAATGAGAGCCGAGTGCGAGAGTTAAAGCTGGTTTGAACTCGGATAAATTCCACAGTCTTTCTCTGTGATAGGATGATTTTGGACAAATGTCCAAGTTGAAGACATTTAGCCGTAATGCACTCAAAAGGTACTCAGACCGTGCTGTCCGGGATGAGGACGTTCTGATCAATTGAGGACATCTTCAGGACGTTTGGTGTTGTCTGGGCGTTGCTTCAAATGCGCAAGACCTGAAATCTAGGTTTTGCAGCAAAGCCATGTGCAGCGATTCCGCTAGGTTCAGTAGCAACTTGTCAATTATGCGAACTAAGCGCACAGACGTGTCGAATAACTCACCTTTCCAAACGTAGCGCTCCGATTGTCGGAAGCCTCACGCACGGCTTTTGGCGGCTCGCCTGCTTGTAAACAGGTGCACCCTGTCATAGGCTTGTGCGCTTTAACTTCTTCGCCTATCGCCATACTTAAGCCATGCATCAGACGGGCATCGATATCACTGAATTCGACGCATGGCAGCAGTCCTGTACGTCGCACGCCACGCTGGCACCTCCGTGGTAGTATGGGTCGAGGTTTTCAAAAAGTGGAACGTTTTCAACATGCCCGCTCTTTTCTGTTTCGTGCAGTTGACGGCACATCCACTCAGTCACATGGTTTGACAGATCAGGTCAGACAAAAATTATCTACGACAAGACGCGAAAGACACAGTTAAGATCACCAGAAGTAAAATGCTGCGTATTACTGCGGCGGCCGAGCGCGCAAACGCGACCATGTCGATTGCTGCGCTGGCTCTTAGTGCCCCTTGCGGATGACTTAACGTGAATGCCTCCTATATAGTAAGCAGCCATTAAAATGAATATTGTTTTTCACCGTCTTATTTCCTTCACGTCCGTGAAAGGACACTAAATGAAACAGCATAATGCATAACGATGCCCTGAATTCACTTAGTGTCATCTTCTGCGTATGCTGTCACTTTCATTCATGGAGGTGAAATATTAGAAGCCCGTGTACTGTGCGATGTCAGTGCACGTTAAAGAATTCTATGTGGTCGAAATCATCTTGAGCCATTCACTACGGCGTGCTATAGCCCGAGTTGCTTTGGGCCCTTAAACACTATAAACCAAACCAAATTTCCATTCGAATGCTTTGATATCATCGCGTAGTCACTCTTGAGCATTTAGCAGTATACCGGGTGTTGTTTTTTTTAACTGTTTCAGGTCGTTTTTTTGAACCCTGCGAGAGATACGTTGATGCTGTCTATGCAGGCGGATTGTACAGCAAGGCAGACATTATGTACGTTATAGAGCTCAGTGATTAAACAATGAATTAAGTCAAATTAACTAATCAACTTTTTTACTTTTGATATCAAGGGCCAACATTATATTAAGAAATTGAAGGCTGTCAACATAGAAGTAGAGTCCAGTTTATAAATTTTTCTGTATCGGCAATGCATTTCTAAATATTTAATGTCAAAAATACACATTTTTTGGCTCGTAAAGTTGGCTTCCTGCAATGCCCATTTTTAAAATGGGGCCGCTTGGCATAGTATTGTCGCGTAAATCAAATTAACTGCTTCTACGGCATGAAATAGTCAAACGGCTTCCGTATTAGCTGTATTAGAAATGCTAGTGGTGCCATTTTAAAAATGTGTATTGCGGGAAGCCAACTTTACAAGTTAAAAGCGCATTTTTCACATTAAATATTTCGAACTGCATTGCCGATAAAGAAGATTTAAAAACTGGGCTCAGCTTTTACGTTAACAGCCTTCAAAATCTTAATATAATGTTGTCCCCTAAAATGAACAGTAAAAAGTTATTTAGTTAATTAATTGTTTAATCACTGAGCTCTATCGCGTGCATAATGTCCGCCTTGCTGTACAATCCACCTGCACAGACCACACCGACGTATCTCTCGCAGGGTTTAAAATAATGATCTGTAAACAGTTAAAGAAAACACCCGGTATAGAGAAGTAAAATGTGTCGCGTGTAGGATACAACTAACCCTGAAGGCTGAAACTGGCACAGGAACGACAAATTCGATTCAACACACTTTTTTTTTAAGTTGTGCAGTAAGTTTCTTTTTACATGAAACGCAGGGAAGGTGTTATATATAATATTTGTGGAAACATTGTAAACGAGTGGTAGTTCAAGATAGTAATTAATGATCAGTAAAATGCATACATTGGCCCATTCTTCATTGCAAGCACTGGTATTAACAAGCGTAGCTGCAGGAATCGGGATGTACAGTCACGAGTGAAAAAGATTACCACTAGTGACGTGGCACCGGAGTGGCAGATGGCAACACTCGGCGCTTTGATTTGGAACACGCCGATAACAAAAGTGCCATGTGTATTTGAAAAGCACGGCGCCGCACCAGCCACCCGATGCGATTTTCAGGTGACGTCATTATGCTAACCAATCTTACTTGAAACTGTACCACAGGAAGGCAGCTCAAAGCTGCATCTGTAGTGCATGCAGGAAGGTTCATTTCTAGGCTAGCTAGCCTAGAAAATTTGCAACGTACGTGCAAGTAAGTTCATGGCAGCTTGCAATGAAAAGCAGTCGAGAGGAGTAGGCCTCAGGATTCTGCAAGATAAACAATTGTTGACTCACTAGTTCCTCGACTGAATACCTCGAGGGGGATTTACACTCCGGCTTTAAAACTTCCACAAGCACTTGCACCTTCAAATGGTGCCCCAAGCACAGAGGTTCACTGCTGGTTTGGGCGCTGACCTCACATTAATGACGCGCGCAAGACACTGTCACAGCGTGGTCAGCGGCCCTTGTTAGTAGTTTTGAAGTAAATAAATGCACTTTCCTTACGAGCTGATCTGACCATAAGCCAGTCTGGCATGACTGAGGAAAGTTGAAGATTTCCCAGTTGTGCACGTCCGGATACGGCGTCACACTGCGCGTTATCAGCTCCCAAAGCAGCACACCATACGACCACTGGTATGAACAAGCGTATGAATTTATGTTGGAGCTTATAACTACGGCTTTAGCAAAAACTGTCAGCAAATTCTCCAGACGGCTTCATCTCTTCGTGGACTCGAAGCGTCTGTCTCATAACTGTAGATGCCTTTCTCCAAGCTTTCTGGTGCCATCCATTTCACTGGAAGCTTAGTTTTCTGGTTATCACCATGGTAGTAGTCCTCGTAAACGTCACGTGAAAGACCGAAGTCGGCCACGCGTACGACGAAATCCTCCGTCAGCCTGAAATAAGTCTATCATTCGAACGCATCCCGTAAGGCACAGTACCAGCTAGGTCATCATCATCGGCCTAACTACGTTCACTGTAGGGCAAATTTGGACCCTCCGATATGTTGTTGCTGTCCTCTGCCAGAATGCAACAGCAACATACAATGCCAGCTGCGGCTACCTTATCCACGTCAACTTCCTCATCTCCTCTACCCAATACACTTGCCTTCTCATGGTATTGCGTGTCCTGTCAATGCCCATTTCTTGAATTTCAACTAATTATTAGCTTGCGTTCATTTCCTAACTCCTTCTATTCTTTTCCTGTCTCTTAACGTTACATCTATTGTATTGTTTTTCATTCCATAGCTTACTGCACGGTCCTTTATTTAATTTCAGCCTTTCCGTTGGCCTAAATGTTTCCTTCCCTTAGGTTAGTATTAACAAGATACAACAGTTGTATTCTTTCTCCTTAACTGATACTGTTAAGTTGCTATTCATGACATGAAAGTACCTGCCCTATACGCCGTACCCATTTTTATTCTCCTAGCCATTTCACTATCGTGGTCCAGATATGTACTTGCACTACGTGTGTGTATTCTTTGATAACTTCCGATGTGCCACTGCCAATCGCAAACTATAATTGTGCCCTTCCAAGACTGTTGAAAATTAGTTCAGATCACTACACATTAAGTTTAGACCCACTGTTTTGCTTTGCTTGTCAACGACTTTGATCATGCGTTGAAATTTGCCAGCTGCGTTACATATCAAGGCAATGCCATCAGCTAGTCAGAGATTACTAATGCATATTCTCCATTTTTCTTTTATCTCCGACAGAGCTGGAGAGATCGTGTCTTCATGCCTCACATCCTTTCTGATTGGGATTTTATTATTTTCCATATTGAGGACTATGGTGGCTCTGCAACCACTACAGGTATTTTTACAGTATCGTTGGATGTGCCTCAGCGCTGTACCTGTACATTAGCACCGGCTGATGTACAGGTAGAATCAATACGAATGAAAACGTTCAATTTTGCACATAAACAAACAATTTGCAACTAAATATGCATTGACGTAAGAGATGTCTTTTGGGTTTTACATAAAACGCAAAGCATAACTACTTCCAAGGAAAGTATGCTTGCCACTTAAATTTAATAAGTACCCACTGGTTGAGAATTCGTAATGTGCTTCGTAGTGCCACTGCCGGTAGTGTGTTTGCAAAAGGCACCAGGCAACAAGGTTTGTTTTTCAGTCTAAGAGTAGAGTCTTTACTACACTCCTGAAGTCAAAATGGTCTCGAAAGGTAAGGACAACGGTTCTCCCTACCTTAGACAGAGCTAGAGCTTAATGGGTGACGGAAGTGCTTCACTACACGGCTATGAAACAAACCTCGTCGCCTGATTAGTTTTCTCAACGACCGTATATTTTTCGCCCGTTACAGCTAACCGACTCTTTTTAATCGATATCATGAAGTGCTGTTCTGTCGATCTGAACTAGGACGCACGAAGATCAAGTATCAATGCTCAAGGATGAAATCAGTGTGGCAAGTGCTACCCCTATTCCGTAATTAAGCAGTTTAAATGTTTATAATCCGGAACAATCAACTTCAGTCGCGCAAGCTCGATACGTGTTCAACTATCTCGCTGCGTATAAGAAACAGATCGGAACGGTTGCGCCTAGTATAGCCTGAACAGTGGGGGCACTGCAAATGTCACCTATTTTTTGCTCTGAAATAGCATAGCTAGTTATCAGTTTTGCTGCAACAAGCAATACCCTGCCGCCACATACAGTATTGTCGTTTTTATCGCTGACACTTTCAAAAATTTCCCCGCCTCAACCGCTGGCTCGTTTGTGGTGAAACTGCATACAGAGCTTGCGTATTATGGTAGCTTTTGTATCGTAGCAAGTTTGAAAATGGTACTTTCTTAGTTCAGGCGCACATGATGCGAAAACGTAAGCGTCTACGAGAGATCGGCGAGCCAAAACTCGCAGACGACGCTTTTTCGCTAACGGGCGGCGGTGGCGCCATCTGTTTTCGACAGTACAAAGCGTTACGACAAGGCCGCCGAGACGAGCGTTGCAAACAATGTTCTTTGCAAGGTAAAGCCTCGTTAAATCAGCTGTTCTGATATTTTTCCCGCTCAGTTAGCCGAAAATACTGTAAGCGCTTCAGTTGAAGCAGACGAAACTGCCGGAACGGCATATTCAAAGGGCCCGCGCTCCTTGCAACACTCGCCTCAGCGCCTCGCCTCATAGTCGTGAGGCTTTTCGCTGCCGAAAACAGATGGCGCCACTGCCGGTTCTCAGCGAATAATAATAATAATAATAATTGGTTTTTGGGGGAAAGGAAATGGCGCAATATCTGTCTCATATATTAGTTGGACACCTGAACCGCGCCGTAAGGGAAGGGATAAAGGAGGGAGTGAAAGAAGAAAGGAAGAAGAGGTGCCGTAGTGGAGGGCTCCGGAATAATTTTGACCACCTGGGGATCTTTAACGTGCACTGACATCGCACAGCACACGGGCGCCTTAGCGTTTTTCCTCCATAAAAACGCAGCGTCGTCTGCGGGTTTTGGCTCGCCGATCTCTCGTAGACGCTTACGTTTTCGCATCATGTGCGCCTGAACTAAGTAAGTACCGTTGTCAAACTTGCTACGATACAAAAGTTACCATAATACGCAAGCTCTGTGTGCAGTTTCACCGCAAATGAGCCAGCGGTTGAGGCGGGGAAATTTTTGAATGTCTCAGCGATAAAAACGCACAACACTGTATATGAACACTAAGAAACATGAGCGTGCGCACCAAACGTTCATTGCCGTAGAGGCAGTTGCGCGACTGCCATTGTTCTCCAGGGCAGCTTTTGTTAAAAAATATACAGGCCGGACCTTTTGTTGCAAAGTCACTTTGTGACTGACGCTTGTCTATATGTGCTCTAGTACGTGACGCGCCTCTTGCAGCAACGCGCAGCTCGCAGACGCGCCGGCGACGCTCGCTAGGCGTTTCTGGTCTTGACTTGCATCGCGTCAAAGCCGCAGCACAGAGTGCTTTGGAGCTGGACATTGCTTATCATGCTACCATCACATTATAAATATAATTATCTCATAAAACTCTCTCTCTCATCTCTTCTTCATCTCTTCTCATCTCTTCTTCGGCATCAAAACGAGCGAGTTAAGTGCACCAGGGGAGGGCCGCCAACCACCTTTAGTTAGTCAGGTTGACTTCACCGCTGGACAGCGATGTGGCGTGAAAAATGAGTACGCGTCTGAAAGCCAGCCTCAAGCAATCCCCATGTTCACCTCTTCACGCGGTTTCATAGCCCTAGCGCTGCCATGAACTTTCCAAGTTGTGTAGCCGACCCAACGCAGGGCATCTTCCTCCAACAGAAGTACGAAGTAGCCGATCCCCCACAAAAATCAGCAACAGAGTTGTTCTGGCTTTAGACCTGGAGGGAGCATTTGATAATGTGAAACACTGCACAATTAACTGCGGCATACGAACGTACGTGCATATCCGCAGCTTCTTCACTGAATGGGGGGTACAAATCAACATTGGAGCACAATACACTCATCAAGTGAAGATGGGAACAACAGGTACCCCAAAATGAGCAAGGCTCTCTCTACTTTTCTTCAACATATATATGAGGAGAAGGTGGCGGTGCCATTTTTTAAAATGCGAAAACAATATATATGGCTCATGAGGCGGAAAAATCCGGCGTTGTAATTGTCTGCGGCAGTCAGTCTGAAAACCCACGTGACCTCATGATGTCATCGGCAGTGCTTACATCATCATGAATGATAGAAAACTAAAGCTTGTCCCGAAGCAGGTTTGGAACCTAGGCTGGCGCGAACAGATCAGCTTCACTGGCCACTTCATTAGAGCACTGCGCATTCTTCTTTTTCAGCATGGCATTTATTACAGTGATTCAATGTTTTATATACATGAACTGTGTACAAACGTTAGGAAAACAGTAGGAAATCAACACGTTGGATAACACGACATGCCTAAGCAACCAAGCACGCGAAAAGAGGCAATGCAGATAACATAACTAATACATAATATTACGACATACATAAACAACAACACAATAGAAAAAAAGTCTATGAAGAGCACGGCACTAAGAGCGGGTTCCACACCTGTTCGATCTCGATCAGGGCATACACTCTAAATGGCATTCTTCTGGGCTAAATGGTATGATTCCATCTGTGGGCCAGCGTGAACTTTGGGACGCAGGGACGTAGAGGGTAGCTCTTTTTTTCATGTTTCAATGTGCCTCTGTACGTCCCTGCGTCCCAAAGTTCATATTGGCCCACAGATGGTATACACTCCTTTTAGGCGTGCAATGATTTTACTGAAGTGCTATTTTGTAGAAACAACATATTCACAATGTTGGTCCATCATGCGTGTTTTCCAGAGGCTGTATAATTCAATAAGAAAGAACACATCTAAGGTTTCATGAACAAATAGCAGTGCAGTGAGATGTCGCATAGAATGCGATGTCAAAATAAGTCGTTTTTTTTAAACGTTCGCTGCATGGTATCCCAGACGAAGATTGCCTATTTGCAATTTCTGAAACAATGCTCAGTCCCATCGGGAGCATCACATAGGCTGCAATTTACCGTACACGCAGAAATACCCTTTTATTTTCTAACCATGTTTTAACGGGTAAGTTCCTGGAGTGTAGCTTATGCAAAAATGTTTTTGTACAAGGTGACAGGGGCATTTTACTTGCTCTCTTGAGTACGTTATGTCTGAGTAAACCAAGATAGACAGAGCGATACATGGGCGGAGGGAACAGTACAACCGTACAAACATTTCCTCGGCACTGGACACAGGATCTCAGACGAAAAACGAACAAGCAGAAAACGAACAGCCAAGTTCAACTGACGCATTAATCCCCACAAACACGGACGATCAGAAACATAAGAAGACAGAATGAGGCTCGGTAAAACATGAACTAAGTTGACTTGCTACAATGCATGCGCTATTGGTATGTAGTGTCCCGGAAAAACTTTAAACGTGAAGCTATCTGTCGGACAAACAAGTGGACTAAACCAAGGCGGTCAGCGCTTACAGGCTTGAAAAGGTTATCATGCCTCATTGATTCAAAATACGTGTCCTTCCACAAAAGTAGCGAAAATAATTCTGTGAAAACGCTGCATATGAAGTCTGTGCAATGAATAATTTGAAGTATATAATAAATTTTACTGGCGAGAGAGAGACTACATGCTGTCACCTTGTCACAAATTGAGACCATGGGGGAAACTATTCTGAGCATAGAGCTGAATAGTTAGCACGCGCTCTTTCCAATATTGTGCACAATCCTTATAGACACACAAAGGGATGTCAAGGCACTTGGGTGGCCTACATGTTCATTTCATACTAGCATATTCAGCAGGTGTCGCTTATCAGCGCAGAAAACTCGAGGTTATCTGCATAAGCTTATATCTTCAGTTCGTGACCTATTATTAATACAAAAACCATCATCCGCCTCACATGCGGGAGGTGCGGGGTTCGATCCCCAGTGCCGCTGGGTACACACCAGTGATACAATGGGTACAAGCTTTTCCCTGCCTGGTAGCTCGGCTTATGAGGGGTGAAATACTTGGGAAATTGGTCTTTGATCCCATCTCGAGTCGAAGAAGAATACCTTGTGCCATGGCGCTCTTTGGTCAAAGCTGCCCCTGCGCCATAAAAATTCAACTTCATTATCAATACGAAAACATTGACGGCTCTACTATTTCTGACCCTTGTGAAAGGTGGCTCCAAGTATAGTGCAAACAGGAGCGGGGACAGTGGTTACCCTCTTTCTGAGTGGGCCTAATGCGGACTGGTTGTCAAGGACAGCAATTTACAATCAAGCCCGTGGAGCAGCTTTTGTAACAAAGGCGCATCCCAGCTGAAAAAAATTGAAAGAAGATCGAACTTTTTTGCCAGGTAAATTTGCAGCAGTGCCAATTGTTCATGACTTTCACTGCAATATTGTAACGCTCTGGGCACTGCATGTATTGACCATTCCCTCAAGCCACATGTTCGACGAGGTGTAAAGTAGACATTGTAAGCTGTAGCTGATTTGAGAGGACCGTAGCAAAAATTTTATAACCAAAATTAGAAAGCATGATAGGTATGTAGCCATTTACAAATAGTAGTTTTTGCTTGTCATCAGTTTTTAGTATTAAGATAACGTGACTTAACAGCGGCAAAAAATCAACATCAATACTGGCCTAAAAAATTTGAAGCACAAAACTGAAGTCTCTCGTGCTCGGTTTGGATGTCGTTGTGTTCATCAACTTAAGTAGAGCGGCACGAACAGATCCACCTCACTGCCCACTGCATTAGAGTAGTGCTCCATTGCTGCAGGCAAACACCCCCTATGCATGCTTTCTCACTCAGAGAACGTAAGTAGTCGTAAGTGCCCTTCGTAATATTGTGCGGGCTTCGCTTGAAACAGTTATTACTGCTGTTGCGACTATATGTTTAGAGCTCAATCCATTTAGACTATGTGCTTAGATCCACTTTTAGACCCATGCCAAATCAAAAGTTGATCGTATAGGTGAAGGTGAATACCACTAGATGTGCTTGGTGTTTTCTACGGCGTAATGGCATCTGGGACTGTACATCCTGGGTTGTTGACATATCCAGCGTTCAAGCTGACTGTGTTGTTCCTTGTTCCTTTCTTTATACAGCTGGTGCACGTAGCGATGTCGGTGACAAGCTCAGAAAAGGGAGGTCGCTTTGCTGGGTCTTGGTGCCAACACTGGAGCATAATCTGATAGCTGCGGTCGAGAAGAATGCAGGCTATGTGTCAGACAGCAGTAGAAGGCACTTGCTTACAATATCTTGCACGATTGAAATCTCGGTTGGAAGACAAAAAGGCTCAAGGACACTCACAGCTCAGGTGGACAAGATTTTGGTAGCTGTAAACGAAGCCCTTCGTTTAGAAATTCCAGGATGTCCCAGGGCTCCATCGACGAGTATGGCGTCTCTCCCCACGTCATCACCTCCCACAGCAGGACGCCGTAAGCCCACTGAGTGACAGGAGATTAAATGCATGGCATGAAGGCCTACGGCGCAACATAAATATAACCTGCCTGTTATCAATTATCAATAAAAGTATTGCCTATCGGGCTTACCACATCAGTCTTGTAATTGTAGATGCCCTTCTCCACACTCTCTGGTGCCATCCATCGTAGGGGAAGCTTAGTCCCGTCCATTAACTTCCGGTAGTATTGCTTCTCATAGACGTCACGCGAGAAACCAAAGTCTGCAACGCGCACGACTAGATCCTTGCTCAGCCTGAAAAGGGAGCTGTGTTTAATGGATTGATGCTGATCATAACCCGCAAGGAAGAGGTACTTGCGCAACTCACATGCAGTTCCGAGCAGCGAGGTCTCTGTGCACGAACTTCATTTCCGCAAGATATCTCATACCTTCGGCCACGTGTCTGCAAAACGTTATAGCCTGTAGTGGCTTTATATCCTGGAATAATCAAGTATAAATTTAAGTACCAAGCACAAATTTTAAACAACATAAATTGCCTCTTGTTGTAATACGTGTTTTGCATGGGCACGTTCAGTTGCATTAGGTGGTCATAGCCTCGAGATCTAATAAATTTCTTGCAATGGTTTTAAATATATGGA
This sequence comes from Amblyomma americanum, assembly GCF_052857255.1. Taxonomy (NCBI): domain Eukaryota; kingdom Metazoa; phylum Arthropoda; class Arachnida; order Ixodida; family Ixodidae; genus Amblyomma; species Amblyomma americanum. The sequence continues at coordinate 62,440,980 of NC_135503.1, read as the reverse complement.
CCGGCACCTCGTATAGTTCTATGGCTTTAATTATAAACGAATCTAAGAGGCCCACACTAAACGCCTGCCGATGCGGCTGCATTTTGACAGAAGCCCGAGAAGATGTGTGGTGCGAGTGCAAATTGAAGGAAGAGAAGAGTGCTTGTGATTAGCTGGTATTAATTGATTACCTCTTCATAATTAGAGAAAAATCCTTTTATTGATCCCAGCTTCTGTATGCAGAAAACAGCGAGAGATAAATTCCAGGTTTCACCGCTATAGGCTAAATGAATAAGTAAAGTTCAATGACGTCCTCAAGAATTTTGCACGGATCGTCGAGGCTGACATTTTTGCATGAAAGCAGTGCGTCATAATATGTAAAGAAGTTATGTTCCTCAACCGCTAGTGCACTTTTATCACAAAGGGAAGGTGAAAAGCAGAGAACCGAAATGTTGGAAGCCCAAGAAAACCTAGGCCACGCGGTGCCACAGGAGCGCAGTTCCAGTTCAACGGTGAAGATGATCAGTTAAGTCAAAATTAATGTGGTGCTCTGGGCTACGGGGACTCTTTCATTTTCTTCCTCCTTTCATTCCCTCAGCCATCCCTCCTCTCACATCGAGAAACGACCACATATAATTATCGCAAGCCACAAAATCATCACAGATTTTAGTACCTTTAAAACAATCATGATATCACGCATATGCAATAGTTTCCTCCGTGCTACTGGAAGCAATATGGTTTCTTTAAGGGTCTCACATTTCTTTTGTCTCGTACGTAGTTCAGGAGATCACCATGTTCCATATAAGGTGTGATCACCATGAGTCCATTTTTTTCGTCCATGGTTAACCCATGAAGATGAAGCACATTCGGATGACAGAAGTCCTTCATGATCAGTGCCTCCTCGAGAAAATTTTTTCGGCCAGTTTCTCTGACCGCGTAACCTGAAAAACCATGTTACAACACCGTTGCATGAAATTCCTCAAGCACTTTTGTCACTACTAACAGCGTACCGTTGCAGCACTGCGTCACGTTTTGCCCCATTTCGTGGAGTATGAAGCTGTATATATTGCCACACTGCTCACATTCTGCGAGCGCCGCCATGCGGCCGCGCGGCATGACTGGGCTCGTGTGGGAGCGAAGAAGAGGACGTTCCCGTTCGAACGCGCGCTGCTGGGTTTCTGGCCTTCGGAGGCGCAACGTCTACTTTGCGCTGCAGGACTCGACCAAAACGTGGTTCGAGAACCACGAAGCTTCCTTTACCACCTGGGAGGCTTTTCGTCGAGAGCTGCTAGCGACATTTACCAGCAGCGAAAGAAAAGAGAAAGCGGAAATCGCCCTGCGTTCGAGATCACAGCAGCCGAACGAGGGCGTCGCGATGTTCATCGAGGACATGACGCAACTGTTCAACCGGGCCGACCCTGCTATGCCCGAAGCCCAGAAGGTACGACACTTAATGCGTGGCGTAAAAGAGCAGCTGTTTGCCGGACTGGTCCGTGACCCGCCACAAACAGTGTCCGACTTCACCAAGGAGGCAATGGGTATCGAGCGCTCTTTACAGGAACGGGGCGCCCACTACGGACGTCAGGCTACTGTAGCAGCCTCTTCCCAGTGCCAGTACACGCCTACGTCGCTGCCCGCCGAGGACCTTCGGGAACTTGTAAGAAGCCTGGTGCGCGAGGAACTGGCTAAACTTCGCTTTGAAGCTCCACAGGTCAGCGTCGCTGCCATTACGGACGTGGTCCGCGAAGGAATCCGACGAGTTGTGCAGTCACCCCCAGCTCCACACCCGGCGCCCTCCGTTATGACGTATAGCGAGGCGCTACGAAGTCCCGGGCCAGCGATGCGAGCATTTTCCCCCATCGCTCCTGTGCAATACCTGCAGGAGCCAATCGCAACAGCACCCTCCGTGCGGCAGGAGTTCAGGCCCCCCGTGAGCAAAGCGCACGTTTGGCGTACGCCAAACAATCAGCCGCTCTGTTACCACTGCGGAGAGCCTGGCCATATCCTCCGCCACTGCCCCTACCGCAGGATGGGTTTAAGGGGGTTTTCACCCGACTCACCTCGACCACGCTACAGTGAAAGACCACGGGATATCGAACAGTACTTGGCTGAAAACGTGCAATCTTCGACCTCGCAGCGACGCCAGTCCCGATCGCCATCCCCAAGGCGATTCTCTTCGCCCGGCCGCCCGTCATCCTCTGGCCAGTTCAGAGGTACGTCCCCACGTCGGGAAAACTGAAGACGGCGTCCTCTGGGGGTAGGACCGCCGCTGCCGCAGACAGTGAACAGCCTCCATCCGACGATTTTATGCGACGACCCCACCCGCCGACCTTAAAGACGATCCCACCGCCGACCTCACCGACGACCTCAGCGACGACCCCATCGACGACGGCAGCAAAAACCTCGCCGACAAATTGTCAAACAATTGTTTCCGCCGCCGAAATTCTTGTTGCCGCCGATGGCTATGACGTATCTGCACTCGTCGATACCGGAGCCGACTTTTCTGTCATGAGTAGTAACCTAGCCGCAACCCTCAGAAAGGTTCTAATACCTTGGCAGGGGCCGCAGATACGCACAGCTGGTTGCCATGTGGTAACGCCGGTTGGCGTCTGCACCAGCCGTATAAAGATCCGCGGTGCAACTTTCACAGGCTCCTTCGCCGTGCTACGAGAGTGCTCTAAAGAACTGATTCTCGGCATGGACTTCCTTAAAGAGTATGGGGCGGTCATCAACCTGCATGAGCAATTGGTATCGTTTTCGACACAGCGAGCCGTTGATACCGACCCCGAGCCGCACAGAGCACCATTACGCATCTCTGATGACCACACAACGATACCGCCGAGAGCAAGCAAGTTTGTCACAGTCCAGTGTGATACCAGCTCCGGTACTCGGGGCATTGCCGAAGCGAATATGTCGCTGCAACTGTCCCGGCAAGTTTGCGTTGCTCGCGCCCTTGTCGACCTTGTTCACGCGCGTACCACGCTCTTAGTGACCAACTTTAGTTGTGAACCCCAACATTTGACGAAAAACACGGTGATTGCCCATTTTGAAGAACTTGGCGAACATGCCGGCCAATGTGCCTTATCAACAACGGCTCCCGAAATAGCCGAACAGGACACTGCAACAGCCATTAGGGCCGACGTGAACCCTGACCTTCTGACCAATCAGAAACGCCGCGTGGAAAGCCTTATTGACTCTTTCCGCGACTGTTTTGCATCAACATCCAAGGTCCGCCAGACGCCAATAACTAAGCACCGTATTATCGTCGACAGTGACCAGAGACCGCTATGTCAGCGTCCTTATCGTGTTTCGTCGAAGGAGCGCGATGCTATCCGCCGCCAAGTTGCCGAAATGCTCCACGACGACGTCATACAACCATCGACGAGCCCCTGGGCGTCACCTGTTGTCCTCGTCGCAAAGAAGGACGGCAGCCTACGGTTCTGTGTAGATTATAGACGCCTCAATAACGTTACCAAAAAAGATGTCTATCCACTGCCGCGCATTGATGACTCATTAGACCGCCTCCGCCATGCTACCTACTTTTCGTCACTCGACCTTCGTAGCGGTTATTGGCAAATCGAGGTCGACGAACGTGACCGAGAAAAGACCGCCTTCGTTACTCCTGTCGGACTGTACGAATTTAAGGTGCTTCCTTTAGGCTTGTGTTCAGCCCCTGCGACGTTCCAACGTATGATTTACACCGTACTAACTGACCTGAAGTGGCAGTCCTGCCTTGTCTATCTCGACGACGTCGTGATTTTCTCCGACACGTTCGAGGAGCACCTGAAACGTTTGCGTGCCGTCTTCGAAGCAATTCGTTCTGCAGGTCTGTCTCTCAAGCCTGAAAAGTGCCACTTCGCATTTCGGGAGCTCAAGTTTCTTGGCCACATTGTGATGCTCAGGGCGTTAGCCCCGACCCAGAAAAGACCGCCGCCGTTGCTGCATTTCCCCAGCCAACAGATAAACGAAGCTTGCGGCGTTTCCTGGGGCTTTGCGCCTAATATCGGAGGTTCGTTCAAAACTTCTCCAAGCTCGCAGAGCCGCTGACTCGCCTGACAAAAGACTCCGAACCCTTTTTCTGGGGCCAAGATCAGGAAAAAGCTTTCATAGAGCTTAAGGCCCGCCTCCAATCTACGCCTATCCTTGCCCACTTCGACGAGCAGGCCGACACGGAACTGCACACAGATGCCAGCAATGTGGGCCTCGGTGCGGTGATTGTGCAGTGGCAAGACGGTGTGGAACGCGTGATCGCATACGCAAGTCGCACTTTGTCCCGTTCCGAAGTGAATTATTCCACAACGGAAAAGGAGTGTCTCGCTGTTGTGTGGGCAATCACAAAATTTCGTCCATACCTGTACGGCCGCCCGTTTCGAGTCGTCAGCGATCATCACTCCTTGTGCTGGCTTGCGAACCTCAAAAGATCCATCGGGGCGACTTGCACGGTGGAGCCTTCGGTTGCAAGAGTTCGACGTCACCATCGTGTAAAGTCGGGTCGGCAACATAGCGATGCAGACTGTCTCTCCCGAGCTCTTCTTCCGTGCCCACCAGATGAGTCCGACGACGATTCTGCTTTCCTCGGCGCTGTCACCACATCCGACCTTGCCCACCACCAGAGGGCCGACTGCGAACTGCTGCCTCTAATCGAGTACCTCGAAGGAACCGCTCCGTCTCCGCCCAGACTCTTCTCGCGCGGACTTTCGTCGTTTTGCTTAATAGGTGGAGTCCTCTACAAGAAAAACTACGGTCCGACCGACACTGCGTATCTCCTCGTTGTCCAACCGTGCTTCGTAAGGAAGTTCTCGCTGCATGCCACGACGACCTTTCTTCTGGCCACCTCGGTTTTTCCAGAACATTGGGACGCCTCCGCCACAAGTACTACTGGCCACGGCTTGCTGCGGTCGTCCAACGCTACGTTCGAACCTGCCGTGAGTGTCAACAACGGAAGGTACCACCGACAAAACCAGCCGGCCTTCTGAAGCCAATTTATCCACCGCAAATCCCATTCCAACAAGTCGGCATGGACTTACTGGGCCCATTCCCGGTGTCCTCCATGGGAAACCGGTATATTGTTGTTGCCACGGACTACCTAAGCCGCTATTGTGAAACCAAGGCTCTTCCCCGTGGCACCGCGGCTGAAATTGCACAGGTCTTTGTTCACCACATCGTGCTTCGCCACGGAGCCCCCGTGGTTGTATTAACTGACCGGGGAACCGCGTTTACGTCGGCTCTTACACACGAGGTCCTCCGTCTTAGTGGCACCAGTCATAGAAAAACGACTGCTTACCATCCTCAAACGAATGGACTTACTGAGAGGCTGAACAAGACCATCACAGATATGATGTCTATGTATGTCGACGCTGACCATCGCAACTGGGACGAAATACTTCCCTACATCACGTTTGCGTACAACACCGCCCTCCAAGAAACGACGCGCTTCACCCCCTTCCGTTTGGTGTATGGCCGAGATGCCCTGACTATGCTTGACGCCATGCTGCTCCCGGATTGTACCCCCTCGTCTGTCCCAGGCGCTGACCAATTCGTTCGCGATGCAGAAACCGCTCGCCACCTTGCTCGACAACGCATTCGCCACCAGCAGACAACTGACGCCCGGCGTTTCAACCTCCGCCACAGGGAGGTGATTTACCAACCCGGCGAGCACGTCTGGGTATGTGCGCGGTCGCTCTGAAAAGCTTCTGCGGCGCTACTTCGGCCCCTACGAGGTGCTACGTCAACTCAGCGATGTGAACTATGAAGTGTACCCGCAAGGAGTTGTCCGGTCTTCTCGCCCGCCCAAGTCTGAAGTTGTCCACGTGTCCCGCATGAAACCGTATTACGCCCGTTAGCCCCTCCCGGAGTTCACATTCAGTGCTGCACCACACGCCATCGCATTTCGGTGTCTCCACACTCTTTATCCCCCTTGCCGGAGGCATCGAGGCGATGCCTCTTGAAAGGAGGGGGGCAATGCCACACTGCTCACATTCTGCGAGCGCCGCCATGCGGCCGAGCGGCATGACTGGGCTCGTGTGGGAGCGAAGAAGAGGACGTTCCCGTTCGAACGCGCGCTGCTGGGTTTCTGGCCTTCGGATTAACAAAAGCCCTTTTTTTCGTGCCGCCGCATACGTTTGTCGGCAACAATATCGTAACATTTGGCTGGATGATGTGAGAAGCTACTGTGAATATGTTCCGCCCAGCACACTTCTAAGACAGCTCTTGAGTAAGTATTGTTGCGGTGATTTCTTGCCTGATAATGGCCACTAGTCTTCAACGGAGAAAAGAAATTTGGACGCTGTTTTACTTAATGGTGACTCGATCAAATTGTATACAATGGAAATTCTGCGGCTGAATATTGGCGAATTAGCCCTTCATAGCGATGAGACGAAACTCTTCGAGTATAGAAAACGGAAGCAAAAAATGAATCTCCGTCGCCGAATAGGCATGACGCATTATTAATGCAAAAACATTCTATGGCTATGTTTGTGGTTTGGTGTCATCACGAGCTTGTCCGAACGAATGGGTTTATGCGAAAAAGAATGGTACCATCGGATAGAGCATAAAAAATCTCATACGGGAAAGCGGGGGGGGGGGGGGGGTTTGAAGTGGGTTAATTAGTTAATTAGAGCCAAAATGTTCAAGAAAGTGGGCGGGGCCGGAGCAAAAGTGACGCCACATTTTAAAACACCGTAAGTGGGCGGAGCCAAGCATGGCGCCAAATTTGAAAAAGCGAAAGTGCGGCTGGAGCCAAGCGTGGCGCCAAGTTTGAAAACTCAGAATAGGCAATTGACAGAAGAGAGGCGAGGAGGCGTCCATGCTTTCGCATTGCTCCAATGCGGGTTACCGCAGTGATCTCGAACGTTTTTTACTCATCCTTAGTTCTGGCCATGCAATTGCCATCTAGTTTAGAGTCCATGCGGTGTACAGAATGTCGAATGCAGGACTCGGGGGGTTAACGACAGCCTTTGCAATGTACTGGTGCGTTGCTATATCTCCTTACTCATGAGTGTTGGAATCTTCCGCACACTTTCTATAAATATAGGAAAGCAATACGGTAACAAACCGTCAGTGTGGATTTCAGAAAACGCGAAACATTTTTCCCTGTTAAGTTGGCTAAAATACAAGACATGTGATGCTTCCCAAGTTATAGGCATGTCTGGCACTCACTCTGGCGTAATGTCTTGACAGCAACCATGATGGCATGCCCCTTTGGTTCAAGCTGTATGAATCCTTGGTAGACGCGGCCAAAGCGCCCTGAAGCAAGAAGAAGAAAAATCACAGTTGGGTGTAAAGCGTAATACAACTATTAAAAATATCACACAATACCAAGCGCTCAACTTTCATTATTGAGAAGGCTAATCGCTATCTTATCTACTTGAAGTTATCTAAGCAGATGTGCATTGCGTACTCAAATGGCATAATGCTGTGGCGATGTGCTTGAAAATACTCACGATCTATAGAGATGTGCTTGGCAGGCGTGTATTCGAAATCGATCATTGAGTGTTTGAACGCAACAGCACAGAGTGCAAAACAAACCTATTCCAGCGAATTTTGAAAGGAAAACAACCTAAGTGAAATGGGCAGTAATAAACTGCATGCCCTTGATCCCACGAGTGGCCGAAATAAACATTGAAATGCTCAGCAGAAATGGTGACCGTGTATTATAACATTAAACGCATAAAAAGCTCCGCTGTTATAGTGCAAGTTACACTTTACAACTCTACACTTTAGAATCAAGTATGGCAAGCAGGTAAGGGAAACAGCACAAGTGCATTCTGGAACTGTCAGGGGATTACACAGGGTGTTTCATCTAATCCTTGACTTTACACAATTTTGAAAAATAGGCTTTTTAAGTTAAAAGAGCACTTTTTTCGGCATAGCATTGTCAGCTGTGCAGTGCATCAGAATGCAGCTAAGCCGTGCTTGACTAGTATTGAATAGTTAAGTTTTGAACTATTACCGTTAGGCTCCTAATTATTGAGAGGTGTGCTGCCCACTGTAAGTGATATCCATGTCAGGTTTTAGAGTTTTGAAAACGTGGATATCCTCGGCGCTGTGGTCCAACAAATTTTGGATATTTCGGCGAGTTACGTGCACAGGAAAGGTTGGTTTGCCTGCAAGCGTCTTGAAAGCACATGTATTTTGGAGCGATGCAGCCAAAATTTGTTGGGCCACAGCGGAGTGGATAGCCGCGTTTTCAAAATTCTAAAATGTGATATGGATATTACTTACTTTGGGCTACACGCCTCTCAATATTTAAGGAGCCTTAAAATAATTGTTAAAAAGTGAACTATTCAATATCAGTTAACCAGCCTGCTAGTCAGCGCATCTTAGCTGTATTCTGATGTACTGCACCGCTGACAATGCTGTGCCAAAAAAAGCGCTCTTCTAACTCAAAAAGCCTATTTTTTAAAATTCCGTAAAATCTTAGGTGAAACACCCTGTATGCATTTTAAGACTTTCACGTGTGGCACGCACTGTGATGCAAAATTTATAATGGCCGTGCTAATAACAATGATAACTACACTTGCACACAGTGCGAAGCATTACACAGTGAACGTCTTCGAAAAGCCAGTACAGAAGCGCCTTACCTATACCAATGACAGGACCCAATGTGACAGCCACTCTATCGATGAGTAGTCGCTTATTTTCGAGCAAAGCCTTCGTGTCTTCCGGGAAGGAAGATGCTATGAGGGTCTGTCCTTCGGAGTCGTTTGTGCACTGATCATGTCCTGACAATAAAAAAAAAAAGAAATCATGGTCAACGATTACGAAGGTCTCAGAGGAGGGAGCAACGGGGTTAAAGAGGATTGCGCATGGTAGCGAATGCAGCACCCACAGGGCATGCAGCTGCAGCACTGTTCGGAAGGGGTTGGATAGATTGGCCCAAAGTTTCTATTTTTCAAGCACGCGGCCTTGTATGACGCGATGTCTAAGAGCACAATGTTCATAGAGATACCTAGGGTGCCAGGATATCTCATCCTACGAGCCAGATATTTTGAAGAGCTATGTTTCTTACGTTCATCTGGGAAAGCTAATTAGCCCATAGTCTCTACCAAGTACATTAGCTGGCTGACAGTTATTGCGAACAGTACGCATTTGGGAGGTTATGTGAGAGGATTTATCAATTGATAGTAATTATAACATTCTTGACGGCTACAATAGAACAGTCTGAGCTTTTAATTCAGTAATAGGAAATAAAGGGAGAGAGTTGGCAAAACCCAATGACTGTGAGGCATTGACCAGCTTCTTTACAGACCTCAAGGGCAGTAAAGCAATATTCTGAGTTACTGGGGTGGTTTTTGCTTGAAATCTATGCACTCTTCATTTAACTGTTCATTTTGAACCAGACGTAAATTTTTGTATCAATAATTGCACTAGGCAAGGGTATTTATACTGACTTCAAATGCTTTCGTTGATTGCAAATCCGTTAGTTCTTGACCATTATTACGGACATCATGATATTACTACTTTGAGCAAAACAAATTATTTGGAAGCTTTTGAACAAAGTCATCGAATTCTGTATGAAAAATATTGCGCTAAAGTAAATAAAAATCTAAATTTATCCTTGAAGCGTAAACTGATCTTTGCAAATAAAGAATTTAGGCCAATAGAAGGATATTTTAACTTGGTTAAGATGACTACCCAAAACTACGCATTAGTTGGATTTTCTAAGAGCAGGCTGTTTTTTCATTTTTGAGTTGTTCTTACTTAGCTATACCATCATCTATAAGCGATTTTTTGAAACTATGCGATTTGTTATATAGAAAAAAAATAACAAAAATGCACCTGCTACCGGTTAGGTCTCTCTTCTTACATATATTTGCCTGGTGGCCGCTAACAACTTTCTATTCAGACTAGTGAATTAAGAGCTTGAGGGCAGATTCCCCACGAGTCACATTTTTATGAGTGAATCTATATGCTAGATTAGGAGGCGCTTGCACTTACCTGGCCCCTGGCCAGTGCGCACTCTAATTTCGGCTTCCATCAGGTCGAGACTCTCATCACACTTGGTTAGCTTCGATTTTCGTGTCTGGCAACATCGGTAGCAAATCCACACGCCAAGAACAGAGGGGAGGAGTGACACCGCCACGATGATTGCGGCGGAATGCAGCTTGAATGCGTCCTCTTCGGGCTGCTAGGAGCAAAAGGAGTGGTCGTGAATGAATAAGGCCTCCGGGTAAAAGATAAATTGAGAGAATAGCTGGTGGTTCCTGCTTTTGTAATTGTCTGCATATCCGCGTGATGCTTCACGCGATACTAAGACCCGTAACAAGACAAAAGCAGAACTTACCATACTCGCCGAATGAGTGCGACATGCGGCTATAGCCCATAGAGGCCTCGATGCAGATTACCTATCGATATTTCAATAATACAGCGTCATGCATGTACGTTAGGGATATGCTTGACCTGTTCCCGAACGTGCCGTTCAAGATTTATTTGCAGCACTGCTACCACCAAACAGGCGGTGAGAGTTGCTCACCCATCTCGCGATCGTAATTTTAGGATAGCATAGGATAGGGTAGGAAAACTTTTAATGTCCAATAGAAAGAGGGTATCTAGAGGGCTACCTGCCTAGGCGATCGCCGAAAGGTCTTGGCTCTCGGCGGCAGCTTCGGCCAGTCGGACGAGTTGTAGCTGAGTCTCCGCATCGGAGCTCAGTAGTAAGGACTCCCCTTGGTCTTTCGACTTTAGTTGTCGTCCTGGTCGGGGTGCATGAGGACATTCCCATAGTATGTGGTCCAAGGTGGCCTTAAGATTGCAGTTTGCGCATTTTCCTGAAAGTTGCCCTGTGTGCATAAGACTCCACGCGTAGGAGCTCGCTGTATACCCCCTCAAGCTCGTGGTCCGTCCTCTACTTGGGCCTTTTGCTGGTTTGCGAAATAGAATCCTTTGACGGTCACACCTCCTACGAACCTTCTTATAGGGCCTATGCATGCAGATACAGCACTCCAACTATCCCAACACTTTGCAGTTAGCTGCTGACACACGACTTGTATTAACTACCCAGTGCTGCCAAAAACAAAGAACAGACAGCAAGAACCTATGGCAGCAACATTTTCTCTTTATAGTTGGGCCTTTGTGCTCTACTGCAGTAACACCTAAAGACACTGAAGACTCTTTCCAGCCCAGAGCAACTTTGTAATAAAAAAAACAGAAACAAACATGAACGCGAATCTTGAGGGGAGCCTCAGCGTGCTACCCAATGCTTCTACTAAAGGATTTCTGTGTAGCTATCTCCCGTAAACGAAGACAAGTCCTGGCCCGTGTTAATTTTGTTTTACGCTGTGAATCGTGAAAGCTTGCAGCCTTTTCCCTTTCAGTTATTTTTGGTTACTAAAAATCTCTCAGTTATTTTGAACTGGCATTTCCTCCTTCCCACAAAATCGAACTGGCGCGAGGAGAAGGTATTTCATCTAAGGTCTCCCACTACAATTTGTATTTACGCATGAATGTGTGACGCTTGTGTTTCGGCGTTCGGGGGTTCGACTGACTGCATGCGTCATGGTGTGATAGACGTGTTAGCACTAATTTTAACCCCTTGTCGTGCAGCCCGTTTGTGGTCAATGCCTTCAGAGTTCTAGTCCTCTGTTCCACCTGTCGCACGTTCTACAGCGCTAGCTGGATTTGGCAAGCCTTCCCTGTTTCCTCACATGTCCGCATCTGCACCGGTTCGCCCGCAATCACGTGACCTCTGTAGCAGGTGCGGAGCAATAGTGGAAAGCACTGGGGGAGGGGAGTTCGGGGGGAGAGCCAAGTGCGCCCAGCAGCAGCCGGTGAGGAGGTGCAAGAGGGCGACCCGCCATGATGAGTGATACACATGTCGCAGATGCCGATGGCTAATCAAGTTTAAGAGATGTCGCGCGGACGCAGAGAGCCGCCGAGCAGCTCACAGAGACCAGGCTCACCAGTGTGGCACCCCAGTCACGGCAAATAGGAAGGTCCTCAGAGGAGCTTTAGGCAAAAGCAGTGTCATGGTTAATGCGGGACGGCGTCATGCCGAAACTCGTGCTCGTTACGCTGTACTCTGTCGATGAGCACCAGCCTGGAAACGTATTGCGCTTGGAGCCCGGGGGAGCGCGTACGTTAAAGCGCTTCAACAAAGCTCAAGCGTAGGATGCTGTGCTGACTGGAAGAACGAGGCTCATCAGTACATCGAAGATAGGCCCGCGAATATAAGGGCAACAACGTGAGCTGAGCGATGACCTCGAGCTGCGGACTAGGAAGGGGCATACAGTCGGCTAAGTATTTCGCAGAACCAGCCAGCGCTGATGGTCATGCATCAGGGGACCAGAGTTCAGTAATTATTTATTTTTTGGCTCAGGCCTCTAGCGCACGTGCGGTTTTATGAACTCGATGCTCCGCTTGAGTTGCATATATTGCCCTGTTGCAACGCAGCTGGTGTTTCATGTCGCTTCTGGCTGCTGTACCATTACTTCGACGGCTGTAAAGCAGATGGTACGCCAGCTGGCATCGATCATTCGCATTAGAACGGGCGTAATACCATTCAATTTTAATAATAATAATAATATTAATAATAAAAATAATTGGTTTTTGGGGAAAGGAAATGGCGCAGTATCAGTCTCATATATCGGCGGACACCTGAACCGCGCCGTAAGGGAAGGGATGAAGGAGGGAATGAAAGAAGAAATGAAGAAAGAGGTGCCGTAGTGGAGGGCTCCGGAATAATTTTGACCACCTGGGGATCTTTAACGTGCACTGACATATCGCACAGCACACGGGCGCCTTTGCGTTTTGCCTTCACAAAAACGCAGCCGCCGCTGCCGGGTGAGGGATGTTTCAAAGCGTTTGGCGGCATATTTCTTGTCACCCCGTGCCCCACCGATTAAAAAGAAGCTAGCAACGTCTAGCTTCCATCCATCCATCCATCCATCCATCCATCCATCCATCCATCCATCCATCCATCCATCCATCCATCCATCCATCCATCCATCCATCCATCCATCCATCCATCCATCCATCCATCCATCCATCCATCCATCCATCCATCCAGGTCGATGATGGAAGGATTTCACAGTGAAAGCTTTAATTGCTTTGCACAAGCCCTTTATGGGCACAACAATCATTCCTTCGTTCGTTAAGTAATTATTAATAAAGTGAAAGCCGGGAATGAACACCGCCGGTTGATATGGCACCGGCCGAGTGGTACACCGTCAAAGAGGAAAGGGAAAGCCGGTTTAGCCGCAGCTGGCGTAGCGAGGAAGAGAGGGAGGGAGGGAAAGACAGAGAACCGCTGCGTGGAGGTAGGCAGTAACGTCGGAGCGAAAGAAGAGAGGAAGCAGTGACCCGGCTTGCCGAGACTCCAGCGGCTCGCTCGTCACGGAGGTATACAACGGAGGTAGGGGAAATGGAGAAGCTAGCGCGATGATTGAGTGAGCTGAAGAGGATGATGACTATACTCGGCAATGGAGCGTGTCACCTAACAGCTGCCGGAGCAGCGGCATGAGGCTTACAAAAGTCGCAAGGAGTGAGCTGTGGAGTTCAATGCCGCGTTGAGGAAGTGCGAATAAGAGGAAACCACGACGGATGTGGGCGAAAACTGTGCGCCGTCGAATACTCGTAGATTCACCACGCCAGCGGTAGTGGATATTCTTCATTCTGACCGGAAAGTCGAAAGCGTGTTGATATCCGAACTGAACGTGCAAGACCGCACCGTCAGAGGTGGTGCTGGCTCATAAAGCGGCAAAGCCCACTGGCCAGACGAGTTCGAAAAAGAGAGGCTAAACCAAGTACAAAAACATGCTCGAACAGATAATCAAAGCAGAGTAGCTGTTTGCGTGTAAACTGGCTCGTCGCGAGCATGAAACGTCTGTAAGTATGCTTGTGCCTGCGCTACCATTCCCGTCCGTCGTATGCATGATCTAGACCGACCTTACGTGTCGGAAACGCCGCTAATTCCAACCAGCTGTCGCTGATAAATGCAATTAAGTCATTAAGCTTAGCTCTACTACGATAACAGTAAACAAATTATTCTCGTATAAATCACAGCCATCCTAATTAGCCTAAGGCAATTCTGTGAGAGCGGTCCGCGTGTACTCGTCGAGTTGACCACGATTGTTTGCGCGCATGAGAGACCGGGCCGCGTAAATTTGGTACAATGTGCGGTGCTCGTGAAAGGTCAGGCAACATGAGTCCGCTAGAGGCGCTGATGGAAGGCTCGTTCGCTTCTGCTCGTGTTGTCTTTTGAATCAACGAGGCGTGATAACCTTTTCCGGCCTGTAAGCGATGGCGAACTTGGTTTAGTCTACCTGAGTGTCCCCTATCGCCGTGTACAAAAACATTTTTCCGCAAGCTGCATACTGAGACATTATTCGTTAAAATATGGTTAGAGAAAACAGTATTTTTGTGCCTATGGTAAACCGCTTCCTCTGTGACGCTCCCGAAGCGATTGAACATTCAGTACTCTTCTGGAATGCCATGAAATGGAAATTGAAAAACACAATTTGACACCGCATTCAGCACGATATCTGACTGCGCTGCCATTAGTTGACGTCGTCAATCCTTAGACATCCTTTTCTAATTGGATAGCACAGCGACTGGAAAACATGTTTGATAGACCAATATTGCGAATCTATTGTTTCTGCAAAAAAACCACTTGAGTAGGAATATCATTGTACACCGAAATGAAATGTATGCCCAGATCGGGTTTGAACCGGAGTGGCACTCGCTCTTCTGGGCTCGTCATTGTCTTTTTTTCTAGTTCTTTAGTTCCTTGGGTGTTTCGTATTAGCATGCATTATGTGTTCGGCATTTCCTTCTTTCAGATGCTTGGTTGCTTAGGTGTGCTGACTCGCCTCTGTTTTCTTAATGTTTGTACTTAGTGCATATACATAAAAGATTACACCACTGTAATAAATAATTAAGAAAAGAAAAGGATGGTGCAGTGCTGTAATGTAGTGGCCTGTGAAGCTGATCTGTTCGTCGAAGCAGGCCATGACTTGAATACGATCGTGTTTGATATCTACTACGTTTGGTATCGAAAATCGTCCGCGCTGGTAGCATTGTATTATCATCGTAACTCATCGAATGATGATACACTTATTTTGGCATCCAAAGTAACGAACAAAAACTTATGCCAACGTTTACTCAACATCACACCAGTTCGACGGTTGCCACACTTATCCATACCACGTTATCAAATACATGGAGGAAGTAAAGAACTCAGGAGAGGCAGTTACGTCACATTTTTTTGAAGCCGAACCCCTCCCCCCTCTTCCCTCCATTGTCTCAGCGCGCTAGCGCATGCGCAGGAGACAATGCAGCAGACGACGCCGCTGCGCCTAGCGTTGCCATTGGCTGCGCCGTCGGCCAAAGGCTCCCGGTAGTTCTTGCGAAAGCGCGTGACTTCCGGCACACTTTTTGGAATGCATCTCGGATAGCAGGGACCTCTCCTGAGCTTTTCTTCCTCTGTGATCAGATACAACTGCATCACGTGACAACAGTGTCGACGGTAAATTTCTGTCTTTTTTTAGTTTTTATTTACATTGCTGTAAATATATTTGTGTTACATAGACACAAACCCCCGTCTCGCCCCGTTAGATGCCGAATGTTCGGTTTTCTTCAGATTTTCAGCAAGGGAATTGCGACTGAACCTCTTTTTCGTGTTTTTCACCATTGACACTCCAGATCGTTTCAGACCTTGCAATCCGTGGCTTCTGGCTGCAGAGCTGCGGTACCGCAAGCCAGAAGTCACGTATGGCACTCAGGATTGCGATTCTGTTGTTAGTAGCTCTGCTATCGACATAGCCGCAGTCCTCGAGGGCAGCACACACGCACTGGATGTATAAAAGGTGTTTGTAATAGGTCCTACTGTTACGAAGGGAAAACTTATCGTTCCAGAACTAGCTTGTTGTCCTAAAGAACCCTATGTCGGCAGCTTTATCTGGAGCTGATTTCGCTGCCCAGCTAGAGAAAACACGAAACAAAATGAAAAAAAAGTTTTGGCGAACTTTTCCAACTGCTGTTTCTACAAAAGGGCAGTGAGTTCAAGAAAATACAATCTCTCTTGCACAGCTGAATTTTTATCCATGTCAACGAAACATGCAAACTGTTATAGGGACAGTTAATGGTGACTATACCTCAGAAAGTACTATGGGGCCTCGTTCGGGCAGGTATGTGAAGTTGAAGTAGCTCTCTTCGCCAGCGCTGTTCAGCGGCAGATGCAGTCCGTCCATACGGAAGCTGATCTGCACCACGATAGGAAGCTGGTGCTGCTGTTCCAGGTCGGCGCTGCTGATGACAGACGACTCCATGAGAGACGCCCGAGAGCACTGCATCGTTAGCCCACCCGGTGAAACCCGGCAAGCCTGCAGAAATAAACGAATCGGTTACGTTGAATAAACGAACACCCAATTCGCTTACACATTTACAGTGTCGTCCATGTAGAGCTGTGTCTTTAAGGGGCTTGAGGAAAGTTCCATGAACATCTTGTTTGAATTAAATATCGATTATATTGCCGCGAATCATTGCACTGTTTGTTCATTCTTCAAATCTGCCGCCACGCCGCTTTATTTCTTTGTTTGCGACGCAAGACGCGACCAGATTTACCTCGATTGATCGCATACAGGCAGAGCTGATTCTACGTTGTTACAGAATGTTCTAATAACTTTGCACGCTTTATCTAGAAAGGTCGCTATCAGCTTTGAATTTAGCACGGCCGACAGAGGCGGGCATTCTGTTCGACGACCGCCGAGCACGCTTGTTGCTACGCAGCCGCCGAGTGACTGAGTCCATTATGGGCGCAAGTCAGCCCAAATAAAAAGTTTTGTTCAGACACCATTTTAGCAGCCTCTCTGCTTTCCGAGTGCAGTCACCACTTGGTGACAATATGACTCTGTCTGGCTGTGTTTGTTCGGAAGAAAAAGACACAGCGTATAAAATTGCAGCTTTTGCGTTACTCGATTCGAACTTGCGATTTTTTAATGACCCTAAAGGAACTCCATGAGCACCGAGTGAACGAAATTGGTAGTATAGACTGGGTTCAGGTATCTGCCGGGATAGAAACTGTTTGAACGTTAGATAATTTTTATTGCAGAAAAGGCCTATGGTGACGACGCCTGCATTTCACTTGTAAACTCTTCTAGGTTAGGAAAAAAATCCGTTACATTAAAAGTAGTGTATTTGACTTTAGGATGCGATGTTCTCTCGATGCAGACCAACTTGAATTTGGCCTCAGTGTCAATTCCAGGGACATGTGGGTGGGGCATCTGCAGCTTTGGGGAATGTGACCTCCCTAGTCGCTGTCAAGGTAGGCGTGCGACCTAATTCACTTTAAATGCAAGTGGGCTTAGGTTGTTTGCTATTCGCTGTGACTTTACTCATCTCAGAGAGAGCGATAATTATTAAACTTGAATGAATAGGGGCGTGTGTTTGCGAATTGATGTGCCTTGTTCGCATGTATTTTGTAGTAGCAGGCCACGGTCACTTTGCCGCCGGCCGACCTCTTCACCTTTCCTTTCATTAAATTGCTTTCTTTCTCTCGTATGCTGTTTGATGTGACATCGGTAAAAAGCGTTTCAGCGCCAGTAAAGAAAGGCTTGAAATGACGGGCCAAACTGGTTGTGAAATACTCTTCTGTAGCTCAGAGTGCCTCTATTGTTTCACAGTAATTGAAAAGTATACTGCGACGGAGTAGAGTAGGTGCAATTTGACTTCTAGTAAATGTTAACCTGCAGAAGTAGTGGATGTTATCGAATATCTCGAAAAAATAGATACCTTATAGTTCATGCGTGGTCTGACGAGGATAACGCTGAGTGCTTGCCCAGTTGAAAAAATCGATAGAAACGTGTTAAAAATATGACAAAACGTTTTGTCATGGTGTCATAACGGCGGTGTTTTCTGTCGTTTTGTTGTATTTTTCAGTACTACTGTAGTTCTTCTTTAAAACTTCTGTGTAGTCTGCAGTTCTGTAATAACTGCACAGAATTCCGTTGTTTCTGCAAAATGTCTGTGGTTACTGCTTGTTCAAGGTAAAATAAATTACACAGAATCTGTTGTGACGAAAGAAATTCGGTCATGTTTTTTTCGACTGGGTGAGCATGTTAACTAGACATTTCTTCATATTATTTCGTATACTTAACATGCATATTCCTTCATACTTCTCATATTCATATATTCGCTCAGCGGTCCTAATAACAGCAGAAATTCAAAGAAATGGAGGAGAAAAACAAAGATTCGTAGTTTTTCTGCGGTCATCCGCAATAATTCTTAAGCATGAAACACGGCGTGCACATGAAAGATCACTGGCTCTTCAATCGGTTAGCGAAAGCCGATTGCTCCCGCAAGAAAAAGAAAAAGAGAAGAAGCAAGTTTTATAATGGTCTTAGAATCACAACACATATCAAGTGCATGAAGCAATAAAATGCTCATTACCCCCTTAATAGAATCTTGGTCTTTGTTTTTAAGGGAGGTCACTCGGGTCACCATTACAGGCGCGGCAACACTGTCCAGGTGCTTGCCTCGAACGTGAATGACGGAAGTATTACTGCAAAAAAAAAAAAAAGAATGTCGTCAAGAAGCAACAAACAAATGCCTGTTCTTGAATACTTGTGAGGAGCTAAGTAACTATTCATAGCTGCACGCTTGACTCAATATATCTACACTAGCGTTTCACATGTGCCTTAGCCTCTTTAGGCGCAAACACTAGTTGAATAAAAGTCTGAACTGTAGGGAGATGCTTTTTCTTTTTTTACCATGGTGGCAATTTCAACGTAGTTTACAGTTTTTCTTTACATCGCTGTTTTTAAAAGTGACATCCGGTGTGTCAGTATGAACATCAAAATTAAAATTGGAAGCAAAATGGCGGCATCAGATGGCTGCCGCTGCGGAATCTGTCAGCCGTTCCGATTATGAAAACTTAATTTTTATGACTAAAATCTTCTCGCAGTTAGAACATCATAGCAATGCAACACACTCCACCAACGATGACACTGGAACCAAGAGGACAGTACAAGCCGCGGAGGGGATATTTTTGAAAATCTTCATGAAACAAAACGTTAGTGTGAACTTGATGTTAAGTATCTGAGGTCACATCTATCTACTGCAGCATTTTATCGAAATTTACTGAGTGTCAGTTGAAATAGCTGACATACTGAGGTTAAATTTTTTTATACCCTGTTGAAAATTTGTTGAATGACAGAGAATGATAGGGACGCAACTCTGGACTTGTTTTGGCAAGCTGGACAGAAAACTGCAGGTTGCAGGCTTTTTCTCATGCTTATTGGTGCGCACACATCAGTGCCTGCCTTCGTTAGACCAATAATAGAAATCTTGTTCGGATGATCACGCAATAAAGGTTGCTCTTATAGCTGTCAAGAGTCCCAAAATTTTGTCACAGCAGCACGTTCAAAATCGCTATTGGCACGTGCATTTTGCGCAGTGGATCACGGATTATCACTGGCATTAATTATAATGATATAAATTCGCGTTAACACACACGATAATCGAAGAGTGGTAAACCTGCACTGTTTTCAAAAGCGAAAATAGGTCTGAGAGGCTATTTTACTAATAACTTTCTTCAGTTCATTTATATTCAAGGCTATTATTTCAAGCAGCGCGTTGAGAAGACCGGAGGGTGAATGGGCACTTGATCGTCTCTTTCCGGGCTGTGCCCGTGCATTGTGGCTTGTAGTGCGATAGCATCATAAGTGCCACGAGGGCGAAAACAGTCCGGCGTCGGAGGCGACGCCTGTGTGATGCTAACAGCTGCCAACCGTGGCAGGGGGCAGGTAATGTTCAAGGTGATTTCTCTCTGTCCCTCTGCCATCTGCCAATTGTTCCCCTCTCCGTTTTTACGGTAGCGAAGGAAGGCGCCTTGTTGCGAATGACTCTGCAAAAATGAAAATGACTAAATAGTGAAGCAGTAAAATGAATAAAAGAAGCGACTACGAATAAAACTAGAATAAGAATAGAATAAGAATTGGATTAGAATCAGAATATGACTATATTGGTGAATGAAAGGCATAACGAATAAGAATTGGAATAGAATCATCTAGAATAGACTGGCGAATGAAATAAGAATGCTACCCAATTTCCACTGCATCAATCCCATTAATCGCCCCTAAATGATTTCGCACCTACTAACGCGCAATTGAGCGATACTGCTCAAGTTCCTCTGGCCATGTGTTGCGTCAAAGAGCAACTCCGGTACTTATTCTTTCAAGTCCACGCATTTTACTGAAACTTTTACGGCAGTTTTTCATCAGTCTTCAGATCTTATGCGCCCAATTTGGCACCGCAGCGGCGTTTCGTTTTTCTGCTCGAATGAGTTTTAAAATCTGCCGTTTCGGGACCTGAGTAAAGGCGGTGTTTGAGGGCAGCCTAGCCCGTGTGACATCAAGAGCTGCCTGCGCACTCATAGTCTTCTACGTATGCCCGTAACAAAAAAAATGCCACCCTCTCTTGGTCACTTTTGACAAATAGTGAATAAAGTTATCACTCGTAGCCACTAGTTTCGCCATTGAAGCGCCCACAAGTTTTTTGTCTGTATCAGTGACGTCATTAGTTGGTCTATCGTGACATTTATTGTTGGTCGAAACTCAATTCAGACTTCAATTTCCAGATTTCGATGGACTATGATAGGTTTTCTCATTATTTAAGATTATCTTTAGTGCAGCTATAAGCGAGAGCCCCAAGAAATTTAATGCCACTCTTACCCAAAATGTTAAAAAATCTGGCAAAATTGCCATTTTTTTTCTTTTCTCACTAATGCATGCCGTCTAGCTGCAGCGAACTGCACGCTGATAAAATAAACGCCGATACAGACTACAATCGCTAACTTGATGACATTAAAACTACAAAAGTAAAAGTTCCGCAAACAGGAAATTAGGGTCTAGCAGTTAAAATAATTCGTTTCATTGTGAACTAGTGCAAGCAAAAAAATTTTTGTTTCTTGCTTTCTTTGTTACTTTTCCTTAAATCTATGACATGACCAGTGTACAAGGACGAAATTCATCAGTGCTTTCGACACTTTGAGGAACCCTTTTTATAACTTGCGAAACCTAGTAAAGATCATAAATAGGCGGAGAGACCGAATAGCGGCACAGTATGATAGAACTGCTATCGTAAGTAGCCTCGATCCGAGACGGTTCACCTGTTCGACGATTGCAATGGTTCCATTGGCTTTTTCTTTTCAAGCGGTAGCCGCCAAAGGCGAGTGCACACAACGGATGAGCGTGTGTTTGCGGAGGAATATTCATTATTCGGGAGAAGTAGAGGCGCGAAGAAGGAAGACTAATATAATTGGTTGCCAGGAAAGACGAAGTAATGGCTTCACTGTTCATGCACATCTCAACTATGCCTTGAGGAAAGGATAAAGGAGGGCTTCCGCGAAGCTAAACAAAGCTAAACAAGGGCAAACTTACTAGCGCGCCAAGTCGCATTTCGTGACCACGTAAGATGGGCGCCATTATTTTTGTCGCGTACTTCGCATTTTTGTTCACATATTTTGGGCGATAATGAGCACACCCAGCCTTTATTTATCACCCCATAAAAAAAAAGAAAACTTGTTTGCCATTAAAACTTGCCTGTTAGCCTCCATTGGTGCAATGTCATAAATCAAGGGGTCTGGCTTGTAAGTGAATGTTGATGTAAAGTTTTCCGTCCCGACGACCGGAACATTAACACCGTCTATCCTGAGAGCGACTCGCATTTCCTTGTGTTCATGATCTCTGGTCATGGCACTCGTTGTGCAGTCCAGGAAGGCATTTCCGACCCTGTAATGAGAGCAGTGAAAACATAGGCTCAGGGTTAAACTAGTTGGCTCCTTAATGATGCGCTATGCCATGCTTCGCTCTCCGCAACGTTCTTGCTCGGCGAGCGCAAAAAAATAAAATGGGCATGCTTGGCACGAAATCTATGTAATCCGAAAACAAAAAATGCTAAGGACTACCTTAGTCTTCAATGGTGTCTTAGTTGCAGTGGTGTTCTACAGCTGAGCTCGAGGCCGTGGGGCCAAATTCTGACCATGGCGATCTCACTTTATTGCCCACTAAATGCTAAAATGCTAAATGTCGAAGGGATCAGAAGAGTCCATCAGGTCGAAATTAGTCCGATGGCCTTTACTACGCCGACTCTGACTCTCTCTCCCTTTTTATTCCTCCATTATTTCTTGTCAGTATGGTTCAAGTGACCACCATGGGAGAAAGATACACTGCACCTTTTCTGGCCTTCTCTAAAATAATATCCTTAATAGGATATAGGCGTGTTTTATCTCTTTCATTCCCTATTTTCAGCTGCAGTTTACTCCGTAATATTCACTTCATCTTTGTTTGTAGCACGTTAATGATCAGACTTCACGTCGTGTTCAGTTCAGTGTTATTGTGAAAAAGTTTCGTTTGCACATTTCTCTGCCGGCCCCGGTCCAATCTTGCGGATTTAGACACGCTTCTGTTGTGTGTGCGTTCAAAGCTTAGTGTGAAATTTAGCTTATTATTGATATTATTAAAGACTGCCCAGTCAGGAGCTATGTGACGGCAAGCATAGACACAGTTTTACTCTGAGAGGGCGCAGCTGTTTGGTTCTCGTGCGTGACAGCCGAGTCCGTGTTTTGCGCTGCGTCTTTGCTTTTGCAGTGTTCTCCTACACTGCAACTAAAGTATGGCTGCAACAATGATTATTAAGCAATCTGCGCAGTGTCGTGAAGTTCACTGCTGTATCAGCATTTAAGGTACAACGCTTTGCTACAAGGGTAGAATCATTGCGAGAGATTATTCTCTTGCGGCATGCTTTTAATTTCGTGCTTCCTCGAACGAAATCAAAAATATGCTGGAAGGTAATGACCTTTGCCCTCATTGCCTTGAGCTCTCAAATGCGGCCTTTTGTTTTTAGGCCGCAGTTTTCTGTACGCGAAAGAATCAAGACCGGAAACTGATATAACACCTGACAACGAAACAACAACTTCAAACTCTTAGTTCAGCTCGTTATTTACGAATGCACGTTTTCCATGCGTGCCTGTGCCGAAGAAAGGTACAGCCCCCTTCAAAAGAATACAGCCCAACGGGTTTAGTTCTAAGCTGTTTAGCGGGGTTCCCTAGCACATATATAGCTGTCCAAAGCTGGGCAGTATTGTGGACGCGAAGGCAGTCCTCTTTCAAGAGGTTGCAGTCGCTGAGGATGCTTAACAATGGATACAGGAGGCCTCACTAGCAAACCCCTGGGGCCGTATACTTTTGATGGGGGTGTAGCTACATTACGACCACCGGCACTTCGTTTCGGGAAAACAAAAGTGTGCGGAAACTCTTACTATGACCAAAAATATCTTGAAATCAAACAACTCAACGAGGGATTAAAACAAATCTCCGCTTTCTGAACTACCAAACCCAAGAGTCTGATCTGGTTGAAGCTGTCACTGATGTGACCTATCACTGCAATATTTGGGTTTCCCAGCTCTTGCGAGTATGAACACACAAAGTTGTATGTTCGTCATAGCTTCTGAAATAAGAGGAGACCTATCTCACAGCAGCCGAAAGTCACTGGAAAATTTTTAGACCTAGACTCTCTGTCTGGGGACCTGGGAAAGAGGAGCGTTTTAGAAGAGCAGAAAAATGAAGTGTGTTAAGTATTTCTCCCTCGCCTTTCTCTTGTGATTTTGTTTTATAACTCACTGCGATGTAAATACTGCGTACAAAGTTTTCCGTCTACTCTGCCTGAGCCCCGTGTCTGGCCTTCTCATCCTTTCGCAGTCCTGACCACACTACCTGAGTCACAGCCCCACGCATTCCATGCGAAAACTTCGCGCAAACGTGTCCAGCATTCTTTGACGAGAATTTTGAAAATTAGAATACTGTAAGGTGCTGTTGCCTAAATATTGAAGCAATAGTCCATTCGTCAGATGCGCAGCAAAATCTTTCTTTTACACATAGCTCGCAATGAGCAGTTAAGACTGCCATATTAAACCAAAGGGAAAAATTTTTGACGATACGGAAAACATTATAAAACAAAAAAATGCAAGCCTGCAGACGGGAGATTGCAGATATACGAGTACTGATTTCTAGAGTGAAATCTTACAATATATGAAAGAATTGCGTTCATAAGCTCTTTCCCTCTGAAGAATGCTTTGCCGAACATTGCTGAGCATGTACATCATACAGGAAATCTCCTACGTGCTCTTGCCTAATAAATTTAACCCCTCGTGTGCCATTCCCATCCTTAATTCGTTCATTCCTTAATTCGCAAAAACATTTTGTTATTATGCAGGTTGTTTTTGTTTTGCAGGGTTTTTCTTGAAAACGTGCGCTAAAAGCTCTGCATTTAAAACCACGTAAGCTATATGGGTGGTTGCATCGCTGTTTTTCTCCATGGACCGTACCTGTTTATGCTGCAAGCGCTGTCGCCGACAGTCACAATTCTTCGTGAACCCGAGTTTAGATTCATCCCGTGAAGAGTCAGGCTGGTTCCTCCGGCTACTGGCCCCCAACGGGGCACGAGGCCTGTGATTCTCGCAGCCTAGAAAGAGAACATTTTCTAATGACTCCAGCTTCGTAGAACGGAAGTATCCGGCAGTGCAGTGGTAAAAGAATAAATTGTTAAAATATTGTTATTATTAAAATATCCTTATTCTCTTCTAAATCTCGGTAGTACGCGAAGTGAGTGCGCCGTGTTGTCGCAAGTTATCTGTTCATTATAAGTAATTATTACAAATAAAAACTGCAAAAAAGAATACTTATAGAGACTGGGCAGACAGTGCCATGAAAAAATCCTAAATTTTCTAGTTCTATTTTATTTCCCTTTCTATTGCGCATATTGAAAGCTCTATACATTAAGAAATTTCCGTCCAGAGTGCAGTAGCTTATTCTGCCTTAACTGATGGCCCCCAGTTCGTCTCTTCAAGACTCCATTATTTGAGGAAACCTTTTTACGTTCACATAACTTATCTCGTATACCCATTGAAGGAATAATTGCCACTTAATGCAAACTGTTTTGAGGAATACATGAGCATAAATTATGGATGCAGTTTTATGACGTTATATTCTGACGGAAGTAACGGCGAATAACTGCAAAGTTTTTAGAAAAATATTTCCCTAAATTTCTCCCTGCATACAGGAGGGTGATAATGAGCCTCTGTGCAGGTCCAGAACATCAGACACGCGTGCATGCACATGTACAAGCTCTAAAAATTAAACTTAGATGAGGCCAAAAAAGTGCAAAACAAGAAACGTGTCATGAGATTTTCTGGAAAGGTGCTGATACCTCAGCTTTGTACGTACAAATAAGCACCCATTTGAACGAGTAGAGCATGATTGTTCGCAGCGCTTATCTCGTGAGTATGGCTCGCTTCAATGCACGTAATGTCGATGATGGCAAAGCGGTGAAAATAGTAGTCTCTGCTACTAGATGCAACGTCGGTCATTAGGAAAAAATAAACACATGAAAACAGTATTGTTCGTGCGAACGGGTAGCCCTTTCCTCTTTTAGACAGTTGGGTGTTCAGATGTGTGATGATGGAGTACTGAATGCATCTTCTGGTTTATTAGGGGATGGGCTGATTTTCGCAACTGACGGTGAAAACACCACTTTCGGCTATTTTACGCTTGTAGTTGCCAGGCAAATCGGAGGTAGCCTTTGAACTGTACGTACACTAACAGAAACATTGTATTACTGCTAAGGCACAATGTCGGTAATCTGTATCCTTCGCAATAATATTTGATTAACCCCGGAAGCAACCACTTGGCAAATAACGTACCAAATAGAACGAAAAACAAAAATCCTAACATAAAAATTTAACAGAACAATAGCAGCTCCTCATCAGCAATCATTTAAACCGTGAAATCTAGGCAGGGCTCAGCGACAAGCTTAGTACGCTAATGCGGGCATGAAAATTCCAACAAAAGAACACACGCTGACCTTGGTCCTAGGGATATAAGATGCCGGCGGTGGTCGGTAGATTAAGGTGAAGTATCCCTCGGACCCTGTGCTGTTTGGTGGAAGATGCAGCCCGTCCATAAGAAAGCTGACTTGCGCCAGGATGCTGCTCTGGTGCTTCTGCAGCTCGTCACTGCTGATCACGGAAAACTCCGTCAGCGATGGCCCAGGACACAGCAACTGCCGACTGTGCTCCATGACGCTACATGCCTTTAAGAGAAGCGCTTGACAGTGAGTTAAAAGAATTGGTGGGGGTTCATATAAGCCTGAATTTGCGCTGGACGCACATCAACCGTAATTTCCGGTATATAGTCCGCACTAGGTGTAGAGTCCGCAGGGCGGAGTTTTTGCTGAAAAAAAGACGCCTTTACTAGACTACCCGCACCTGGGGCGTAGCCCGCAGGAGCCAGATGTGCAATCAGCGCAAAATAATGCATGTGTACACAAAGCAGAAGCATCGTGATAAAATAAGCATTGGGAATTTCATGCCATATTCGGGTATATCGAGCAAAAATGCTGTATAGTCCGCACCCATAGATGGACTGCTAAGCAGAAAATTTCTACTTTTAAACATGTCTATGCGCGGACTGTATGCCAGAAATTTGGGCATATTCTATCATGAATTGTCAAGAATGCAGCACAAGATAGTATACAGCGACCTTGAGTCAGTCAGGGACGTGGTCATGGCTACGGAGGGATATTCCTAAGCAGCGCGTAGTGTGATTTCCCTCCCCCTCCCTCTCCCCTCTCTATTTTTCGGAACACACACTTAGCTCGGAAGGAACTTTTTTCTCAACAAGATGGAAATGTTTGATTAATAGTGCCGGAAGAAGGTCGTGCACGTGAAGGGACACATCTTTCATAGCTGACTACACGTGGAAGAAACCACGGCTTCCACGGGTGCACGAATTTCATGTTTTACAGTGCTTTCCATGTTTGCGTTACGCGAGTTGTTTTGAACAGCTATTTTTTTTTTCATAAGGTTTAGTGCTAGTAGTCTGAACAGACGTGTTGTTTCGTCAAACATTTTACGTAGTCCTTGTTGCTTACTTTTGTTTGATTATAGATTACGACGTACTTGACTCCTTGTGTTAAGTGAAGTAATTGTTCGCAATCTTTGTTATGAGTGTTGGAGACATTAACGTTGCTAGCACTAATCGACAACGCAAAGAAAATTCAAGATGACTCCCGCCTCTCCTCTATCCTATTGATTAATTTACTCTCGGTAGCAAAAGCAAGTGGATCTGCCAGCGGATTTGAGTTACAGTATGTATGCACATGCATACCCAACAATTCCGGAGAGAAACATTTTTGGACGGGACAAAATTTATGAGGGCAATATTTTCATAAATAGTAAGATTTCATTATAACAAATAATATATCCACAGATCTGCCGTCTGCAGGCTTGCATTTATTTCGCTATTAACGTTTCTTGCTACCTTCAAAAGCGTTCCCCACTGGTTCTCTATGGCAGTCCTAATTGCTCGATGCGAGCGATAGAAACAGTTTAAAAGAAATATTTCGCTGCATATCGGAAGAATGGCCCAGTACCTTAGATATTTCTGTACCAGTGTATTACAGTTTTCCAATTTTCGAAAATAATGCCCAAGAATGTTGAACATGGCTCACCATCGCAGTCAGCGCTTCCGCGGACGGCTGCTGTGTTAACCTGCCCAGCAATAAAACTTTGAAGTAACTTTCCTAGTTCATTTAATTATACTGCCCATAATGCTTAACGCCAGCATGGTGTTCTGCGCTTTTTGTGATAATTGGAGTACGTATGATCACTTTAGTGCGTTCTGAAATCACTTCAGTGCGCACACTGAAATCTGTGGTCAGCGAAGCACGCAGCCATGCTAGCCCACCGCAGTGGCGCCCGGCTAATTTAGGGTGAAATGCTAGGGAAATGGGTCTTCGGACCGAAGCGTGGTCTTGTGGTAGAGCATCCGCCTCGCATTCGGTAGGTGCTGGGTTCGATTTCCAGTGCCGGTGGTTAACCAGCGGTTTTTTAATGGGTACCGGATTTCCCTCGGCCTGGTGCTGCAAGGCCCTTTTCCCAAGCATCTCACTCTAGAAGAGCCGAGCACCAGGCCGGGGGAAATCTGGTACCCATTGAAAAACCGCTGGGTAACCGGCGGCACTGGGGATCGAAACCAGCACCTCCCGAATGCGAGGCGCATACTCTAGCACAAAGCCACGCTTCGGTGCAAACGATACATCACGAGAAAACTGAGCGAGCACCGAGGGGCGTTCGTATTAAAACGAAGTGGTTCTGGAAAGGAGGAAACTGCGCACCAAATTTCGGAAGAATGGCTCGCCTTCAACACAAACGCCACAGACTCCGCTGTAAAGACTACCGCCATCATGAAAGGGATGCTATTAAAGGAGAGGACTACCAGTTCAATGATTTATTAAGCGCCACACAGATTCATTAAATTATTTTTCCTTCAGGTGCTGTTTATGAGCATTACACAAATATAACCGTCTTCCATAAAACTGCTAGAAAATAACTTCACTGGAAAAATACAATGCACCATATGCGAAATTTTTTGCTTACTTTTGTAATGGACTGCTGTTTCTGTCTGTCAAGCGAAAAAACTCGAGTCACCATCATCGGTCTGGAGACGGTGTGCAAATGGACGCCGTCCGCCACAATAGCGGGTTGCTCGCTGAAAAAATCACGAAGTCTTTTAATACGTAAAATAATTAAGAAGTCTTTACAATGTTCCTATGTTTT
Organism: Amblyomma americanum; assembly: GCF_052857255.1. NCBI lineage: Eukaryota > Metazoa > Arthropoda > Arachnida > Ixodida > Ixodidae > Amblyomma > Amblyomma americanum. Next base: position 62,412,392 of record NC_135503.1, on the reverse strand, counting down.
AAACGGGAAACATTTATAGGGCCACCCCTAGAACATCTATGGTCTCTGGCGCAGCTTCGCTATAGGGCATTGTTATCGGTGCGGGTTTTGAAGAAGACGAAGGAACAAAGAGATAGCCGCTTTAGAATTGCTAACCATTAGCTTGGCACCAGTTTATCCTCTTCTCTTGGCCCTCCCCGGAGGACCCTGGCCTGTCCCCCATCGTGGGTACGTGCCATGCGAATAAGGCAACAACAACTAAGCTTTTGTGGGAGCTCCAGCATCACAAGAACAAAAAAAAAAACAATGGCGAAGGCAGTCACGGCACTCCACTGAAGGTCCCGTTCTAACGCACATGCTATTCCTTACATTGATTACAATTGATCTTTTGAAAGAAGATGTATATGTGGGGTGTGAGTGCCAATAAAATATGTGCAACTAGCACAGCCGCTTTAACCCATAAATCAGCGAAAGCTGTTATGGATTTGGTTCATTCATATAGCCCTGCATTCTGCCGTGGAACCGCCCTTAGGTTGTTCAATCCTCCACCCTAGTTATAACTTCCTTCTCCCATGGCACCTACCCTTTGGTATTTTTTTCCATGGTAGCCACCTTGCGGTCGCTCCTTCCTACGATCTCGCCATAACCTCCCAAGCCACTGGGCCACCAAACGTCTCTTACCCTCTCCCTCTACCCTTTCGTTCTTTTCCTCTCCCTACTCTGCACTTTGCGACTTGCCCTTGTGGCAGGTACCAACTGAATTGATTTAAGTTAAACTGAAATGAATTAAAATAAAATTTTTTTACTTAGGGGAAATTAAATATACTATCTAAGGTATTACGGCTGATGCTGTAGATGCCACTGTAGAATGAAGGAACATATGGCTATAAAAAATTATAGCTGCTTTGTCTGTGAAAGGAAAGCAGAAATATAATAATAACACTCCTGGTATATGTTAGGTTTCATTACTCGTCTGTGATCACTTTTAAGACCTCAAGTATGGAACAAAATTTAGCCCAAGTCTTTGGTCCTGCTTCACGATACGCAAGAAGAAATAAAACCTATCTTGTCTTGCTCCTTCTTATCAGGTTCATTTAATGCGGCAATATCTTATTTAATTTGTCGCTCGTAGTGGGCATGATGTTTATCTCGTACCTGAAGATGGCCGTCCGGGGAGCGATGCTCTCTATTTTAGGGTTCGACAGATAGGTAAATGTAGAGCCGAGGTGATCCTCAGAAACGAAGGGAATGTTGACACCATCAATGGCCAGAATGACTTGATTCTCATGATCCACTTGATAACCAGGCGCAGCGCCGGTCAAGCACTCCAAGCTTGTGCTGTTGAATCTGTGATACCGTGTGAATAGAGACATTACAATGCTGAGGCTCCATGATTCATCAATAGCTTACCCTACACTGGTGGCGCGCCTGACTTCAAAATTTGCGTTAAAGGGACCCAGAAAGGGAGTCTCAATAAAGGTGCGATATGTCTGGGATGTTAAAAGACGACGGTTCATAATTATCCCCCAGCAAGAATTATTTCAATGCGTTTTGTGGAAGCTGAGTTACATGCAGACAAAATTTGAACTTCCGCGTTTTCGCGCCTTTCCCTCTCCTCTCACACCCAAAACGGCGGCGCTCCTCCGCCGGCCCCACTCACTCGGCCCCTCCCCTACCTCCGCTGGCTGCGGCGCGCGGGAGTGGCCTCAGCCGCGGTAGCGCGTGACGTCTGCAAGAATTTGGTGTTGTGAACCAATGGTAACCCCGGGCTGCTGACGTCATTTGCAAGACGCGACGTCGTCTGCCAGGTTTTCGTGCGAAAGCCCGGCACCACGCGTCGCCGCGAGGTGCGAAAGCGGGTATTTTTAAAAATGTATTGTAAATTTCCCGCTCGCTTTTGAGGTCTCGTACGCGGCATGGACGCTCGGTGGCCTGTACTCTACATAGTGCAAGCATTTTAAAGCCAAGCTCAAACACCCCTTTTTGTGGCCGTTTAAACTACTTATTGCCGTTCGCACCATATATCCCCAATGTATAAAGAAAACTCTTAGGCAGTCCAAGGTGGATCGTTTGAATGCGTTAGCATTTTCGGCCGCTGCTCATAATATTGTAGCTTCGCCTTAAAGGTGTGATGCGATGGCAGTAAATAGGTAAATGACGATAAATGTGGAATTTGTATTTCTCGGCTTTACATTTATAGATCGTAGCGAGTGCTCATACCACTCCTGGCACAGTGGTGCAGCAGTTTAGCGGTGCGTCAGTAAACCCCGGCAGGTGGCGGTTTCAAACACAGCCACCAGTGACTTCTGAAACCCAGGTTGCCCTTTGTGAGCAACCTCTCGCGACCAATTCTTAATGTATCGCCCGCCTGCCACGGTGGGCAGGTCGCGATGACGTCACAAGGTTCGCACCGCGTCACGCGAGACGTCAGTCGTCATTTATGCTTGCGCAGACCCTTCTAATGCAAACGCATTAATCAAATTGCATTCACTCGTGCACAGTCTATACCAAAAGTAATGAGAGTAATTTTGGAGGGCCGATCACGAGTGTTGGGGGTAGAATTTGGGGGGCAGGACAGTGGGCTGGAGATTACGCGCACACATATCGCCATCATCAGCCTGACTACGTCCACTCTAGGAGAAATGTCTCTCCGACTGTCCTTTAATTAAGTGGTTGCGTACCAGCTGCATCCAAGTTATTAAGGCGTTCAGGCGGAAATGGCGACTGCCGTGACGTGTGATAGGCACACAGTGGCAGGTGGCAACCTGCCCACTGTGGCAAGTGCCAGTTAACTTAATGATTGGTCGCGAGAATATCCTCGGGAAGGGCAACATATGTCTCACAAGGCCCACATTTGGTTGAGCTCAAAGCGCCAACCGCCTGGGCAGCGCCGCATCGCCTAACGGATGCCCCACTGCGCTGTATGACCACTCCCAAGGATCTATGAGTGTACTATCGGCGTCATATGAAATGCGAACAGCGGAACGCGTGGCCAAAGGTTCATTTTACGCCGTCTGCCTGTCACCATCAGAGACAGACGCGTGTTTCCGGTTTGCGATTGTTTCGCTTCTTTTTTCTTCGGTATTCGTTTTCTCGCCTTGCCGCTGGAACGCCACATTTTTGTTGACGGTACGGCGATAAAGTTCTGCTCACTGCCAGCAACAAGAATACAGCGACAGCCACGTTGGACACCGACCGCAACCCGATCAGTCTTTTTCACCCTTCGCGTCGCAACCAGGCGCTGATAACAGGGCGATAATAGAAGCAAAAGCTCTGCAGGCCATGGAGCTAAGAGCGCTCGCTTCACCCACACGGTATGCGGCCGCTGCCGCCAAATAAGCCGCGCTGCGCAAGTTCTGATCGGTGGAAAGTATGTATGTGGCGCTCCAGCGGCAAAGGGAGAAAGCGAACTTCAAAGAAAACAGGCGCAAAACTATCGCAAACCGGAGGAGCGCTCCTATCTCCGATTACAACAGGCAGACGGTGTAAGAAGTACTTTGGTTCGGGCTAGTTGGTTCATAGCTGTAGATGATGTCAGGAGGGCGCGAAAGGAACAAGAACGAAGAGGGGGACAAGAACACAACAGGACAGGCGCCAACTTGCAGCCGAGGTTTGTTCGCCAAAACCCTTGCGTTTTATGAAGCACCCGAGCCGTATCGCAGTAGGCTATCACACAAGAATAAGAAAGGACGTTGTTGACAATTTCTTATTCCTGCGTGATAAGCTACTACGATACGGCTCGGGTGCTTCATAAAATGTGAGGGTTTGGGCGAACAAACCTCAGCTGCAAGTTGGCGCCTGTCCTGTTGTGTTCTTGTGCCTCTCTCGCCCTTGTTCCTTTCGCGCCGTCCTCACATCATCTACGGACGGTGTAAGTTGGACCAATGGTCATACGCGGCGCTGTTCGGATTTCATTTTACGGCGATAGTACAGTAAAGAGTATGACTAATTCCGGATATGTGAGCATTAACCATTTAACCATAATATATGATGTCCTTAGGGCGGAGCTACAACAGACTCAACAGCAACAGAAAACGTTAACGCAATCAAGCAAACCACGAAGGATCTCCTCAAAGTTTTATGCATACAATCGGCGCAGTTCAGTTTTCTGCACGCCGTTGCAACAATCGGACGTTTAGCAAAGTTTCGAAGGCGCATCAGTGCAACATCCTGTTATAAAATTTAGGGCACTTTGGAGCAGCATTACTTGATAAATATTTTGCCAGACTGGATAAAATTAAAGGGTTGCACAGTCCACATTAGCGGCTTTTTGCTTGGATGTGTTTGTGCTCCATGAAAATGGCCTTTGCCGCAACCAACTTAAAAAATGTTTCAAAGAAAACAACGCTCTCAGCAATTACTTTTTCTTTATACATACTTGTGTAGCTTACATTTGATTTTAGCTTAGATTTATTTTTAAATTGATACGTGGGGCTTAACGGTTTGAGGCGACTTATGGGTTATAATGGACGCCGTAGTAGATGACTCCGGATTTATTTAGACTACGAGGCGTTCTTTAACGTGAGCTGACATTTACCATTAATGGGCACTTTTGAATTTTGCCTCCACAGAAATGCGGTCGCCACGGTGGAGATTCGCTCCTACGACATTGGCATTAAAAGTTGACCAGGCTAGACATACTTGTGTATCTTACAAAAGGTTGCCCCTATTGTAACAACTCTCTGCGTCCCAGTGTCAAGGTTCTTCCCAAAGAGGGTGATGTTCGTTCCTCCGGCTGCTGGTCCATAAATCGGCTGCACACCTGAGAGCGTTGCGGTCTGAAAAAAAGAATAATCCTCTTGTTATTCCAAAGTGCATTTAATTACAACGATTAAAAAGAATAGTTCAGCACAATCTGTAACATTCAACAATAAATGAGGCGCAAAAAAACCTATCTTGCGCATGCTCTTTGGTAGCATGCCTTCCTCATGGCACCACATGTGAACACGTGCACCACTGGCTGTTACTGGCTCAGCTGGCATAGAAATGAAAAATACAGCACGCATTCTGCACTGTACGAAGACTTAAACAAGCATGAATCGGGGGGTGATAAGAGCTCTGGCTTATAACATGCCTGCCATCAAAGTTAACTAAACCAGACTTCGCCGCTGAAGAAGACAAACTGCCACAAGCAAGCTGAACTACTACTTTCAATATGTTTGCACGACAGATGGAGGTAACTTCCAGGTTGCGGTAAGACGTAGACCCACGCAACATCACAAATCGCTTATAAACACTCTCGGTAACCGAAAGGAGGCTGTAGACATTTTATTAAACATTAATGAAGGTAGTAATGTGGACCCGATAATATACCTAATATTTTATTCAAAATGTACTCGATTGCGAAGTACATATGTATATTTTTTAACAAATTCCTTTGAACTGGTAAATTATCAAAGGAATGGAAAACAGAAAAAGTCATTCGTATTCTCAAATTAGGTAGCAAAGATGTTTTTCTAACCTTAGATCCGTATCACTAGCTTTACAGTCTGCAGACTTCTGCAACTACATCGCACTGAGACATTTAAACCAATATGTGGAACACGGACATTTGTTATCACCTTTTCAGCATGGTTTCGGAAAAGGGCTATCAAATATCACCAAAGTACATGAGGAGATGCACTGCATTCTCTTCAGTACTGATAGCCAGAAGCAAATCGATGTCGTTATCCTAGATGTTCCCTAAGCTCTAAGTCGTGTTTCTCATGTAAAACTAGTCAAGAACATAAAATCTAAATTCAGTGATAACCTACCTAACGGCAGATTGGATTCATGATTACCTATCGAATCAGTATTAGTTTGCGGAAGTAAAATACCGGAACTCACCAATAGTAGATGCTTCTTCAGGAGTGCTGCAAGGTTGCACACTGGCGGCAATACTATTCTCAAATTTATAAATGACCTTCCGACAAATATTTGTTTACATACCTGGCTTTTCGAGATGACTCCAATTTTTACAGGAAAATTAATTCCTCTAGAGATCACGCCGCATTAAATAGCGCACTGCAAACTGTCAAAGTATTGTGCAGAGTGGCAAATGACACTCAGTGTTAACAAATGCGCTTTCCTACCAATAACAAGAAAAACCCAAGCCTGCATATTCCTTAGAGCCTAAACAGTACTCTACTAACCAGTTCATGAACAATACCTTCGCTGACACTCACTCATAAATTCAGCACCTACTACATGAGAGCTACTTTTCCGCAGAAGACGTCTCCAAGTTGCACCATCCGAAACCAAAACGCCAGCTTACAATGCCTTCATAAGATCAGCAATAGAATATGCAAACGCCGTGTTGTTCCCGGCAACTAAACAATGCATATACAAACCCGAAGGGATACAAAGGAAGGGATTTAGATGTATTTAAAAAAATATATCTAAAACGACGCGCTCGCCAGCTCACCTATATAAGAACGTAGGTGTGCTGAGCTTGCAAGAAAGGGCAATACTAGCACTCCAGAAGTTTCTGTAGCAACTCGTGCATCAAGATTTAGACATCGTTACGTGAAAGTACAGCGTCGCTGTAGATGCACCACCCGCACGCCACAGACATTCTTTTAATGTAAGTTACTTTTCCTGTCATTCTGATTGCTCTAAACACTCATGTTCTACACATGCAATTAGAGATTCAAACAGTTTGAAATCATCAATTAGAGTTCTACTTTGCATGAATTTATGAAACTAGAGGAAGGTTTCTTGGACAAAAATGCTTGAATTTAATGTCCGCAAGGTCTTCACCAGAATACCTAAAGAACTCGGAAAATGTACAAAGTTTTCTTTCATTACTATACATATTTAATGCATTTTTTACTCAGATGTCCTTTCATTGTAACCTTGTATAGATATGTACCTACCGTTTCTTTCTGTCATTACTGGCGTTTTTTTTTGTAATAAAACAACGCTAAATTTCGATTATTAATGAACATTTAAAGGTTATCTTGTCTCGCTTATGCCTTAGCGCATTTTTCCTTGCCGTACAAATGGCTGTTCTTGCTGCTAGAAATTCTTTCCAATATTGTCTGATTTTCCCCATATGTTTTGTGCCCTGCATGCCTGTAAGAATACCGCAGGGGATTGAGAGTGTTTCTAAACAAATAAGATACACGGCTTGTGAAACGATATTTCACCTTGTATTCGAAGGCAGATGGAAGTGTCAGAGTGTTGACGACGTCGTAGTTTTTCTTGGCATCCCTGTTTGTATCGTTTACAGAGATCGTAATGTCCACTTTGCCGGCGCCCTCTGCCGGAGGAGTTTTGCACGTTACCCTGAAAGACACGAAACATTTTTTTTTTAATTCGACAGCGTTGCTGTTCACGTTGTGCAATTTTGTGTCCTGGGTTAGTCACAAAAGCCGCTGAATGACAAAGAAGGTGATGACGTCACCGGGTCACATGGCCACGGCGCGAAAATTTGAAACTGAAAAACAAGGAGAGAGCGGGCAACCGGGAAGGGGCGCGATAAGCAGGTTGTAGCAGGTTCTCGGCGGCTGCGGCGGCCCCCGCGTCAGTGTGCCGCCTCTTGTCGCGTAGTTTGGACACGCGCCAGGCGACTTCAGTTGGCATGAATTCAAAAGTTGCTTTAAGTGTCTCTACAGTCGCGGAGACTACAGACTCGCTCCGAAGTACTTCTGCAGCAGCGATTTTAATGCTGCCGCATTTCGCTCTTAAGATGACCTGTGCGTCCCCCTAATTTTTAGGACATGTCAGGGACATGAAATAAAATGTCTGAAGGAACGCGTCAGTTGCACCGTCTAAATGCGGTTGGAAGTCACAAAGTACTTATTGCTCTCCCATTTATAGTCTTTTGGAGGAATATTACCGCAAAATGAGCAATCTGTGCAGCCGTCCAAGATAACAGATTTCTCGACATTGTTGTTCTACCATGGAAAGCGAAGTGCCAAGTAATGTAAAAGATAATAGTTCTTACTTCTTAGTAAGTTGGACGAACGTGTTCGGCTACAGATTTTTTAAATATGCCCTCAACGCAAGGCGGCGCTACATTAGGAAGTTATAAAGATGCGTACAGTATAGACCTCTACACTTCTTACAAGTTCGTAAGCGCACGTGGATTTTGGGCTGTGCCGCGGAGGCATAGCAAGCTGCCGCAGTAAAACCCTTCGATTAAAACGCTGCTGCCACAACCCGATGACAAGGTGTCTGATCCCAGAAGGGCAAAATTGAAGAAGTGCATAGCTGAGAGAAGTGTAACGAAGAAAATATTCGGCGCTATTTATGTTGCACCCAACGAGGTATACATATGAGATGGCAGGATATCATGTTTCGGCTTCAGAGTGCGAGCGTGGTGAACATTTAAATGATTGGAACAGTATTCCCGCAGAAATTATGAAAGATGCACGGACCTGCTAAGCACGCTGCGTCAGTATCCTTTTTTTTATATGTTTGATAAAGCTTACCAGTCACACAAAGCGAAAGCCCGCAGAGTTTAAACCGATACCAAGTCGGTGCCAAGTGGTGTAGAGGCGTGAGATCCTTTGCGACGAATAAATTTTGAAGTCTCTTTTCTATCTCTCCCTCCGTTCCCCTTCCCACGTGTAGGGTAGCATACCGGGTGCTGCCTAGTTAACCTCCCTGCCTTTCCGTCTTTCTCTCTCTCTCTCTTGAAGCCACGTGCTCGCGTTTGGTGATAAGAATAGCGAGGAACGCTTGGAAACGAACGTGCAAGTCTGCCTCTCTGCAGGCGGCGGCTGCGTTTATATGGAGGAAAAACGCTAAGGCGCCCGTGTGCTGTGCGATGTCAGTGCACGTTAAAGATCCCCAGGTGGTCGAAATTATTCCGGAGCCCTCCACTATGGCAGCTCTTCTTCCTTTCTTCTTTCACTCCCTCCTTCATCCCTTCCCTTACGGCGCGGTTCAGGTGTCCAACGATATATGAGAAAGATACTGCGCCATTTCCTTTCCCCAAAAACCAATTATTATTATTATTCTCTCTGCAGGAGGAGGGGGCTTGTCTCGAACGTTGTTTCACGAGGGCTAGCTGCCTTGCAAATTACTAAGCTCAGGTGCGCCTCTGGACTTGTGACATTTTTCGCCACTACATCGGCAAGCATTTGTAGACAATGACCAAACCTACTGAAAATCTCTCCCCTCCTGGGGACACTCAGGGGCCCCACTTCGTCTTCGACAACCCCCTCCCTCCTCCCTCTTCTCAAGCACTTTGCATATATGGTCCCACATGGCTGTCAGATCCATGACACCGAACAACACGCCACGTTAGTTTACCAGCATGAACCAAGACGTGCGAAATACGATGGCAGTTTCGATCACACTGTGATATGAGTCGCAAAGGTAAGGTTTCAATATCGCTCCCCTGGAAAATGGGTCTATGTATGGGCCTTCTAAATGGGCTGACAGCGCCGGCCATCAGGCTCAGCAACGTGTTTCGCAAAAATGTTTTTCTATGACCTTTACAGTTAATTTTCACAAATGTGCGCTCTTTCAGTATTTAATTTCTGCAACTTTTAGGCGCTGGCAAATTCAACTCCCACAACCCTATCTTCGCACCATTCCTAGTTATCCGGTACCGGTCCTCTAGTCTCCATCTAAGGTCGTTTATTGTGAAAACGCTTGCGTTACTATCCAAATTATATGTCATTTCGGCAGGCAATACACCCTCTACTTTCTCGTGCTATTTCTTGGTTACAAAATGAACTGGTTACCAAGGTTTGCCTTCGCTAAGATCCAAAGAATCACCTGCCCTATCCTTTCACTGTGAAGAAGAGATTAAATGTTCGCATGTGCGAAACGACACAGATTGGTCCACGTCACAGTTTTAGAGCTTGTTCCGGCTTTCGCCTATTAACTCAGGCTTGAAAACACAAGCTTCATTGCAATCTGTACAACGGTATGCAAAGAGCAAAGTTTAAATACTGAATACTTGCTCGAAAAGTGAATAAAAAGATTGGAGGGGGTTTAGCTCTGGTTAAACCTGGAGTGACGTGATAGCTACAGCTGGCCGAGTGGAATTTGGTCACGTGACCAACCACGTGACGAACCACGTGATCAGCCACGGCGCCGCGTCGCCGGCAGCTGCTCTGCACCACGCGACCAACCATGTGGCAGCGTGGTGGCGCAGCCACAGGGTGGCGCGCCGCCACGCTGAAGGCTCGAAATGCTACCTTAATGTAGCTATCGCTACAAAAACTTAACAAAGTGCAGCACGTCGAACGTCAGGAGGCAAGTCCTTACATTATTCTTGGGAAAAGGTTGGGCTTTATTTTTTTTTAATTTGCAGCATTACACGCGTGTGTGAACTGTCAGATACAAGACGCATGCTTACAGAGTGGAGACCCAGTTGATGATTTGGCATGCGTGGCCACCGATGGTAACCTCGATGCTGTTGGATGATTCACGCCACCAAGAACCAAAGTTTTCGCCCACGAACGTAATCATGGTGCCGCCGGAGGTGGGCCCGCTATTCGGTGCGACCTGGTAGAAACAAGAGGTGCAACCTCGAAGGTGTTCGATAGACAAGCCATGGTCACGTAGTTCCGATGAGCGTCGCTTAGCGTGTTCAGCAAAAACCAGCACGTTTCAGAAACGTCGGTGTTTTTTTGATCAGAATTGAGTAATGCGTCACAGCAAGAACTTCATATATGAATTTTTCCTGTGTCACTTCAGCTCGCTGATGCGCAGAAATAATTAATTCATGACAACGAATACCACACTACACGAATGTTTCTTTCTTGAGAGATGTAAACGCTGTTCATTCTGCTACTACCTCCATTATCACATAAAGAGCAGAATAATGTGATTATTTCAAATAAACAGAGGTATGATTAGTGCTATGAATGAACTAAATGAAAACAGACAAGCATAAAAAATAGTATCCAAATAGTTCTTTAGTCAAATGTTTCGGCGTCGTCAGTTTGCATACAAGGTGCTCGAATGGCATTATGCCGATGTCGTACGGCGGCGTCATTGATTATTGTGCCGATGTAATATAGCACCAGATATAGCAAGAAGGTATTAAAGTAATGGGTTCTAGCGCGCCCGAAGAACCCTATGGAGGTTGTGACAGAGACCGTACAGCAACGTGTTCATGGTTAGCGACATCCTCTCATCCAATATGAAACCAGTAGGTAATGAAAGTATGCAGTGGTGTTTTCTAATGTTACAATAACCACACGGTTGTGACAGTGACCTTAAAGCAACTTGTTCATGGTTAGCGACATCCTCTCACCCAATATGAAATTAGTAGGTAATGAAAGTATTCGGTGGTGTTGTCTAATGTTGCAATAACCACACGTTTAAAAGCGCCGTATTTCTTGGGGAAATATTATCCCTGAGGGTCACCTTTACCTTTAATAGAGTGGAGCAGGGTTTTTTGGTATGATCGAATATGTGCGTTATGGGTTTAGAATGAAATTTTGGCAAGTAAAATTATATGCGGACCTTGCCAGTTAATTTCGAAGGGAATTCTATTTTGTGGGGATTCGCCCTTGCTGCGTCCACTTTGATTGCTTTCTCCGTAATGCCGGGCTCTCCTTATAGTTATCTTAACTATCAAAAGAGGGTGCCGTCATCGCAGTGTCCCTGGGCGCCTGGGATGGGGGTCGTTCGAGAGCAGAGAAGCTAGCAGTAAGCATTTGAGGAGCGATTAAGAAAATGGGGGAAAAGCAGTGGGCTAGGAAAGTTTTCAGATACCTGTACATAAGGAATGTTGATAGGAAATGGAGAAAGCGAATTAGAAAATTGGTTTTGTTTGGTTTAGGGGGGTTTAACGTCCCAAAGCGAATCAGGCTATGAGAGACGCCGTAGTGAAGGGCTCTGGAAATTTCTACCACCTGGGGTTCTTTAACCTGCACTGACATCGCACAGTACACGGGCCTCTAGAATTTAACCTCCATCGAAATTCGACCGCAGCGGCCGGGATCGAACCTGCGTCTTTCGGGCCAGCAGCCGAGTGCCAGAACCACTAAGCCACGGCGGCGGCTGAATTAGAAAATTGACAAGCATATATCTGGACAGCAGTAGGGGGCAAATCCGCAATTATCGGTTAAGAAAACGCTTAAAGAAATAAAGAGAGCCCTGTGGAAAACAGGAATGCTGACGAAATCGGCACTGGGAACATACAGGATATTAAAATAAGGAAATTGCCAAAGAAAATATCTATGATAATTGTAGGGGAAGCTCTTTGTTACCCGTCCGTCCGTCCGTCCGTCCGTCCGTCCGTCCATCCATCCATCCATCCATCCATCCATCCATCCATCCATCCATCCATCCATCCATCCATCCATCCATCCATCCATCCATCCATCCATCCATCCATCCATCCATCCATCCATCCATCCATCCATCCATCCATCCATCCATCCATCCATCCATCCATCCATCCATCCTGTCGGAGTATATATATATAGCATAACGAATGTATACATGTATAGAGGTCCCTTAACGGGACAGTTTTCCTACCCGTTCCATATTGGACCGTGACGTCATCACTGGCACGTGGCAGGTGGTTCTTTCTGCAGTGCTATTCTAGATGGCTCTACAAGAATCAATGCGAGATGCGCTGTTTTCTAGTTGCAGCCACAGATGGCGCTTTGATCGCAGGGTGGTAGGAGACCCCACGAAATCTCGAAACATGATGAGTAGTTGCTGCCATAGATGGCGCTGTGATCAAGGGTGGTATCAGAAACGAAATCTCGAAACGTGATGAGTAAGAGCTAACGCTCTTAAGGCCTTCACATCCAAATGAATGGATATAGTGACACGGGAAATCTTTCCAGTGCTGCCCCTGCGTAATCTGTGACTAAATTTATATGCCAACCAATAGAGGCCTGGCGCTTACGCTGTGGACTTGGATAGGGCAGTGTTCAAATTCGAGGTGTGTGCCATGTGGACATTCGGCGGAGTGGGCACAGCGACCTCCGCACCATCCGCACGCCAAAGGGTCTTCCCTGCTTCGCATACATTTGGAGCAGGTGCGGTAGATACTGCACGATCCGACCGGGAACTTCAACACCTGCAGCAGAAAAAAGTATGCAAAGGCGATGCGATTTATGCAGCGTGCTTTTAGCCGGGGTCTTTGCACCAAACTCAAACCCTGTGACTATCAGCTGATGTGACTGTACAGAATTAGACGCAGACTCAGCGACTACATTGCGTTCAACTGAACTTATAGCACTAGCTCGTCAACATGCGGAATCACTGGAGAACGTTCCAGTGAGTTATCTAGCCGTTCATAGTGCAATGAAGGTTTGCAGCGGATTGTTGACCACCTCTAGTCCTGCTGCCACTGACGCATCAACGCGCCGAACGACTATGGAAGCCGTAGAACATGAAAGGAGCTTAAGAGTGGCTCATGACGAAAATAATGACCTATTCTCTTCCTTTTGTGTCAGTATTAAAATCGTTGCTGCCTACCCTTTCACAGGCCATACCAGGCCTGCTAGATGATCCCGTCCTCTGATTGTCTTGAAAGGATATTGAAGCGATAGCTTCACTACGCCATGTAAAGCCGATTTCGCCGTGCCTGGCACATCCCTCTACTACGCATGCGCCGAAATATTCGGGTTCTGCGTAAAAATTGAGGGTACGCACACTCAATGAATACAAAAAACGGCTTCCAGGCCGGGAATCGAACCAAGGCTTTTGGCGCTAGAGTAGGGGATGGTTCCACTCTGTTAAGAGTAAAGGTGCGTCTAGTGAATGTACGAGTTTCTTAGCAAAGTATCTTCGAAATCTGTACTGAGGCATACATGGGTAATTATGAGCAAGTAAATTGCAGAAGTCGAAATTAAGCGCGTACCATGTGTTTCCAGTACAATTCCCCGACCCTGGTGCGGAGTCGTAGTGCCATCTTGTAGGCACCCACTGAACCTAAAATATAACGAAGCGTTGTATGCAACCTCGGATATAATGAACGGTAGCTTGTTAACCTCGGATATAACAGACCTAAGAATGCCACCTTGGATATAACGAGCTTACAGATTCATGTTAAAATTGGATATGAGGAGCTTAGAGCGTTCACCTTGGATATAACGAAACTAAGTGTACTACCTCGAATGTAACGAACGTTAGTGTGCTAACGCATTTGAGCAATTCACAAAGATTCGCCTACGAATTTTTTCCCCCTTTAACTACCAGTATTCCAGACGCATACGGACACTCTACTGCTTGAGCGTCACACGCTGCTTCAGACGAACGGATGTAGCCTCCTCAGAGCAAAGACGTTCGTGAATCTAGCTATGTGAAGTCTGGTGGCGTCCCAATACCACTCGGAGGTCGCTTCAAAGCTGGTTCCTTCGGTCGCTAGGCTATGTGTTAGGGTCGTGCTGACGGCGTCACGAAGAAGCTAGTGGTATAAGAACTGGTGAGCCTAAGTGGCTGCTGTTGTAAGAAAACAGTCATGACAGAGGTCATGAGAAATCTATATGGCCTACCTTGTCGCCGATCAAGAAATATCCAAACATTCCTTTGCTATCTAAAGCTGTACTCCTCTCCATAGGAGTTCCTTTGCCGTTTGAGAGGTCAGTCCAGTAAAGGAGCTCTGATGAGTCGTCGTTTTGGGCCACCTGTATAAAAAGAAAAGTTTCAGTGCGTTTCTATCATGCTCTTTTAGCGCATATGTCGCACACGTGCTCGCAGTTTTTCTTGATTAATTCTCATACGCAACCAAGTTTTCATTTATCTAAGTGGTATCAATTTTTGAATGTAATAATATCTGAGCAAGGTGTATTCGGAAGGGGTCCTCGGTATCATTTAGAGAATTTGAGTGCAGAATGCCACTGAAGCCAGTCTACCTGTCGCCGCTGCAGATTACAGAGTGGAGAAAAAGCCTGCTGTAACGCATCTGGTGAAGCAAAGTGCGTCTCTGGGCTACGCTTACCGATTTTTAGTCCCATCCAAGGCGGAATTCTACGGGAGTCCAAAGAAGAGACATTTCACTTTTCACTCTTCTTAAAGAAATGTATGCCTTCATTCAAAAGTTACCAGTGTTTGGTTTTGAGAAAAAATGTGCCATAAAGTACAGCGGAATATGCGTAGTAGCATATAGCTACTCGCACATGGATGTGTTTGAAGGGGCTTAAACACAATAAAGGAAACAACAAAACGCGCGGGCATACACACACACGCACAACACACGCACACACACGCGCTACATACACGCAAACACACGCACGCGCGCGCACGCACACAGAACACAAAAAACGCAAACACCAAAACACTGTAGGAGCGCAAACTCCTCTAATACCTTTCATTTTAAAAGATAGGGACTTAGTACGCATAATCACGGAAGTCCCCTGAGCCACTGTAGGCTCTGCGAAGCACAGCTCACAAAGTGCTCAAATTTAGCCCAGGCACGACACATACGGTTAATAATCCGTGGTGTTTCAACTTATACCTACTTTGTGCAGGTATCCTTCGCTGTCGCCCACCCATGCAACGGTCACCCCGTTTTGCTGCATAACAGTGATGGAAGTTACGAGCCCGTGCATGAACATCATGGTCGCCGTTCCAGTCAGTGGCTCCAGGCCTTCGATGTAACTGTTTACGTCCGGAGTACAGACGTTTATGTTGTCGCCAGCTTGCTCCTGCAAAATTAGAATTAACGGTTGAGGTTTGGACAACTGGTGTTCGTTTAGCAGGGGTGCGAAAGGCTTTTAAAACGAGTGGCAAGCGTCGCCTTTTTCAGGTTCTCGTGCATGGCACCACAGCTTTTGGCAGATTAGTTCCCACACGACTTGGACTTTCCGAATATTTTGTCCGCTAATGAACTGCTAATAAGAGCATCTTTTCCGCAATCAGCAGCGACTAAGCGTTGTTGGCGTTTCAAACTATCTAAGCTTTGGTTCAACGGGAAATAATGTAAAGCGGAAACGATAAAACTTAGCTTACACTTAACTACATTACGTGCTGAGAATGCGATAGAACAGAAGTCTGAAGACCGTTCCGGCTGCTTCTCCACCTCTGCCATTGCTGCTTGCCGCATACGCTAAGCCAGTGCAGCCACCGATACTCGATCTTGTGGGGTTGACTTGGGGAGATAATACGTTCTCACCACTCAATCGCGGCTGACACGGTTCAAAGCCGCCCGGACCCCATCCCGTGATCGCGTACGCTACCGAGCGCACGTCAACCACGGCGGGCCTTGCTCTGAGGGAACAAAGGAACGACACATTGGCTGACAAAAACAGGCATTTATTGCTACAGCAACAATAACGCCAGCTAGCAACAAGGTACGGTAATGAATCGAGTCCCCACAATCTTCAGCGACATACATCCGTGGTCGCCCACTACCGTGTGCGGTGGTTTTAGCTACGTTAGACATACGGGGTGCTACTGCCGCCAAGCCCGTCACGGCGCTCGGCGAAATGACGCGACTCGCGCGGCTTCCATCTGCCAGCGCACCAGCAAACTTGGCTAGGTCACGCAGTGTCATGACGTCACACACCCCGGCGAACAATCAGTGCTCGGCCATGTCACCTGCCAACTGCCAGCGCACCTGCCAACTCAGCGCTGTCTAGTTGTCGCGTGAAATCACACAGCACGTCGATCAGTAAGCGCATTTTATGACTAACTAGGCTGTATTTTTTAAAGTAACCACCTGCCAACCGGGCCATGTAGAGTGGTCTCATGAAATCACACGTACCTTTTAGAAATCAGGGTTCCGCCATGTCACGTTACTCGGTGAAGTCACTACCAGCTTGGTTGTTAAGCGAATTCTATGACTAGGCACGCCGTGCATTTTTATAACAATTACCACGCCGTGTTTTTACCGTGATGAGGCTTTTAATGTTATAGCAATTAAAACACGATCATCGATATGCGTCATTTAACACTGTGCTCAGTTCATATATTTTCTGTGATCGCAGGGCGCAGCGGCCTGAAGAATTTATTTTCAACGTAGCTCGATAAGGTTGTCCATTGTAGCAAAATCTCAAATGTAACCTGCTACCAAAGTCACTGCTCGGGAGGACATTTAAAAAAGTTGGGTACATATAATACCCGCCAATCAAGTTTATTGATATGAAAATACCTTCTAGTGACTACCGGGTAGTTCTCATGCTGGTTGAATGAACTTTGCGCATGATAGCCTTAGCTGCTTATGGGCTATTAAGCTCAGCACAACGCAGCACAACGCAACACTACACAACACAAATCATACTGCTGAAATCCCCGTTTTTTAGATGGGCTTGTCAGAATTGTTAGGCTGAGTCACCACAGACCGAATTATCAGTGATGTCATATCATCTCATAAACACGTTCCCATCAAGAGCAGCCTTTTTATCTTCAGTCATAGAGTGTTTGCTCTTAATACTCCACACCTTCAAGCGAGCATTCATGATGAATAACCGCGCATTTCTCTTCAGCAAATGAGGTTTCGTCGTGCAGGAACAAGTAGAGGAAAATACCATAGAGTTTTCAGGGCCACATTGGCAAGTGTACTCACATTTAGTACGCAGTTCAAGTCCATCTTGTCATGGAAAAGAGAGGACAGCTTGGCCTTGGGTGTACCCTTGTTGCAGTTTTCTATGGTCTCGCGGAATGCAGACTCAACTCGTCGCATGTCAAAGAAGCACAGCTCAGAGCCTTTGCTTGGATCGCTCATGTCCACATTGCCATCTAATGGCGTTCCAAAAGCAACGGCGAGAATTTCACTGCCGTGCTCGCTTCCCTTAGCTGAATGCTGCAGTGATGCACTGATCGCAATCGTCGCGTCAGAACTGAGAGCAGTTCCCTTTCTTAGACACCTGATAAGCAATGCCGTGTACGTTTGGAAGGAAGTATCGCTTTCGCACACGCGTGCTAAGCGCGTCTCGAAGTTGTTCAAAGAAGCACCTTTGTTCTGCACTGTGACAAAGTAGGCGAAGCCATTGTAACTGAAGCCATAGACGTAGCGAGTACGATAGTACTGCTTGAAGTGATCTTTCACGTTTAGAAATGAAGGGGCGGCCGGAGTAGATGAACGGATACTAAATGAATGCTGCTTGTTAAGCACCCTGGCGGTCAGCTCGTAAGGGTGGTAGTTCGGAGGTCTGCCGTCGTAGGCCGAAGCGACGAACAGGACGTCCGAATTCCTCCCGCTGCCAAAGAAAGCAGCGGTGCTGCTTCGTGAAGCGACGTAGTTGACTGGCAGATTCTTGTCCATCGGATTCCTGACTTCTAAATCGTTCAAGAGGTGGTGAATTGAGCACATTCCTTGATCTGTTGTCCCGCAAGCGAGAATGAGGGAATCAGAGCCAAGTTTAAGAAGAACTTGGTTGTCGTTGGCAGTTTCTGTTCTACTGGTTTCACAGTCAAGCGGATCAGGAGGGCATAGACGGCTGTCATATTTGGGTCCCGTGGAGTAAGTGGCTAGAAGTGATAGGTTATCCCCTGACAGCTTGTAAAGCGCATTACGTCCAGCTAAAACTATTACTCCTGCGGCTCCATTCTGGTCTACGTATAGGATATCTTGTAGAGGTGCTTGGTGAGCCCGGAACTCGTTCATTACAACTGATTCCTTAGCGGCCGCAGTCACTAAAACCGCGAGAAGTGCTGATATTTTTGTGTAATTTAACATTTAGCTAAGCTAGCGCATCCAGTACAAAAACTACTGCCAAGCTGCGAAGAACCCCCCAGGAAGACGAGGTGTGTCGATACTGGCAAAATCTGCAATAAAGAGCAAAAATTTGCAACAAGTGATTACAACAGCATAAGATCACAATATATAACAGCTGAATGTAACTGGCACTAAGCTATGCGGCAGACACGCGGAGGCTAACGAAAAAGGTTGGGCTTATCCTGAGGACAACGCAGCTATCTATGGAAAGGAAAATGATAAAGGCAACGTTAAGGAACAGGAGAAACGCGAGTTAATGATGTCCTATAGCAGTAATCAAGAAGAAATTGGCATAGGCAGGGCAAGTGATTCGAAGGAAATGTACCCGATCGTGCATTTTAGGGTAATGGATGCCATTTCCTAAATGCTTTGTAAATATTCCATGCTATGAGACCGTCACTATAAGACAGCATTTCGGACAGCCGTTATGAAAATGACTACCATAGCTGCCCCGTAACAGATAGATCTTGGCGGTGGGCATTTGTGGGTCTCACATGAGCAGTGGGGTCTGGGGAGGACCGATGGGCCGCTTATGTGCAAGTGAAAGCTGGGCTAATCTTCAGTCTAGTGCATGTTGTTAAATCTATGGTCTTGGAGTACCCGTACCAGATAGATCTTGACGGTGGGCATTTGTGGGTCCCACATGAGCAGTGGGGTCTGGGGAGAACCGATGGGCCGCTTATGTGGAAGTGAAAGCTGGGCTAATCTTTTTATTTATTTATTTATTTATTTGTTTATTTATTTATTTATTTATTTATTAGAGATACTATCAGTCCGGTCAGGACCAAGATAGGAGCGATACAGGGTACAGATTACAAAGGCGGAACACGACAAACAAAACACCAGCACCATCCAGTCGGTGCCAAGTTTTAACATATCAAAAAATGGAACTGACCTCTAAGCAACAAATAAAAATGCGCAAAATATCGCTGCAACGAAACAGAAAACAATGTGAAAACACCATGCCCAACACAAATGCAAGGCGCATTATATCAGGCACTATACCAACAATCACGAACTGCGGCAGAGAACACATCCACACCCGATGCGAGCACCACATTCTCTGGCAGTCTGTTCCATTCTCTCGCTGTGGACAGGAAGAAGGAATGCTTGTAGCAGTGCTTAGTGCATGTTGTTAAATCTATGATCTTGGAGCAGTCAGCAAAAACGCCAAGGACGTGATTCGTGCAAAGGCAATTGGGCCACTGGGTGCGAGTGAGTGAGCGAGTACACGTTTATTGAAACGGATGGTGGCTGGAGCGCATGTGGGTGTGCCCTCAGCCCAGATCTCCGGAGGCTTCTGCCTACCTTCTGGCAATGAGGAGGATGGCGGCCTGGTCGTCGAAGCGTGGGCTGGTCAGCTTCACCTCCCACAGCTGCAGGGCTACATTGCGCGGCTTTAGATGATGGGGTTTTTATGTGCATGTCCATGTGATACGTGTTATGGTTGGGGTGTCGCCGCACCATGGTCATTCGTCTTCGTAAAGTGTTGGATGCAGACGATGTAAGCAATGTAGAATGGAATAGGCGTTTGAAGACGCCGTAGGAGGCAGGAGTCTTCGGAGGAGAGGGAAAGGGTTGAGGCGTTTGTGGAGACTTCCTTCTTTCTTTCACTTCTCTCGTTCTCGGTTCTTGTCGCTCCGTTTTTAATAGGCGCGGATCATCTTGACAGGCAGCACAAATGAATTGCTTTTGTAGAGTGAATGCAATTTTCGCCCATCTAGTTTTTGAGCAAAGCCAGATTAAACGAGCATTAAAATGATGTGCCTCATCAGAAAGGTCGTCGTTGTTTTAAGCAATAATATTTAGATCCTTTTGGACGAAACTGGGACGGACATCGATGCATAATAAGTGAAATTACGCTGTTGATTCTTTTATACACAGCCAAAACATTGGGATGTTGAGGACGTTTGAATATTTGCCCACAGAAGTCACGAAATTCTTAATAGGATTTCTCCCGTCATCTACGCAAAAATTGGTACTGTTTCCCAGCGGTAAGGTTTTACAAATTTCCGCAGCAGTTTACGAGAACAGAAACGCTGTTCTACATTTCTTTCTACTCAGAAAGGTTGTAAGATACTTCAATCTACGTGGCATGTGCAAGAGAAAAAGGAAATAACAAATACTCGCATGTTGTTCTGCACGTTTTTCTTGTTTAAAGCAATTTCGGAGGTGGTTTGTCTTTAGATTTCAGTGAACATTTATTATCTTGTCAACATGCTGCCACACAATATCTTGATTACGCACTTCTTTGCTAACAAAGAGTGCAAGAGTAGCGCTCTTTGCATCTGCACTGCGGGTAATTTTTATTGCTATGTTCTATCAATGTTTCTAAAACGTCTACTTGGTGTGTACTACTTTTCTTGTTGAGCTCAGCTAAGAAAAGCGCCTCACCGACGCTGAATCGCAGGAGTTTTCGCGGTATCTGGACGGAAACGAGTACTCGACGCCGTCTTCGCTAGACGGTGTCAGGGACGCAGAATCAGCGGTCGCTGTGCTGTTGACACATTCAGTTGACACGTCACCGCTTTTCAAACTGCTATCGTTCGCTGCCGAGACAAGTGCCGAATAAACAGCCGAACCGGGTTCGTGGAAGTGAAACCTACTGCACACATGAGTTCAGAATATGAGCTGGTGAAATCAGCAGCTGTTACCAGTGCGAGCACGAAAGAGCAGCTATCCGCAAATGGTCGTTTGTCTTCAATGATAAGGGTCATATTTTTGGGCAGTGACTCCTCAGTACCGTATTCACTGGCTTATATTCCGACCTCTTTTATTTTTCAAAATCGCGCTCTCTAACTGAGGGGTCGGCGTAATACTCGAATCACGGCTAGCGCGGGGAGCGAACCAAGCTTCAAAAGCAGCAGGGGAAAGAAAGAAAGCACTCCAAAGATGCTTGTGAAGACAGCCCTGTCTTACGGCCGCCTTCAAGAATCGCAATGTACGATAGTTGGTGCCACCGTTATCACGAAAAAAACATCCCGAACTGGTTCTCTTTCCTGGATGCCATTCTGAATATGTCGAGATGAGGTGAACTTCGATGTTAAGATGCAGTGAGGCCTGTGCAGGGGGGTGGTGGAATATGCCCAGAGTGTTTAAGATACGACCAACATGAAGACAACGCAAAGCCCCGCTGCAAAGTTACTGCGTCAATAATAAGGGGCAGTGAGGCCTGCGTGTGTGTGTGTGTGGGAGGGGGGGCACTTAAGAACAGCACACGGCAAAACAGCATGCGACAAAACAGAGTACCCGCCGCGGTGGCTCAGTGGTCCGGGCGCTCGACTACTGATCCGGAGTTCCCGGGTTCGAACCCGACCGCGGCGGCTGCGTTTTTATGGAGGAAAAACGCTAAGGCGCCCGTGGGCTGTGCGATGTAAGTGCACGTTAAAGATCCCCAGGTGGTCGAAATTATTCCGGAGCCCTCCACTACGGCACCTCCTCTTCCTTTCTTCTTTCACTCCCTCTATCCCTTCCGTTACGGCGCGGTTCGGGTGTCCAACGATATGAGACAGATACTGCGCCATTTCCTTTCCCCAAAAACCAATTATTTATCAAAACAGCGCAAAGAAAACAGCACAGCGACGAAACAGCATAGGGAAAAAACGGCGCACCGATAAAATAGCACAGGGAAAAAACAGCATGGCGACAAACAGCAAAGGGAAAAAACAGCACGCGTCAAAACAGCACGCCGGACAAAACGGCACAGCGACAGAACAGCACAGCCACAAAACAGCACGACGACAGAAAAGCGCAGGGAAAAAACAGCACGACGACAAAACAGCACCGCGCAATACGGTGCAGCGCTACAGAAGCTGCTGCAGTGGTCGAGTGCTCCAAGGCAGCGGGAATCGTAGCTGTTTGTTTGTAGACTGTTTGCAGCTTTTTGTTTTAAGCGAGAAAATAATTATTTTCCAAGTTGAGCCCTGCGTTCAACCAAATCGTTGCTCCGTGCATGCTCCTCACTACAGTACACGTTGGAGCCGACGTCAAGGAAACAGAGAATCAGCTCCATGGCGCTCCAAGTGGATGTTCTGGAGTTTTGAGTGTTGAAAGGTCGCCTAACGTGCCCATCTGCTTCACGGTGCTTGAAAGTCTTAGATCGCGAAGGAGGACGTAAGTCTAGCATACGCAATTAAACGGGTCATGACATGGTCTACGAATAAATACTGCTTTTGCGTTGCAGCTACTATAGTCGGGTACAACTCAAAACGAAACGAAAAATGCCCATTTCACAAAGCAAAGAAGCCATCGGCCAGCCTCAGATAACCATTGTGCAGCATCCTGGTTAAACACCCAACAACCTGAAAATGTCGGCTCGGGCAATCCTGCAACCGTTACAAGTTATATTGGATATTTTCAGTGCACGAAGACCCTGCAGCTTGCTCCAAACAAAATTTCGAGTCTGTCAAACGAGCAATGGATAACTCGAACGATCACTGCTGTATGTGTTGTGATTTGCCGTTTGCGGATATGGGTATGATAGATCAGCCGTCCCGCAGCTCTGCACCGTACGCCGCTGTGCTGTTCTGTCGTCTTGCTGTTTTTTCCCTGCGCTCTTCTGTTGTCGTGCTGTTTTGTCGCTGTGCTGTTCTGTCGCTGTGCCGTTTTGTCCTGCGTTCCGTTTTTACGGGTGCTGTTTTCCCCCTGTGCTGTTTTGTCGCCATGCAGTTTTTTCCCTGTGCTATTTTGTCGCTGCGCTGTTTTTCTCTGTGCTGTTTTGTAGCTGTGCAGTTTTCTGTGCGCTGTTTTGTCGCATTCTGTTTTGTCGTGTGCTGTTCTTTCATGGCGCCCGTGGGGGGGGGGGGGGGCGGGGGGGAGTACGCTTAGCTTGTTTCAAATAATACCGACAAGAGGCCGCGGCAGAGCCCCACCGCAAGCTTATCATACTGATTGCAGCCGTGCTGGAAAAACGGAACTTCGCACAGTCACCCACTTTTGGTGAGTAATGCGTCCCGAATGTTGGTGACTATTCTTCCTGGTAGCACTTAACCAAACTTTTTCCTTGCGTGCGGATGCATAGGCGGCAGTACGCATGTTGGCTGTAGGAAAAAATTGCTAGAGATGCTGGGAATATAATAAAGAAGGCTTGCACCTCAACTGGCGGACGCTGTATGTATACAGGGCGCAGCCTCAAGAGTAGTGGTCGAAGGAAATGACGATAAGCAGACTGAACATGAGAGCTGTCCTTCCCCGTGTTCTTTGCACGCAAACATGGCGGAAACTGTGGCCTGACTGGAAGTTCTCGTCATACTCTGCTGTTCACAATGTGATATTCACAGTCAGCGATGCACCTAGTTGTCCCAAGGCTATAGCGGCAACGCATTACTTGGCAGAAACGTCAAGCATTCGAGAGACAGCGCGGAGACCGTTAGCTCCGCTGTTGCAAACGCTCCCCTCTTTGCATCCTTTTAGGCTGAAGCCTCTAAATAAAGCAAAAGTAACGACTTCCTTTGAACTTTCGGGATTCTATCTCCTAGCGCACCTCCGGAGGATCGAGACACCAATTGGCCGATGCGCTATGGTCGGGTGTTAGCGCGCGCTTTTTTGCTCCGCCGGAGACGCCAGCGCCATTATCGGGTTTGAAAGCATCCTTCGTTTTGTTCTCATGCGACCGTGTTTTGGCGGGAAGAGTTTTGCCAGCATTGAGAGCTTTTACAATGCGATGCGATGCCGAGCTTGTGTAGTGCTCATGGGTGCAACAACCGAGGAGGCAACGGGAAAACACTTTTCGTTATTCCATCCGGCGAAACCAACGCGGCTTGCAGAAAGGTTAGGCGGCAATAATGTCGGCAGTGTAAACCTCGATAATGCGCTGACTCCGCACCTTTATGAGGTGAGTGGCCGTTTCTTTAGCAGTAATTCATGTTTTTTTTTAAAGATTTGGGGTGAAGCGTGAACGACTGCAGTCTTTGCAGGAAATTAAGTTCAGCAAGTTTGTAGTTTGACTAGTTCGCTAGCGGTACAGGAAAGCCGCGTTTCGTGTTGTCTGAAATCCGCCGTTCAAGCTTCTGGCTCTGCAGGTCTAGCTTCGATGTTGTGCACACTGCATGATGCAGTCATTTGGTTGTACTTGGAATCGCTCACGGGCTCGACTCTAGAGTTGCGCGTCATGTCGTTTGAGCCCCGTCGTTTACATGCTGGCTGTGCAAGTCTATCTTTTATCTTAAACGCTTTGCTTGACGCACTTGTATTTGCTTTTACTGCAGTTACACATCTTCGCTCAAGAAATCGAGACTGAAGCGGTAGTTTTTTTTGTGTGATCCCCTGCAGTTTAGGCTGCTCGTGGCGCAGGTATAACTTTGCTGTTGCGGTATTGCTGAATATATCTTTACTGGCGGGTTTGTTAATGGATTCGGCCGTTACTGTGCCTACGAACAGTATAACGGCAGTTCTCTCTTGAATGCGCCATACCTGCGTGCAAAGTATTTGAGGATGCAAGCGAGAACCCTCGTGAAACATAGCCGCAAACATATTGCATTCGAGGCCATCCTTAGTGCCATCGAACCCGCTTGCAAATCTGGCTGGTTGGAACTTTTGTAACTTGGATACGTGGCATGAAATTAACCACAGACCCAGGGGCGGCCGCCTTGCTCATAGTGGCGACGACACCCCCAGTGCTGCTACTACTACTACTACTACTATTACTACTACTACTACTACTACTACTACTACTACTACCACCACTACTACCACCACCACTTCCACCACTGCAACGACGAAAAACTCAGGGAATGGAGATTTAATAGCTGTCGCTTGGAAAGGACGTGTGTTAGCTATTTCATGAAGATGATGACGCCATAGATTGCGTTTCGGGCGGAAATATGAGATCAGGTTACTGGAAGATTCCTGCGCAGTCTGCGGATGAACAAAAGAGCGTTTGTAACCTCGGATGGGCTTTTTAAATTTAATGTGACACCTTATATACTTTGCAATGCATCTAGACTCTCAATAATTTATAGACACGTTATTCCGCTGCTTCAAATCGGACATTTGTCTATGCTACTCTGACGACGTCATCTTTAAGAACGCCTTTGACGAGCATGACGAGCGCCGAGATTGTCTCTTCAACTGTTAAAAAACAAAAAAAACATGACATTTTTTTTTTGACGAGCAGGTTTTGAAGCCATCTGCTCCGGAAACTGCGGCTGTTCGGCCTTTAATTCACCAGGCAGTCAGTCAAGGAGCTCCGCAGTTTCCAGCCAGTTTATTCACCGCTACGCTGACATTGCCTAGCCGTTGATGTGTGTTCTCCATGAAAGCGCTTCTTTTGAATGAACTCTAGAGTGCGACTCCACTTTTCGACAGCCGAAGTTCGCCTTGACGTCGCATCGTATTCACCAACGATTCGACCCTTCCGCACCAAAAGTTCACAGGGCTTCTATTTGTGTTGATATCGGTGCTGTTCTGGTACAACGCGTCGACGACCGAGAGCATGTAATTGCATACGCGCGCTGTTCTTCTCAGCAAGTCAGAACGTAATTGAGCGGTCAGCGAACAGCATTACCTTGCTGTGATCATCGCCACGCAGCGGGCTCGTTCGTACAGCTACGGTTGCCCGTTCACAATACTTACTGATCACTCCTCTTTCTGTTGGTTTGTGGAGGTTGGCATGGCATCGGTGCTGTATAGAAGAGCGGGCGACATTATGCCGACGCAGGCTGCGTTTCCCGGATGCCGACTTCCACAAGTGGGCGAGATAGCGACCTTTTCGACCACTGCATTTCAGCCCTCGCTCTGGAGTTTCTCGACGTTAACGCTCTTGAAACTCACCAACAAAGAAGACTCGGATCTGCAACCGTCTTGAACGCCGCACAAAACCAAAGGCCTACACCCCGCTTTTCTGCACGGGACGGTTTTCTGTGGGAAAAGACCTAGTCCCATGTGAGCCCACGATTTCTTCTTGCGGTTGCAAAGTACTTGTGCTCCTTCTTTTTACGTGTAAGACAGGTGCATGGTCGAAATGTAGTTGCAATATACATGCAGATATGTGCATAGTGAGAGAGAGCAGCTGAAGACGGTTTTTAGTGAAACGTCTACTAAGTCAGTGTCTCGACCAGAAATTCGCGTTCAGCAGGAGCGGAAGTGTGCGTACAGTGCGCACAGAATAAATATTGAAGAAAGGACAGGAATATTTTAAAGAACAATAAACAAGGAATAAAAATAAGAACGGAAGGGAGAAATCGAAAGAGAGGGGTCATTAGCGGTCACGTAGTGAAGAAGAAAAATATATATAAAAATGACATATGATGGTTCGGTTTATGGGGGTTTAACGTCTCAAAGCGACTCCGGCTATGAGGGACGCCGTAGTGAACGGCTCCGGAAATTTCGACGACCTGGGGTTCTTTAATGTGTACGGACATCGCACAGTGCACGGGCCTCTTGAATTTTGCCTCCATCAGAATTCGACCGCCGCGGCCAGGATCGAACCAGCGTCTTTCGGGTCAGTAGACGAGCGCGATAACCATTGAGCCACCGCGGCGGCGCTAAAAGTCACATATGAGAACAGGGTGCTTTTCTAAAGGGTGGGCTAGGTAGTCATCATGTGCCGTGACCAAGAAAGGGAAAACATGGTAAATAAACAAATAAATAAATAAATAAATAAATATTGTAACGATGCAGACAAAAAAGACAGCAGGGGGAACAAACACTCTAATTGTCTTAACCTCAGACGACGTAGTCAGAGGGCTGTATGAAATTCCTTGCGTGGTGCAGTTGATACTAGATTCTTCGGCCGTTTTGTTTCTTGGGAGACGGGATTGAGATATTTAGAAAGAGGGAGGAAAGGGTTTTTTGAGATAGCTTCAGAGTATGGTAATTGATGGGGTCTATTGTAAATAGTTGCATATGATGTGATGGCGTTCGCTTTGCGAGCGGCGATAGGGTAGGCAGGTCTTCCGAGGAAGAAATTACAGTAGGTGTGTGACCACTGAAGTGTGAAATGAATACTGGGATGGTATTTATGGCAGCGCGCACGATTTCAAATTAAAAAAAAATATGCCGCAACCGTCTCGAAGACGTTGCAGTTACGAGCGTTAGCTGTTTGGTAGCGCAATCTGTCGTCCATGCTATGTATTACCACGCTGATTAGGCTACGTTTCCATACCTCACAGCGATCGGGCGCCTACCGCCTTGTGAGCTGCCGAGTGGTGACGTCACGGCCGCCATTTTAAGCCTAACCATAACTAAATATTAACCTAATTAGGCGATATTGGTCTCTAACATGTTCTACTCGTCGAGCCTGTTACGAATATGCCATTAGTTAGATCAATACTTGATCGGTTAATTAATTGTAAGCAATTAAATTTATACCTACCCATAACTAAATATTAACTTTATTAGTTAGTATTGATGTTTAACGTGTTCTACTCATCTAGAGGATTCCTAATGTCTAATTCCTCTTATGATGGCCCCTCATTAATTACTGAGTTATAAGCGATTAAACATAGTCACGCGACTAGTTAAATATGACGTCACAATATCAGTTTCCTCACCAATCAATCACCAATTCGATATACTAATGTCGTCATCGATCACCAATTATACTAATGCCGTCACCAATCAAACACTAACTAGGTTGCTATATTGATTTAATATGGGGGCAACCGTCTTTAATTCCTCGGACTTAGAGAATTTCACGCCGAAGGGAGGTGGTAGCAGACCTAAGAAATTGAGAAACGTGATGAATAAGAGCTTACGCTCTTAAAAAAAAGCGTGCTTCGCGTTTCCGAGTGTTTGAGAAGGCGGTTCGGAGGATTGCCACTTTTTTAGTTAATCAAACTGATGACCTTTTGAAGAAGGTGTTTGGAGATGGGTAGGCGAGAGACGTGGTCTGGCGTTCGTGTGGTGGTTAATAAATGTCGGAAAAAATTGTCGGCGTGTCCTATGTATTACATTTGCCCCTCGCAACACACTCGTTTGGCGGGTGCCATCAGTTGAAGCTTTTCTGTTTAGAAACTGTGCGCAGACTAATTTTCAAGGTTTTAAGGTTTAAGGGCTGAAGATGCAGATCGTCTTGAAAAACCGATAGCTGGGGTGTTTGCACCCAGTACCTTTTACGTAGTTTTTTTGCTTCCCCTAAAAGAAAGAGCGCACAAAATACAAACTCTAACAGGTAAAAACTTCCCCATTTCACCGCCATAGAACGCGTCTAAGGGAAAACATTCTATTTTACTCGGGAGTCTTGTCACCATAGGGCACTGCGTGTGCACCAGGCGAGAGATATGTTCCAGCAGTTGTCAGGTGATAGCTTTCGTATTTTGCAGGCTTTACTTAAGGCGAGGTAATAAAACTACATAAATTGCATTTTTTTGGAAAAAAATTTAGCCGCGTGTTTACTTAAAAGCCTTTAAGCGCATTTAAGCGCGGCCGGGACACAGAAGGTCACGTGGCACACGTCCCCCAGCGCGACGGGATTCAATGGACGCTGCTCCTAACGCAGCAGGAGTGCGGTTTTGAAACTGCGTGAAAAACGTCCGGAATTTTTCGAGCCCTAGTACCGATGGTAATCACATTTTTGAAATAAACAAAACTGATATAGCCGTTACTCATAGTCAGCTACAAATATCTAATTGCACGGAGGTGCCTATTTGTAATAGTTATAGGTTAGATATTAAGATTTATTTAACCACCTTACTAGTTAACATATTACTGAATTGTTTTCTGACGTCCACGAACACACATTTTAATTTGGCAAAAAGCCAAGTTTTCAGGTCAAAAGGCCTATTCTAAACAAATAGTGCCGAGGTGCCCTAGAACACATGGTATAAAAAGAAATTGGAGGACGCTTAAGCTTCGTCTTTAAGAGTGAGACGCGACAGCGTGCAGCAGCGTTGCCGAGGAGTACACGGAACGCCATCGCCCGTTCGGCGCGACGCAGTGGCCCATTGGACAATTTGAGGAAAGGACGCCTGTCTCACACATCTTAACGGACACCCGAACCGGGCCGTACGGGAAGGAAAATGTAATGAACAACTGCTTTTAAGGAAAGGAAATGACGCCTGTCTCACATTTCTCGCTGGACACCCAGATCGCGCCGTAAGGGAAGGAAAAATCGATCGATCAATCAATCAATCAATCAATCAATCAATCAATCAATCAATCAATCAATCAATCAATCAATCAACTACTCAATCAATCAATATATCGATCAATTAATCAATGATCAGTCAACGATCAATCAATTATCAATCAATCAATCCACCAGTCAATCCATATATCAATCAATCCTTAACACTGTCGCGTTAAAATCCCTTCCCTTACAGCGCGGTTCAGGTGTCCACCGAAATGCGCCATTTCTCGCTCACGGCCAAAACGCCGACGACACCGGCTTTTCTGCGACACGAGCTCCTGAACGCTGCCGCGTTAAAATTCCTACAGGATTTACTATAACCCCATTCCGGCTGTCGCGCGTTAAAACGATTGCTTATAAACAGCTGGTGCCGGTTACGTAAAAGAAATGACCGCAACCTTCGGGTTGCGGATGATCGTCGCATCTGGTTGCGACACAAAAAGGCACGTGTCGTCAGGATCGCCGGATCAGGGCGCTCATGGGTGTCGTAGGCAGCTTTATTAGGAGGCATAGTTTCGGTTTTAAGCGTTCGGACATCCAGATTTTTCTGCTTTGCGACATGGAGTGAAATTTTCTTTTTGAACATTTAAAAATTAAACTGTTGACTCCCTACTTCAGCTACGAATCTCTAATGACACTAGAAAGCGTAATTTGAAATATTCCAAATTTCAAGCACAGAAACTTCTTCGAAGCTGTCGGCGTTCAGGATAACGCGCACTGGCAAGCAAACAAGGAAAAACATATTTTAAACACGTTTTACTTCGCTTTCGAAGTGCGCACGGAAGAGTTCAGTTGACTTCCTGAACCACTAGGAAAAGTACGCGTATCAGGATGATGCCAAGAACGGAGTTTGTAAACACGTCTGTCTCAATATCCGCAATCGTGGCGGCTTGGTATGAAAAGCACTTGGACGTTGACAGCCCGGTGAAGTACCGCACTAAGTCCTCTCCCACTCGCCCCCCACCCAGAAGTAATAACAACCAAAAGTACAGCATTGGAGTCACGTGACATCGAATGTTCCCAGGCGTGCAGTTGGAGAATGCACTCTTTTCCATTGTTACTCCTGCCGTATGCGATGACTAGGGAGAAAAGAAATTGTCGTTATTGGATTTCATCTCTCTACTCCTTAACTAATTAGATTTCAGGGACATAGTTTACTAGTTGGAGCGTCTCACTTTGACCCTAATGGCAGGTAGCAGTGGGCAGAAAAAACATATCTTTCCCATCAAATATGTAATTTTGAATGCTACAAAAACATTGACATAAAAACCAGCATACGCAAAGCGAAGGAGTAGTTAGGCAAGCAAACTTCAAGGCGGGATGAGGCATCGTGTTTGGAAAAGAGTGCAGGTTTTGATTCGAAGTTTAATAGTGTGTTTCTTTCTATTGAAGTTTATTTCTGATATGACGCGTTTCGTTTTACTTAAAGTACGGCTTCTACAGCTTTGTGTGCAACGACCAGCGTAACATAGGCGTAGATTGACGCAAAAAATTTTTATTTAAGCGCATCTTCTTCTTTTCATACTGAAAATTCTGTCCTTTTGGGAGCCAATATTTCGGTTCATGCCTTGAAAATTGTTGATAGACCTAGTGTGCCTGCCAAATGCTAGGCGTGAGTTTGTTACTTGCGCTTACTGACAAATAGGAAATGACAACTATGAATTAAATAAGCTATTAAGTTATTCGAAACCCATAGCTTCACTCAAACAGCATAAAAAGAACTTTAGGAACAAGGAAAACGCCTATGCTTGTAGGTACTATAAACCCGCACAGATAATATAAACCCGCAAATTTCTGAAGTGGTAACCAGCTTTCAAAAACTTCGAAAGTTTGTCAAAACACATTTTTTTTGTTTTCTTGTACTCTACACTCAGGAACTGTAAGCTGCGTTTCATTTAATTGTCTCTGTACCCGGAGTAGTAAACAATACAAGACAGAACTGCAATGAATAATTTATAGGGTTTTCTTGTAGGTTACCTAAATACAAACAGCTGAAATCCTTTCATTACAGCAATAAAGTGATATGAAAATATCTAATGACATGAATTTTCTTAAAGAATTATAATTTAATTTCAGCATCTTTAAGACAGTGCTTTCTGAACTGATATATTAGATTGAGAAACAAATAATTCAAAGGAAAGACACTGCTGTCTAATAACCGTATTAAAAGAAAAACTGTGAGAACATTTGATGTTCAAATGTTACATTTGCTTGTAGGAGCTGTTCCTTTGAAGTATTTGTGCAATCTTTCATCACTGCAGCACATTTGATTGGTACCACTTCCGGAATATCACCCCAACTCGTCTCAGTATGCTTGTCTACTAATTCATTTTTCCAACTTCATTCTATCCTTGACTTTTGAGTAAATCATTTTCGATGAAAGAAATGAAGTCGATTTATTTCACTTGCAGCCGTATGGTCAGATGCAGAAGGGAACATTAGTGTTGGGTTGCAATTATCGCGGAGTAGAAGGGCAGGCGCTCTCAAAATATCTGATGGTGACGCTTGAGGTGTCAAGGAAATGGGTCTTTGTACTTACGGTTCTGTCTTCAGTGTTCGACGGGCGTACCTGTCAGCCAAGATGCGCCGAGCACTGTGAACGACTATTTGCCGCTCTTGCTGCAAGTGTTGTCGTTATCTGCACATATCAGCGGTACAGCTCGGGTAAGAGTTCCGGGTAGGTTCAGTTTCAGCTCTTGAGCGCAACTATTGCACATGTGCGCAGCGCGACATCACTGCTGTGGCGGGGGGATCTACCATCACTGATGTGATGGTAGAACTGCCTGACGCACCAGAAAAGGCATTTGTCGGTTTTCGCCGGCAGTAGTTTTAAAGTTCGAATCCCGTTCTCTGAAGAAGTTTTTTCTGGTGGATCCCAATTGGCACAGAATGGGGGGCCCCCGTGGATCACAAGCGGGCAAGTGGCTCTTAGTTTATGGTTTATGGGGGTTTAAGAGAGATAGATAAAGAGGAGGAGGGAAGGGCAGGGATGTTAACCAGAAAGGGGTTCCGGTTGGCTACCCTGCACTGGGGAAGAGGAATTAGGGGACTAAAAGGAGGAAGAGAGAAGGGGAAAAAGGCATAACACACACACACGCACAACGCTGTCACAATTTGTCACTCAATCCAGTCGCTCTCAAGTAGGCAAAGAGTGCCTTGTATGCCTTGAGGGCAGTCCACTGCTGTGGCCACGGACCGAGGATGGGGGCTTAACCTCCCAAATAAACTCGGGCTATGAGGGACGCCGTAGTGAAGGGCTCCGGAAATTTCGACCACCTTGGGTTCTTCAACGTGCACTGACATCGCACAGTACACCGGACCTCTAGAATTTCGCCTCCATCGAAATTCGACCGCCGCGGCTGGGATCGAACCTGCGTCTTTCGAGTCAGCAGCCGAGTGCCATAACCACTGAGCCGGACTTTTTGTGGCGCTTGGAATGGAGAGTTTTGCCTACTCGACACCACCTGGAACGCTGGGGTGTTGTACGGATAGCGCAATGTCATAACTGGCCTCTCCAGGAATCGAACAGCCACGTGGTACAGGAATGTGTTGTGGTCCGTGTGTTTTGGAGGGTGGTGCATGCCGGGTTTCATGATCTCGGAGTGCAACGATTTTTACCGAGCTATCTTCCTCGAGGCCATTTTGCGCGTCTGGTAATAGTTGCTGTTGCTCTTGCGCTCTGGCGCAGTCGCAATCGTGTAACAGCCTCAAAGCGGCTGTTGCGTCAGAACGCCGTTGCCATGCTCTTTTCTCGGTAATGGGGCGCCTTCTTAAGCTTCCTATCATAAGAGCTGTTTTTCCTTGTGGATAGAGTTCCTTCGGCAATAGTCCTTCACGTTCGTGTACACTTCGGGCGGGCGTGTAAGGGGCGTTTCAAGGCGAAAGCCTTACTTGCCTCATCAGTGTCTGTAGAAAGTGTCCGTTTGCAGAAAGTGTCGGCCTCACCTGTCCATCAGATGACGTCATCAGTGCTGTGATTAAAAAAACCGAGGTCTAAGCCGGGAATCAAACCAGGGCCCTTGTCGGGGACGTTTCCGCTCCGCCACGACGGCTCTTTACGGCGACAGCAAGGCTTTCGCCATGACGAACGTAAGGTGACTTAAGTGTCCGGCTAAATTTTTTCGGCCGGCCTCGTTCGTGTAGCTAGTTAATCACATATTATCGCTTATTGCGATCACGCAGTGTACGTCAAAAACACAGCCATTCGCATTTATTCACTATATGTACAGTTAAAACTCGATTTAACGAAGTGAGGAGCAGCACGAATTATTTCGTTAAATCGAAAAATTCGCAAAATCGAGGAAGGGGTTTTATTGCCGTTCGAAATCTAAAATCGTTAAGTAGCGGCACCCAGAAGCTACCGCGGCATGATATTTGCTGACAACCCAAGCCTGCGTGGATGAAAATTTCATGAAAGTATCTCAAATCGGTTGTGCGTGAAAGCGCCGGATAAAACGGATTTGCAGCCAAGATCGCAAGCGCCGAGAATTACCGAGTCTTTTGTTTCGAGCACCGGCGCAGCTTGTGCCTCTTTCAGAACCAAACGGGAGCTGTAACTTCGGCGTCTAAATTTTACAGCTGGCCTGCTGCCCAAAAGCTGCCGCGACATCGTGGGCAAAATCAGTCAGAAATTACCCTTTTTAAGACCGTTGGCTCTCACTCGTCACATTTCGACATTTCGTGGGGTCTGCTACAACCCTTGATCACAGTGCCATCTGTGGCAGCAACTACTCATCACGTTTCGAGATTTCGTGATGAGGTCTCCTACCACCCTGAGATCAAAGCGCCATATGTGGCACCATCTACAATAGCACCGTATAAACAACCACCTGCCACGTGCCAATGATGACGTCATGGTTCAATATGGTGGATCGAGGTGGAACTATGTAAATATGACGTCAGGGGACGAAATGGCGGCATAGTTTCGGTTTCTCGAGTCCGAAATTGTGGTTATTACAATTGGTTATGCCCTCTCATCCCTCACCCCCATCCTAACCAAAAAATATCCTTAAAAGGCAAGGAAAACTGTCCCTTTAAGGGACCGCTCTACATGTATACATTCGACTGACCCACTGATGTTGCTGAAAGGAAGTAGGAAAAGGAAAGATAACGGGCCTGCCTACTGGCTCAAGCCGAGCCACGCTCGCTGCCGCGTGCTGAAAAGTAGGAGATTTAAAGGATAGGAGAGCAAAGATAAAAAGAAAAGGCGTGCGCTATTATGCCCCGGGCCGATCCCGGAGGCAGTGCAATACCGGGCCGACCCGTGCCAGAGTGCGTCTAGCACTCCGCCATATTCCAAAAATAAGTTTAATATCTTGGGTCCAAGGACCAGCAGCAGATATTAAATCAAGTATCAGGTACCTAAAACCGCCTTGTATACATTCGTTCCGCTATATATACTCCGACAACAACGGGCACCCATCCGGGGACAGTTAATAATAATAATTGGTTTTGCAGGGAAAGGAAATGGCGCAGTATCTGTCTCATATATCGTTGGACACCTGAACCGCGCCGTAAGTGAAGGGTAAAGGAGGGAGTGAAAGAAGAAAGGAAGAGAGAGGTGCCGTAGTGGAGGGCTCCGGAATAATTTCGACCACCTGGCGATCTTTAACGTGCACTGACATCGCACAGCACACGGGCGCCTTAGCGTTTTTCCTCCATAAAAATGCAGCCGCCGCGGTCGGGTTCGAACCCGGGAACTCCGGATCAGTAGTCGAGCGCCCTAACCACTGAGCCACCGCGGCGGGGCAATGTGTACCGAATTTTGTAGGTAAATGAAACTCTATGGGTTGTAGTATAGAAATAAAACCACAACTAAATAATGGGTAAAATATGTACACATGCAATTAGTAATTGAAGCGTTACGATATCGCACCGCAAGCCGAATTCTAGGACCACCTTGACCCCCCAAACGAAGCAAATTTCGTTTTGGACGTATCTTGAGGGGGTGCAGCACGACAATGGGTAGACGTGCATCGTAATTTCTCTGATAGATGGCGCTAGGCGGCGTGCGTGCACGCGTTGCCAGCATGGTGGCAATCCAAACCATTTCAAAGGGCATTACATTCCGTTTCTCGATACGAGCGGCGCTTTAATAAATCACAGTTGCTTTAAAGACACGCTAAAATGAGCCCTACAAATAACTTCAGACCCTTGCGCTCAGACAAGTGCCGAAAGCAAGGCTGCACATCTATGTTCAGTACTGGACCATGCAAAGCCAAAGTCTGAATTTTTGGTTAAGGGAACCAAGGGTGCAATCGCGAACAATTGCTGGAATGCCGAGTGCACGCGTGCATACAGACGACGGAAAGCAGCTTGGAAGAAACTTCTCATCAATCAATGCCCAAAAAATTGGTTGGATTATAAGCATGTTGCAGCAACATTTAAGCGCACCGTCGCCCGTGCAAAGGAGGAGTATAATACAAATCATTATGATTTCCTTTCACAATCAGGAAATAAACGATCTTTGTTTAATTTCATGAGGCGCACCAAGGTGATTCCCCCGGCTGCCAACATTGAATCCCTCGTTCAGTCCCCTGCTGACATCGCAAAGGCCTTAGAGGATATTGCGTGTGGCCTAGAGCTTCGCTTTACATCTGCTTTACCTTCTCCTACTATATTCACATGCATCTCAAGTGATTTCACTGAGGTCTCTATGCCTGAGCTGTCGCAAATTGTTCTGCGCTTAGCCCCAGCGGCTCCTGGCCCCGATAAGGTCACTTCATCTATGATCAAAATTTTGTTCAATGAATCTCCTGCAGACCTGTTGGCTCTAGTTAACCATTCTATTAAAGGTCCATGGATACCTCATGAGTGGCGTCTTGCGAAAATAGTTCCATTGCTTAAAAAGCAAGGGGAGGGCTTAACTTCCGAGAGCATACGCCCAATTTCATCAACATCGACACCAGTGAAATTGGTGGAAAGGGTCCTTCTAAGCCGCGTCATGTCATTCATTTCGGAAAATGCTCTCTTGAATCCATGTCAACTTGGTTTCAGGCCGGGTTGTTCAATTTGGTGTGCTCATACTGACCTAGAAAGTCGTATTATAAATTAGCTCGCAATAGAAAACAGTTAGCTGCGCTTGTCACCTTGGATGTCAGTAAAGCATACGACAGCGTGGAGCACTCGACTCTGTTACTAAGATTACAGGAACTGAACTCCCCAAGCTATTTTGTAGCCTGGATTTCTGTTTTTGTTTTAAAAATAGAGAATTTTACTGCTGCCAAAATGGTGTTTCCTCAAGGAGTTTTTCACAGACAAGAGGTGTACCGCAAGGATATGGTCACTCACCTGTTCTTAATATAGAAGAAGTTAGCGCAAAACTTAGACGAAGACAGAGAAGAAACACACAAGACGACAGACGAGCGCTACTACCAACTGTTTATTGGGTCTTAACACCCGGAATATATATCCGAAAAAACAAGCATGCGCAGACAGTTGGAGGCACACACGTCATACACCAGCGCCGTGACGAGGCGAAAGGGAATCCAGAAAATCACATTCAGAAGTATAAATCTAATGACCGGCTACGGGAGCATGATAGAAATTTAAAAAACAACGACAGAACCGCTAATATTGTGCGGCATATTTCTTCCTGTGACAGTACGTGTAGGGCACGATTTGAGAAAACAAAGATTCTGGGCAGGAGCGCCAATGTCACAGCGAGGCTTGTGCTGGAGGCCTTCCACATTAAAAGGCTATCTGATCGCTGCGCGAGTGATCCTTCCTTACAGATTTATACTTCTGAATGTGATTTTCTGGATTCCCTTTCGCCTCGTCACGGCGCTGGTGTATGACGTGTGTGCCTCCAACTGTCTGCGCATGCTTGTTTTTTCGGATATATATTCCGGGTGTTAAGACCCAATAAACAGTTGGTAGTAGCGCTCGTCTGTCGTCTTGTGTGTTTCTTCTCTGTCTTCGTCTAAGTTTTGCGCTAACTTCTTCTATATCATGCAAAGCCAACTTGCCCGACAACACGCTCTTCACCTGTTCTTTTTAACATTTTTCTAAGCTCAGTTACATGCATTCAAAGTGTGAAAACGTATGTGTACGCCGACGATATTGCATTTTTTTTGCATCAGAAGGTGACATTCACACTCTTTATCGAACCCTGAAAAATTACCTCCATGTTCTTGACATCTGGTTAGGAAGAATTCATCTGTCCCTCAATGTGAAGAAATGCGCATTGTTAGTATTTCCGGTTTCTGTTCCTGTAAATATCTGCCTGGTCTATAGAAATAACATAATACCTCAAGTTCAGACGTTGAAGTATCTCGGAGTAATATATGACTCTGCTCTATCCTGGCGGCCACACATTGAGCAAGTTTCTGCAAAAGAAGTTCGGGCCATTGGCATCCTACGCAGGCTTTGTAGTGCTACGTCAGGCATAAGAAGGCATACACTTCTGATGATTTATAAAAAGTACGTCCGCGCAATTTTGGAGTTCGGGTGTGTTTTATTCTCAGGAGCTCCTGCCCATAAACGTCGCCCTCTTGTGCTGTTGGAGCGTGAGGCGTTGCGCCTTTGTCTGGGGCTTCCAAAATATGTCGCCAATGCTGTTCTGCACCTTGAGGCGCGAATCCCATCGTTATCAGCTAGGTTTCGCCTTTTAACAGTTCAAACATTTTAAACATTGTGCGAATCACCTCTTCACACTTCCAGTATAATATTTCTTAGTCATCCTTCCGCCTTTTTTAGTGCCGCCTGGTCTCGTTTTCATACTCCGCAGATATGGTACGTGCAGTCCCTCCTTGATCTCATAAATATCATTTCACAGATGTGCGCCAAATGTATAACAACTCATCATCTGTCCAGATTGAATTCGATGACATTTTTCCATCGAATTCAAAGCTGCAGCCCTTCCCGCTTCTTCAGGGTCTGTTGCAGGACCACCTAAGGTCCTTTCCCTCTAATGTTCTTATTGCTACCGATGCCTCGCAGGATCGCGAAAAGGCAGCTGTGGGAATTTTTTCGCCTTCACTGGATTGGTCTTTTTCTCTCCGTCTTCCTGACTTCGCTCCAATTTTTCTGGATTAGCAGTAATCTTAGCCTTACGAAAATTAGAAACTACCGTTTCGCAGGTCGTGGTTATGACAGACTCTCTATCCATTAGCTCTTCATTATCCTCACCCACTGAGTCTCGGGCATTACGCCTCTTTAAGTTCCTGATTCCGCTCCATCTAAATTCGGTAAGGTTGCTTTGGGTACCAGGTCATATGGGCTTTCACTTAAATGAGGTTGCAGATTCCTTAGAAAGAGCCTCTCTCAGCGGCCCAATTGTTGCTGTCCTGCCAACGTGTGCATATACAGCTGCGGTGAGGTTTCGCAGCTACACAGTATTTCAGGAATTTGCTGCCTCAGCTCTTACATCATCTCCCGAATATCACCATCTTCTGCATCCTTGGAGTAGCAAAGACTGGCGCTCGCGCAGACTAGAGGTCTCTGTCACGCGTTTGCGTTGCCGGGTTCTCCTTCTGCCCCGCCGCGGTGGCTCAGTGGTTAGGGAGCTCGACTACTGATCCGGAGTTCCCGGGTTCGAATACGACCGCGGCGGCTGCGTTTTTATGGAGGAAAAACGCTAAGGCGCCCGTGTGCTGTGGATGTCAGTGCACGTTAAAGATCCCCAGGTGGTCGAAATTATTCCGGAGCCCTCCACTACGGCACATCTCTCTTCCTTTCTTCTTTCACTCCCTCCTTTATCTCTTCCCTTACGGCGCGGTTCAGGTGTCCAACGATATATGAGACAGATACTGCGCCATTTCCTTTCCCCCCCAAAAACCAATTCCCCTTCTAAATTTCTAACTTCACTGATCTGGCCTGGCGTCTTCCCTATTGTGCCCTTTTTGTGCCGAACCTGAGACAATAGACCACTTCCTGCTGTTCTGCCGCCGCTTCTCTCATTTGAGGAAGCGTCTTTTGCAAAATCCATTTCATCAACTGGGCTTGCCTGTGTCCTCCGCGGTTGTTCTTTCTATTGGCGCTTCTTTGCTTGGACGAAGCGACAGGAGTGTGCGCTCCGCTGTGGAAAATTTTGTTCAAGAAACGCAGCGACTCCCATTCTAATTCCTTTTTCCCGCTCTCAGTCAGTACGACATCGAAACTCTACAGGCATTGTATACTATTATGCACATTAAGCCATTGTCCCGTCCTCGATCTTCAAGTTAACAGGACCCCTGTCCTTCCGTCTTCCAATCTATCAGACTATATACTATTACCACTCCTTTTCCCGTCAAAACTTTCCTGCATCCAGCAATTAACCGCCTGGTTCTTGGCCACTCCCCCGTAGTGGGTATGTGCCAGCAACGTCTGAGGCCTTCCTTCCTTCCTTCACTCAGTTAGTTACAAAACAACTTCGTTAAATTAGATTTAGTGGTCGTTTTTTTCGTTATTTTGTGTTATTGAGAACATTGATCTCTAAGTGTACTTCCCAGGAATCAAAGTGTGTTCGTTAAATCAAGAAATTAGTAAAACGGTGTTTCGTTAGATTGAGTTTCAGGTTCATGTATGTCCTTGTAATAACACTTTACATATGCTTTTGCTGTCAAGCACTGTATACGTATCCATTCCTGATATGTATGCACTGATATGTATGTACTGATATGTATGTACTGTATATGTACCTTTATGTTTATCACTGCTCTCTTCATAGTGCTCTATGTATAAAATTTTCATGACTAGCGACTAGAATGTAAATAGCAACCTATTCTGTGTCGTGTGATGTTCTCTTGTTCTCAGGACTGTCGTGGAGACTGTTCAATGTTCACTGTTCTGTACTTTCGTCATCATGCGTCTCTTTACCGGTCGTTCTCGTTGTCAACGTCAAATTTGCTTTTTCTAACCACACGAAGGTGTGCCGCCTGCACAAGGTGCAACACGTTCTCATTGCGCACAGCCCACATAGCCAATATCGGCCCCGTGCTTGCAAAGAAATTTTCGCTGGTTTTCTTAGGGTCAGGTTGACGGCTGAAAAAAATAGTGCATGATATTATGCCTTGTGGGTAAGATGGGGGCCATCCGTCCATCAACATATCGGCAGTTTCCTGATTCTCTTGTGCTGCTTTCCGCCTCTGCATGGCCCCTGAGGCTATCTTTACCTCCTCTGTCGTGACTGGTGGGATTTCCTATTGGTGTGCATTACTTCCTCTTTCATTTACGCCGCAACTACTTTGGATACTGTACAGATTTGTGTACAGCTCTTCGGCTACTTTAACTGTCCTATCCAATATTGCGAATGTCATTGCCCTCTTTGTTTCTTAATGAAAAAATCTGTTTTTTTTCCTACCCTAGTTTCCACTTCGCTGCTTTCAGACTACCTCCGTTCTTCAGAGCATGTTTGATTCTCTCTTTATATTAAACTTCCTTTTGACGCTTGCCTTGCGCTTATTGGTTAGTTTGATAGCTCTGCCAGTTTGGTTTTGTCTTTAGGGTTAGTTGTTTTCATGCACTGGCGTTTCTTGATCAGATGCTTCGTGTCTCTGAGTCGATATGTACGGATTCCAAAAAAAAGGAATCTTGCAAATTCTAAGCGGAATGTAAAAAAAAAAATGCGCTCGCTACCATGAGCATTTCCTGCTTGCGGACATTAGAGAGTGTCCAAGCACAGGCGCTCAAGATGTGCCTCGGATTACTACGTTGTGCCTCGAACAAAGGCACGATTGAGGAATCTCGTGCGTGCCCAATATCGATCTACTTGTCACATGAACCAGTTCGTGTATATTTACGCGCGCTTACACAGCAGCGCTGTCACCCGCTGACGGAGATTTTTGATGAGCGACCGGACAGCAGTTTTGCACGTGCACTGCGCTTCCATCGATCCGAATTGCCATCAGACTATGCCCTGCCGCATCATACCTTGCAGCCACCATGGGTGATGGCCCAGTCTTCAGTATGCCTGCATATTCCTGGCATAATCCAGGAATCTGTGTTTCCGATTAGCGGACTCAAGCAACTTGCTCTTGCCTAGATCTGGTCAGAATACCAAAACTGTTTGCACGTATACACGGATGGATCTGCGTCACCAAAGGCATCAACAGCAACTTTCGTAATCCCCGCTCAGCAGACGACCCGCAGATTCATTTTAGGACACAAGTCTACTTCAACCGCTGCAGAGCTTGCGGGTCTTCGGGAAGCGATTCGCCACATCTGCGGAAAACCTCCTCAGGAGTGGTGCATTTTCACTGACTGCAAACCTGCGGTACAAATTTTGGGATGCTTCCTACGCCACACCGCCGGCCATGCTCTGCCTCTTGATATCATTAGTCTGCTGTCATTTTCTAAGGAAAAAGGCCACCGTATAGTGCTCCAGTGGATCCCTGGACACTGCGGACTCGATGGAAATGAGACTACCGACGGTGAAGCAAGGAGCGCCTTCAGCAGTGTCCTGCTACAGCTGTGCCGTTCTCTATAGTGGACACAACTTGTCTCCTTTCGGAATCAATGAGGAGTGCGACGGCTAGGTACTGGGCCCTGCCAGACACTCGACATATCCGCCTTAAACGTCTAGATCCGGCGATTGCCTTTTCTGCTCCTTGCGGAATACCACGCCCTATTGCATGCATAATCCATAGATTACGTTTTAATGTCGCCTTCACGTGCAAATACTTACACTTAATAGGACAAGCGGACACCCCGGACGGTACCACATGTGGCGTGTCCACCAAATGCACGTGAAAGACTCATGCTCGCATCTGCTTGATGTCTATGGATACAAGGCCTCTCTC
Organism: Amblyomma americanum; assembly: GCF_052857255.1. Lineage (NCBI taxonomy): Eukaryota > Metazoa > Arthropoda > Arachnida > Ixodida > Ixodidae > Amblyomma > Amblyomma americanum. The sequence goes on along the minus strand of NC_135503.1, from coordinate 62,370,058 downwards.
GGAGGATTTGATACTCGGCGCTTGGCCAGATTGTTTGAAAACTGTACAGGCTACGCGAGTGCTCTCACGCTTTTTAGCGACACAGACCTTGCCTTGTTAGACCTTGTGATGCTAGAAAGTGTGCCTAGTTTTTTTCAAATGTATCTTTTCATTTGCTTCCTCCAATCATCATCAACCCCAATCGTGACCCTCTTTTTTCTCCTCTTCCTGTTCTCCAGTGCAGAGTAGCAGGCCAGATATTTATTTTTCAGGCCAACCTCTATGCCTCTCCCGGCAATAAACCCTCTCTTTCTTAATTGTACAAGCAGTATAACCTAGACAAGCTCTTCTGTTCATTACTAGCTCAAAAAAAATCGGTTTTACCATCTTTTTTTATCACCAAGACACATAAAACTGACGTGCCGCTTGGTGTTCTTTGTATCCGAAAAAGGTCCTTGGCAAAAATGTTCAGGACAGTGTATGCAAGAAAAACTAACAGTGTAAAAAGTTGACCATTAAGAATTCTGATGCCGCAATTAGCACCCTTATAGACTACCATGATAAGCTACTGAGCACCTTTTCTATTGACGTGAAAGATTTCTCCTATTCGATACCCTGTGAGAAACTAAACTTGAGTGCGTTAGTGACATCATTGCAAAAACACGGAGCCGTTTGTTTTCAGAATGCAGCCGACATGTCACTCGGTTTTTTCGTAGAACGGTTTTAGCCTACCTGGTATCCACGCTTGCAGAGTGGGAAGGCAAACTAAACGAGGGGCATATGTATATGTTCTTATATTTCTCCAAGTATGAGTGATTTATTTTTAGCAATGCATAACAGAACACTACAAGGCAGCCTTGAGAACATAGCTGTACCGAAAGTTTGTCGTTTTGAGGACCACTACCTTGTTTTCTTTCCTGTGAAGCTTTCAGCACGCGTGTCTTAATGAAATGAACGGCTGCGCAAATCAGGATACAGACAAGAAAGGGACACCACATGCGCACTCAAGTTTTTCAGATGGGCGAGTGTGTTGGATGTATTTCCCCCGAGCGAAAAAGGAACTGCTTCCGTACGTATCAGCGCACTCAAAGACAGTAAAAAGGGCTATCGCTTCTCTTTGCCTCGAGTCTGCATTGCTTAAGTCCTGTGCTCACATGGCTGAAGCTAGCTTCAACCATCAGATCGAAAGGCTTCAAATGGCTGGCTTCCCGTGTTCTGTCGTTTTCAGCGTAGCAGAGACCCTCCTTCAAAAAATTAAAGCCAAGAAGAAAAAATCCCTTGCTAAGCCGGGATCAAGAAGACCACAAGTGGTCCCCTATATATACCGAGTGGCGCACAGTTTGAAGAAGGTTGCTGGCCGGTTCGACGTTCCTGTCGTTTTCTCCGCGCCCAAAAAGCTGAGCGGTTTATGCTCGCGGATCGGCCAGAAGAAGAAAGCCCTGTGCGAAAAGAGGCACGGCAAGCAATTCGTATCCTTTGCTGTCGGAGTGGTTTATGAAATCCCACTGACGTGTGGAATGGTCTATATAGGCCAGACGGGTCGCTGCATTAACGACAGGGCACGGGAGCATGAGAAAACGTTAGAAAGCGGAGGCGGGTCAAATTTGCCTCGCCATTGTAGAGACTGCAAGTGTGAGCCGGTGCTTAACGGAATAAGGATTCCAGGCAGGAGTCGCGATCAGGTGGCGCGTGAAATACTTGAGGCCTTTATGATAAAAAAGAAAGGAAGCACATGTGTCAGCGACGCCTCGGTATTCTTCCGTAGAAATGAAGTTTCCTTCCTTGACAGCCGCCGCGGTGGCTGAGTGGTTATGGCGCTCGGCTGGCGGCCCGAAAGACGCGGGTTCGATACCGGCCGCGGCGGTCGAATTTCGATGGAGGCGAAATTCTAGAGGCCCGTGTGCTGTGCGATGTCAGTGCATGTAAAAGAACCCCAGTTGGTCGAAATTTCCGGAGCCTTTCACTACGGCGTCCCTCATAGCCTGAGTCGCTTTGGGACGTTAAATTCCCCATAAACCATAAAAACCTTCCTAGACAGTTTTTTGTGACGTCATTTTCTGTGCTAGTTTTCACCCTAGCATTTCTAGCGGCCGTCTGTTGTTTGTTTAGGTAGGTTGTTAATTTCTTTCTTTCTTTTTCTGACTGCTTTTGCTTCATATGTTTGACTGCTTTTTCTATGATTGTTATTAGTTTTTTTACTTTTTATATTTTGTTTTTTTTTTGTTTCTGACTGCTTTTGCTTCTCCTGTATGACTCTACTGTTGCTACGATTATTTGACACTTATTTTGCTAAAAGATGGCCCATTTTTTTCGCTTTTAATTCCTTTGATCAGATATCTGTTTGTCTAATCTGCAGTACATAGTCTGTTAACCTGATGTAGCGGTTTTTCATTCCACGTGCTGGGTTCGAAGTGATAATGGATGAGTATCATGCTTAAGCGGAACTGTTTAAATATGCCACTTTTCCATAGAATGAACATTTGGTAGTGTTCATTTCATCATGCACCAACTCGCCCCTCAGGCCGTTATTCTGAAGTGTCTTAAGTTCGTGAAATTTTATCCGATGTTCTCGCTTCTGTAGTTTTAACGCGCAATGTTCGTCTAAAATCATATTCAGATTCCTAGACTTCGTAATTACAGTTTTCTTTCTGCCGAATGTGTGTCGGTCTTTCGAGCCTAGGGGATTAAACCGTTGCTCTCCAACAGTTCCTCGCACTCCAAGCTCGTTAAAAGAAGAGTTGTTATGTCGTGCGTTAGGAGGGCCGCGACTAATTACTGTGTGCATCAAACTGAACGGTGTTTTAGCAAAGAGGTGGACGGACTAATTGTCTGTGTCTGTACACTTCACGTAATTTTGTCTGTGACCGATGTGTTGCTGAAAAGACTGAAATGTTTCCCAACTATCAAGTCCCGCCCTGAATGGCAAAGTATAAAGCATGTGACGGACATTCCGTAAATTCATAAAAGCTTGCACAATTGAAAAAAAGTTGGAAAAACAGTTGACCGGCGGGGAAGCACTTCTTTTTTTTTTTGGCTGCGGAAAAGCTACCAAGTTTGTGTATGCGCGTCAACAATTCTGGGAAAACAATCCATGAGTGCACGATTGGGCATGAACAGAAATTTTTGAAGCGTCAAAAAGTCTTCCATATTCAATACCTCTCCGATGTAAGAGTTTTTATATTGGCCAGACGGGGCAGGGGCAGGGCCTAAATGACAGGCTTAAGCAGCATTGCAACAATGTTAACAATGCAGGTTCTCGTAACCTTAATATCCGTTGTCGTGAATGCAAGTGCATTAATTGCCTAGTTATTGCAAGGAACAGAGATCAGCTGTGTCGGGAAATAATGGAGGCCACAGAGATCAAAAAGTAGGTGATAGCTGTGTAAGTTCCCCGTCGATATCTTTATTGGGAAAAGAATTTCATTTCTTGAACTGTACGACTTGTTTGTTGTGCTGCGGGGTACCTGGTTCATGAGTGGGCTTATTACGGTTCATTCATTCATTCATTCATTCATTCATTCATTCATTCATTCATTCATTCATTCATTCATTCATTCATTCATTCATTCGTTCGTTCGTTCATTCATTCATTCATTCATTCATTCATTCATTCATTCATTCATTCATTCATTCATTCATTCATTCATTCATTCATTCATTTTATGGCTGCCTAACGGGTATTTATATGCGCAGCACTCCAAACAAATGCCGGTTGTTGGTTCAGCGCTGCGTTGTGTGCGTTTCTACTCTTCCCTCTTCTCTCTCCTTAGGTCGTGTACCGTAGCACTGCTCCACGTCCATCATGAAAAACCACCTCGTCCAATAGTTCGTGTTTTCAGACTGTATACTTGTGTCACGTGACATTGGTGTGTCATGTGATTTGGTATGAAGGCGAAACGCAAACGGCGTGCGTGTGCTGAGCGATGTCAGAGCACGTTGAAGATCCCCAGGTGGTCGAAATTGTGGCAGAACGCTTCACTTCGGCACTTCTTTTTCTCTTTCATCTTCCAATCCCATCTACCTGCCTTCACGGCGTTGTTCGTGTACACCGAGAAGTGAGACAGTTACTGTGCCTTTCATGTCATGAAAACCAATTCATTCCGTGCTGTGCGAGACTCCATCAAGACGCTATTGTGGCCGCAGGGCAGTGCGAACACACGGGCTTGACGTCCCGTCTGTTCTCCGTCAGGTAATTACACGCAGTGACCGAACGCTCCGCGAGTTCCATCTTTAACGATTAATAACTGGGCGCCCCACCCCAGTTGTAGCCAACACAGTGCTGTGCGCGTGTGTGATTTAATTCCTCTAAAATGAACTAATCACGCGCACAACCTGGACACATTTCTTATTGTGTAAATAGTTTGTACATATTACTTCTCCCCCTATCCTCTCTTCCTGTCCCCTCACCTCTTTCATTTCATTTCTCCATTCTGCCTTCTATCCTTTATTTCCGCTGCCCCAGCTCAGGTGCTTCAGTATCGATGGCAGATGCCGGGGCTAGAAAAAATCTTTTCCTTCCTTTTTACTATTATTTTCAATAAAACCACTACCACCACCACCGTGCTGTGCGATTTTTTCAGAAGCCTTCCGCTAGAGCAACACTTCCTTTCTTCCTTCTTTCGCTCCCACCTTCCTCTCTTACCTCACGGAGTGGCTGAGGCGTCCACCGACAGGTGAGGCAGTTACGGCTGGTTTCGTTTCCTCAAAAAACAATTTTCTTCCTTCCACCACTTTAGTGGCAGTGCCATTCAAAAGCTGTTGACAGTGCCGCGAAAAAAAATCACAATGCGTGACGTCAGAAGCACGATCAGAGGCATCGCTGGACGCATGGTAAGTCGATGTATGGCAACTGCATGCATGACAGTGTCCTCACTGCATTGCAAAGCGCTCCCGCATTCCGCTCGGGCTGAACCGTGGCCGCTGTGGTGGTAGGGTACTACATGAGTAAAGAGTAGGTCGCGACGGAAATTTCTTTCGCGCCAGGAGCCTTCCCTCTGAAGAAGCGCCCGAATAGTTTCATACTCAGTTCTTTCTACTTTATTCCGTGGTTGCTCAGGGCAGCTCGGCGGTGCTAGCGGCTTCTCGACGTGAGTTGGCGGCAGAGGCAGCGTCCAACCTCACTATAGTGTTCCTTTTCTTTCTCTTAAGGCACGTGGTGAGGAAGGTGATGTCGCCGACTAGCTTGGCAAAGGTAGGTCGCTGAGCCGGGTCGTGGTGCCAACACTGCCGCATAACTTCGTATCTGAGAATGAGAACAAATATACAGACATTAATTGGGGTAGCAGGAATAAAAATAACTGTGTGCGAGTTATTTTCAAAATAGATGGTACGAATGACAAGCAGAAGGCCCGAAAACAACTTACAGCTCATTTGGACAGAATTCAGGTTTCGGCATTCGGAGTCCCTGGTCGAGATATCTAAGGATGTCCCAGTTGTCCACTTGCGGATATGGAGGCGCTCCTTTTGTCATCAGCTCCCACAGCAGCACGCCGTAAGCCCACTGAAGAGCAGAAGAACGAGGACATATTGCAGCACTATCGGCGCCAGACATTTTATATAGGCTCTTTTATGTCACTTAGTAGAGGCCATGCTTAATGCAGTCCTCACCACATCCGTCTTGTGGTTGTAGATGCTTTTAGCCAGGCTCTCTGGTGCCAACCACTTAATGGGAAGTTGTGTCTTGGGGTTTCTGTCGGTGTAGTATTCCTTCTCGTATATGGCCCGCGACAGGCCGAAGTCTGCAACGCGCACGACGAGGTCTTCGCTCAGCCTGAAAGGGTCGCCGCGGTCAATCTAGCGGTAAGTGACCCGCTACCAGACAAACAGAGAACGAACAGGGAAAATCTCACATGCAGTTCCGGGCTGCCAGGTCCCTGTGCACCAACTTCTTTTCAGTCAGGTATTTCATTCCCTTAGCCACGTGTACGCTGAAAATTAATAGATCTGGCAACTTTAGATCCTGCAATGGAAAATATGAATGCAATATCGAGTACCATTCAAGCAACAAGAGCTCTAGCCTCTTGGTTAACAAAATTGGTATACGCTGCCAGGCCATCTTCTTGTTAGCACAAAATAGACTGCGGGAGGCGACATGCGATATTGTGGCCGCATGAAAGAGCTGGAGCATCCATATTCGCGAATGTTCAGAGCTACAGGCTTAAAAGAAGGTTCCGGTAGGAAAGAGAAGAGGCGATGACTCGGGAGATCCTTAAATTAGCGCACCTGCGATACCTAGCCGCTCTAATATACGCGTGCACGTTGGTAGGAGTATAAGGATGTCACCATTGAGGATGCCGTCGCTGAGATGTGTAAAACTTCACGTATATCTAATACAGTATGCCCAGTCACCCAAACTAAGCCGACTTAACGGACTTGCTACCACTTGTTAGCATGAAAATATCTTCGCTGAGGCCGAAGGCGATCAAGAGCTCTAAGGAGAAATAAACTCGCAACAACAGCAAGGAACGCTTGCGTAGTTGACTTTGGAACGTGAAAAGACAAGAAACTTAACGTGGCGGCACGTATAGCCTTTGAAACAGCGCAGGCAGCCGATCAAGTTATCTAGCTGGCTGGTGGCCACGGCTCTGCAAGCCGCGAAAACAGCCAACAAAACCGCACTCGCTGCTGAATTGTAAGGGAATTGGTGATTTTTGAGGAAGGGAAATGGCGAAATATATGTCTTATTTCTCGGTGGAGGCCTGAACCGTGATTTAAGGGAACAAGGTAGGAGCGAAAGGAGAAAGATGTTGCCGTAGCGGAAGGCTTCAGAATAATATAGATCAACTTAGGGTCTTTAACGTGCACTGACATCGAACAGCTCACTGGCGACTTTAGAGTTTTGCCTCTGTCGAAACGCGGCCGCTGCGGCCGGGTTCGAACACGGGTTTCAAGAACACAAGCTGGAGAAGACGGCGGAGCTTCCAGAGGGCAAGCGATCTGTCCGAAGCCTGACTGTGGCTTTCGTTATGCGTCAGCCATCCTATAATTTATCTCGCCCTTCCTGAACTGCATTTCATGCCTACACCCGGCCTTGACAACGTGGTGTAGTGCAGTTTGTTACACCTAGCCCGGACCTCAGCGCCGTCCACGAACCGAGGGTCGAGCAGCAATAAGGCCTCTTTTGCTTTTTACATGAGACGCACAACTCGTAGAGTAGTGGTAGGCATGTTTTGCTTTTTTTTTCGACTATGCCTCACATTGTCTGATATCATTTGCTCCGGCAAGCCGGAACCTATCAGCCCTTTACCTCTCCCTTAATATTGTGCTAATCAATATTCATTAAACATATTTTTATAGACGCCACCTGAACACACTTGAAATACGCGATATGTATGCTTTTCTTCTCGCAGCTTTACAGAGAAGGACGTTTGCAAAATATAATAGCTGGGGAGGTTTTTAGCTGGCGTATGGTGTCGTTTTGCATTGTAATAGGTGAGGTGTAGCTGTGCCTACTTGATAAAAAAAAGTGTGAAAAAAATTGACACGCCGCAGAATAAATAGAAGACTGCCCTCGTTTATTCAGTCATGTCTGTGGCTTCCGCATGCCTGCGTGAGTGTGTGTGTGCAAGAACGCGCATCAATTTAAGAAACTTTACATGTCTGTGCTTGTACCAACGTAACATCGCCGAGCTTCCGTCGCAGTTTTTTTTTTCCCTAACCTACCCAAAGCAATATGATAAGAAGTGTAGCCTCACCTTTCTCTTATCACGAAGATAGGTGTGCAGATCGCCGTGCCTCATGTAGGGTGTGATGACCATGAGGCCAGCTTTTTTGTCGACGGTGAGACCAATGAGCTGCAGCACATTTGGGTGGTCGAAGTCCTTCATGATCAGTGCCTCCTTCAGGAAAGTCTCGCGGTCGGCTTCACTGGCCGTGTAATCTGGTAATAGAAATTGCAACATCAGTAAGAATAGGCGACATTATGTATGGTTTTCTGAGCGATTCGTGCTATTTGGCCTCACTGCATCACGTTCCAAGCGGTTCTATTGAGTAGGAATCAGTGCGCATATAGGAACAATGTAATTATGCAAGAAATCACACAGTTGGTTCTTTAGTAAGCGCTCTTGAAAAGCAATGCAGAACTACTCTTGTGGTCATGTACCAAGTGAGGTTGGCAGATGAACAACGATGAAAAAAAGAGAGGCGCTTCAGTTTTCTTATAGAGAACTGATGAGGTTGTGCAATCTGCTGTGATCAAAGTCTGGCGTTGCCTTAGTTTTTCTAGGCCTCCTGCAAAAATACTGAAGTAAAAACTTTCCGGATTTAACTCTGAAGAGCTGTGCGGAACAGCTGCTTTTTGGCAGAAGTCATGAACCGCAAAAAAAAAAATCTGTCGAAACTGGCACGTCACGTTACAACCATCACTCTGCTTACACTTTGAATTCTACGAAGGCTTTGCTAAAATTTCTTCTGGGCACGGGAACAACACATATCCGGTAAAAATGCGTTGTTCATATGTGTATAAGCAAGTGTTGCTTGTATTGTCGGCAGCAATAGCTTACGGGACGCGAGTGCGCGGAAAAAATTTAAATTGGTGCAGTCGCGTAACCCAAATGCCTGAAAAGGGTTTGTCATGAAGAGACATGCATGCTGTATCCGCTGCCAACATTAGCATGTGGTTCAGTCACGAGGTACAGCTATCATAAATTATTTTCAGAAAACAGCGTTCAGTAAAATTTTGCCATCGATAGTACTCAAGTTTGGCTTGCTCTTTTGCACCCTTATCTGGCAGATTACCAGGCCAAATCCACCGCTTTTCTACTTAAATTTTAACTGTGAGGCACTTGTGGAATATCATAAGATAGTGTTATGAACATATTAATGAAAATTGTCTAAGCTTCCGATGCGTAGTTGGTCCTGCGTTCGCACCCAGTGCATAATGCTGCCATAGAAAACCAATGAGGTAGGTTTTAGACAATAAAGAAGAGGGAACTGCTCCGAGGAAATTTCTGCAGTGATATTTATCGTTATTGCACAGTCTAAAGAGATACGAAAATAACTGCGCTCACAAACTATCCGCCGTTGAAAATTGCCCACAATATTGTATTACCACCGTCTCCAGCCGTAATTAAAGGTCCTTCCTTCTGCTCTGACTTGTACTGGTCTTTTAATTTCGGTCTCACGGTGCGTACGTTGTGCGTAGAAGTTCTAATAAGCACAGACAGCGATTGAAGTGAATATCTCACCAGTGGTTGGCATAGAGCTAAGTATCCTGCCCACTGTGTGTGCTTTATCTATCACCGCGCACAAATTGCGCCTATGGCTGTTGAGAGCGGCAAGGTGACATCGCATTACACATTAGTATGGGCTGTTGAAAACACGCAGCTTTGTAAATTGTTCTTTCAACTTAATACTTTACAGGCTCTCCACAAGCTAGGTTCTCACAGTAACCAAGAGCTAGCGAACAAAACAAACAGTAAATAACGATTATCCATGTTACCTCGAGTTACCGGATATGTAACTTAAGAGTGCTCCCAATGCTTCTAGGTACCCACTGTGGAGTAGTGTCTTGACTGCAACCTTTACATCCCTTCCTGGACCGACATGTAGGTATCCCTCGTGGACACAACCAAAGTTTCCTAGATAAAAACAACAGAAAGAAGCACTTTTGAGTAAGAAAAAAAGAACCGATCACGTGTAAACATTGTTTAACATTCGAAGACCTTAAAACAAGTGTATAGATAGTGCCAGTCAAAAAATCCCATTTTCGCCTCCAGGTATTGTTTGATGCTGCGGCTAATGATAGAGGCCGGGGTATGGATGCACTAAATATTCGGAGGGGATTGAAATATAAAGCATCGAAAGTGCTACAAGCAATGAAAAGCGGCAAAGCGGCAGGTGACAGCCAAGTAAAGCAGATTAACTTGTTACTTTCAAAACAATACTTGTTCATTACCGTGACAGCGTCAGAAGGATAGGAAAATGCAAAACATGCATTAAACCATATGAAAGGGGAGGTTGGAGACAATTGCGAAGTGACTAGCCAACACATACTCCGCCGCTAATTCATCCCATGGCAGCAGGATGGAAGCCAATTGAAGAGCGGTATCATCGTCATGACAACGATATTCAGCGATAGAAAGAAAAATCTTCATCCCCGAGAGGGATTAGAACCACCTCCAGCAAAAATCGCAGTTCCGTATGCCGATGTCCCACACTGATCGGCAGGGTGGGGTGCGGGCAGCTGGAACATACATGCATGAAATTCGTCTAGGTTTATCCAATTCCTTGCGCCTGCTTACTTTTACGCAAGGGTGCACCCCTGCTTTTGTTTGCTACAGCGTGTGGAATAAACAAGTAATGGCAGCCATTACCTTCGGCCATCATCGTGGCGGTGAATGGACGGCGGCAGCCGCCGCCGAGACACTACATTCGCAAGTGATCACTAGGCGGTTTTCAGTGGGATCACTATAGGCGATGCACGGGGCGTATATAGCTGCACCTCAAGAATGTGCTCACGCCTCATATATTTCGGAACCTTCACTGACCTATGATTCTTTCATAGCCCGTCCACGTGCCAGTCACAGTGTTCAAGGTTCGTAAGTGCACGGCTGATAAAGCTAATTACCCTTCCGCAAAGCTTGAGACACACGCCTACTCCCATGCTGACAACAAAGTGAGCCATGAAAAGCCTTACCATGGCCGATGACGGAACCCAGTACAACAGCTTTTCTATCGATGAGCAGCTGTTTCTCTTCGAGTGTAGTCTTAATTCTTTCATCCAGTTGACGCAGAGGGGGTATGAGGGGTTGTACGTCTGTGACTTGTGAGCTTTGAGCACATGCTGAAAGAAAAGATCATGCCTCTATGTTAATAATGCCATCAATGTCGGACACTTAAACAAAGTTGACATGAAAAGGCTCCCCGCTTTTTCATGCAGGAAAGTGGAGGAAAAGGCAGCAAGGAGCTTCTCGCCCAAATAATCAACGCACGTTTAGACGACTTGCGTGAAATATTGACAAGGGAAAGGCCGCAAGTTCCCGAACCTTGACCGGCCTTTGCTCACACTTATGACGGAGCGGGTGTTTATGATGCAGGCATCGTAAAAATGGATGTTACATTTTTAAAGGGATTCAGAAAGCTCTGCTGAGTTTCTGAAAGAGCATGCAGGACTGGTATTCCTTTATTTTTTTTTCTTTGCCGGGCAAGAATCTTTTGCGGTGTTTCGAGAAGTGTGACTTTCTTTTGGTGCTGTCCAATTTGACAAATCGAATGGTGTGAATCTATACGTTTTTATAAACTTGTTTTCCATCAAACTCCTATCTGCGGCTGTGACTTGGTGCTCTTCAAGTGAAAAGGTGGGTGCAAACACAAGACAAGAACAAGTGCTACTTGCTTCGCTTGTGTTTGCGCTTACCTTTTCACCTTAAGAATACCATGCGCACATTAGCCCCACCGAAGTTGTACTGAGGTGACTTAGTGCGATGGCGTATTTATAAACACGGTATTTGTACAGCGTCGTGCACCGCGTCGAGCACCGCTAACACGCTAAGCCATTTGCGTCCTAAGACACCGGGGCTTAGCAGACTTTCGTGTAGAGAGAAAAATGCCGAAAACTTTCCGATATGTAGATGATTTTCTAGTAATCCTAAACGATAAGAAAATTTAATAGAATAAATAGTGGACTTTCGTAATTTTATGTAGGTGCGAAAAAGTTTCTACTCTCTAGAGCTCAATAAACGTTTTCCTTCTTTCTCACTCAGATTCTTGGGCCTGAATATTGTACAAGTTCGCAGTTGTGTTCGATGTACTAGCCACAAGGCAAGAAAGCCCGGTTACCTTTTCGGCTGAGACAAAGCTCGTAAGAAAGGGCACCTTGCGAATCTCTATGCGAAAAAAAAGAAATAATGCATGTAGTATTTATGTAGAATTGTTGCGTTGGCCGCACACTTAACGGCAGGAGACCAGTGGGGACATTTTCGGCTGCAACGACACATTGGTATTTACGGTTAGCCCCTGAAGCTCACGGTAACCCGGAGAACAGCGTGCTGTCATCTTCACTCTGCGCACATTATATCGGAGAGCTTCGGCTGCTTCAGATGCTCGAAATGAAGAAGTGCCGCGTTTCGTTCAACATTTAGACAGCACAGAATTCCTTTGTGTGCACCCCGCGGGAGCAGAGTTGTGCGTCTGCTTTCATCTCACCACGCGTGTCTCTGCTAGTGCAACAAGATCATGTGACCGAAAACATTCACGCACTGTAGAACGTCCGACGCGTCCGGAATGCTTAGCACTCTATGCTGCCGCAAACGCGTTCATTGAACGGAAGTTTACGGGGTTTGCCTCCTTTTCGCCTCGCGTCAATGCGGAGTTTTAGTCAATAATGAATTTTAGTAACAGCAGTGAAAACAATCGAGTTCCGATTTTTTAGTATCGAGAATACAAATGCAATGGCTGGTGGCGTTTCCAGTGCAGTCACTCATGGTGAGTAGCATTCGGTTGAAGTATGTGCCATTGAAGAGATAGATATATTTTTCTGTTTTGTTGGATAAAACAATAAAAAGTGGGAGCAACAGCAACATGATGTCAGAACAAATCCTTCGCCTAATGCCAGCCTTGCACGAATTACGAGCGCACTAGACACGGTGGCCTGGCCGCATGATCATTTGTCTTTCTCTGCACTTATCAGAGGAAATTGTCCTGAAAAGACAAGTATAAGGCTGCAATCATTTAGTGCCTTGCTAACGTCATCCCGCAAGCCTTCACTGGCCCTTCAGTGAGGCAGAAACCTCGCCCCCCCCCCCCCCCCCCCCCTTGTCGGAAGTTTCCAAGAAGTTCGTGCCCAAGAAAACGTAGTCGCGTCAGTGGCTCTCACAAAGAGAGAGGGACAAAGGACCGCAATCCTCGTAAACTACCACGAATTTCAGCGTGCAGTGCTGTGGTGAATGGGTTAGTTCCGCTGGGGACTGAGTGAGCATGAACCGTGGGAGAGCAAACAAAAGCGCGCCAGCAGCCCGGACGAGAATTAGCGACATGCCGGTGATGCTTTCATTGCGGCTCCGTTACGTGCGACCAATCAGCCAATGAATTTTATTTTTCTAGAAAGGAAGCTTGTTGCTCTCGTGGACTAAAAGCTGCTCAGATAGCTTTACTGATGTCCAAAAGACCACTACATGACAGTCGCAGTCAAATCGAAGGTACACCTACAAGATAAAACACCAATAATCATCAAATAAGAAGTGGACAGCAGTTCGAAACTAACTAATATTGGGAATTATAAAAAAAATATTGAATCAAACACCTAGTAATTACATCGTAAACCATAAAACACACATAAGACAATGTAATGCCAATTGAGAAATGCGCGATGTGTGTTGACTACCATCTCTTCTCCCCTGCGCTTTCTCGGTGTCGCTCCCCTATATAATTTGCCTTGCCACACTCTCCCTGTCTATTCATTATAGCCGGTCGTAACTCGTGTGCATAACATATTAGATAACAATTGCCACGGCTCGTAACATCTTTTCGTTCCTTTTTGTATATTGTGCAATAATAAACCACTGCTGCGATTGTGTTTATCCCAACAGAGCTGCTCCTCCCTCCAAACCACTAATCGATGACTATCGTCCGAATCAGAGCAGCACGTGAGGAAGGGGGGTGTCTAAGGCGAGGTGATCGAAGGAGAAACATATAGTTTTTATGAGTTTGTTTGCTTAATTTTATTACCGGGGCATTGGATATGAGGTTATGCACAAGCTTAAAGGTCCGTGACCATGTCCCATGACTATTTGTTTACTCAGGGTAGATCCCAGAAAATGGCCGCCCCCGCACCTTTATTTACAAAGGTTTTAAAAGCGCGAGAAAACATATTAGCGCCACCTTGTCTTGCTTAAGTCAGAGATCAGCGTTGGTTTAAAAGAAACGCGCTTGCTGTTGGGCACGTCACCCCTCCCACACACGTCTTCTCCCTGGCTGGTGGCGGCTGGGCGCTTCTCCTTTGCTGCAGTAAAAGCAGCACCTTACGGGAGCTTTCTCGAAAAGCCTCTTTGTTCGCAGATTATTGTCCGTGCTTCCTTCCATGCGTCGATATAACCGGAGCAAATAAAGCACGTGGAAAGGTATAGGTTACTGTGGGATTTGAGTATACTCCTTTTAGGTGGCTGTATGAGAAGTGAAATCGTGGTGCACTCAGGCCGTTTGCACGCCGACGGTGCACATGCTGCATAGATGGAAGAAAGAAATACAATAATAATAATAATAATAATAATAATAATAATAATAATAATAATAATAATAATATTAATAATAATAATAATAATAATAATAATAATAATAATAATAATAATAATAATAATAATAATAATAATTGGTTTTTTGGTGAGAGGAAATGGCGCAGTATCTCTCATATATCGTTGGACACCTGAACCGCGCCGTAAGGGAAGGTATAAAGGAGTGCGTGAAAGAAGAAAGGAAGAGGTGCCGTAGTGGAGGGCTCCGGAATAATTTCGACCACCTGGAGATCTTTAAAGTGCACTGACATCGCACAGAACACGGGCGCCTTAGCGTTTTGCCTCCATAAAAACGCAGCCGCCGCGGTCGGGTTCGAATCCGGGAACTCCGCATCAGTACCTGGGCGGGCGCCCTAAGCACTGCGCCACCGCGGCGGGCAAAATAAGGAAAGGCACCTGAACCGCAGAGTAAGGGAACGAATAAAGGAGGGAGTAAGAAAAGAAAGGAAGAGGTGCAGCTGTGAAGGGCTCCGGAATAAGTGCAATGGAGGGCTCCGGAATAAGCGGAGGTCGTATTCCGCAGCCCTCAATTGCGGCACCAGTTCCTTTCTTCTCTCACTTCCCGCTTAATCTCTTCCCATAAGGTGCAGTTCAGGTGTCAGCGAAGACGTGAGATAGATAATGCGGAATTTCCTTCCCTCAAAACTCAATTTTAATCTCGAAGGGGAGGAATGTCTTGGCTACTGATCCGGAGTTCCCGGGTTCGAACCCGACCGCGGCGGCTGCGTTTTTATGGAGGCAAAACGCTAAGGCGCCCGTGTGCTGTGCGATGTAAGTGCACGTTAAAGATCCCCAGGTAGTCGAAATTATTCCGGAGCCCTGCACTGCGGCACCTCTGCCTTCCTTTCTTCTTTCACTCCCTCCTTTATCCCTTCCTTTACGGCGCGGTTCAGGTGTCCAATGATAAATGAGACAGATACTGCGCCATTTCCTCCCCCCCCCCCAAAAAAAAGAAACAATTATTATTATAAGGGGAGGAATGTGGACGTGCCTGTCGACTGGCTTCCGCTGGACCACTACTATTGACGCATGCAAACTGAAGGAAGTTGATAGAAACTGACCCCAAATAAAAGACTCAGAGAACGCGAGGGCGTTGCAGCAACCTGTTACTGAAGCCGACATCGTCGCTTTTGCGGACGCGGTTGTTGCGACGCGCGTTTCCTGTTTTGATCATCCGTCTCACATCTTAGGCTCTCCTGTGTCCGCACGTGACACTGATTCTGGCTCAGGTCGAGTCAGTCGACAGGCTCGTGCACTTTATTTTTCTTTCTTCCTTCAGTCGCAACAACAACGACAACAACAACAGCAAGAAAGTCTTAGTTCCATGCGCCCTGCTGAATGATCTCACCTGGAACTCGTGACAACATGTTTAGTAAATGAAATAACAAAAAAACAAATGCTCGCGGCTAGCCCCTTAAAACGTGATGATTCTAAGTATACGTCGTGCACGTTACGTAATAGCTTCTGCCAAGTGGGTACTTGCAAGTGTCATAATAGAAAGAGTACATAAAGGTTTCTTTAGTGACAACCTTCTTTGTGTTGTTTTTTTAGTATAGATGAGATCAAAGCATTAAAGAGCACGTATACATCGCTGTAGTGGGGAAATCCAGGCATCGCGCGTGTTAGAGTGCAATTCTTTCACGAATGAGTTCAGAAGGTTCACAGGTGCTATCACTTACTTGTGCTCTGTTCACCATGAGCAGCACGCTCCATGGTCATGAGAACGATACGCTCATCGCCGCTGGTTCGCTTTGAATTTCGGGTGCGGCCTCGTCGGTAGACAACCCATAGGCTCAAGACAAGGGTGGTGATAACGGTGATTGAAGATGCAGCGATGATTGAAGTGGAATGCACTGCCGTGACTCCATCCTCCTTCCCTTCTGCAGTCTTCTGGGGACCAAGGTAGTTGTGATTAAACACACTGTATTCAGAGATTGCATGCGGTGTACCAAATGTATATTCGGACAAAGACTGCATTAAGGCAGAGCAGGCCATTGTCAGTCGAAAAACTACTTTTGCTTGCGTTTCCTTGGTGTGCATGTAAATGTAAATCAGGCAAAAAAAATGGAAGACCTGCTGAGTCTGGTTGTTTATGGAGCAAACCCGCGCTGTCCGGAAGAGTTTTCTGCTTTATACCCATAAAAATACAGCTGGATATAAACTGCTGTCTTTACGGTCCACAAAAAAAAATGACCAAGTAGGCTGTGCCGCCCCACGGACTGCTTGCAGGTCATTCTCCAAGGGGACAACAACAACAAGAGTAAAGCCTTTTTCATCACATTGTCATCTTGCTATTCGGCTTTCCACCATGTTATAATTTGGGGATGGTGGTGAAGTGGGTGATGTGAGTGATGGTGGGTGATGTGGCGACACACTGCGCACATTTCCGCGCAGCTTCCACCTTGCTATTATCCGGCCCAACGTAACATGGCCCCACGCGCTGGACAGCGTTCCCGACAAAGCACAGCGCCGCCGCTGCGTCACCAACGGCGGCTACAAAAACATGCTGCCCGGCTGGGAAGAGCGGCTGTTTTCCTTCCGCTACTCGGATGAGCGTAGTGTGGCTATGCTCGTCCGCTGCCGTCGCTAATAAACAGTTGTTACGTTTAATGTCGGGATTCGTCCTTCTGTAGAAACGACATCCCACAAGTCCATTAAGGCTAGAATTTTTTTATCATATTCACCGTGACATCATCCCTCTGATTTTCAGCCATTGAGTGGAGCAATTACTGGGCCGGCCCTGGTGGTGTTACGGTCCAAAAATGACGAATCGGGCATTCGTGCGGGGTAGAGTCCTCGCGAAAGGCAAGCTGGCATTAAAACATTTGTCACCGCATCGTACTGCCTTGTTCTCTTACTAAGGCGTTACAATATGTGCAGCTGTAAAATAAATGCGGCTTCTGATAGTACGCAGAGGTGTCTTCCTGGCTAATCAAAGTAAACTTCAATAAATATTAAAGAGGCGGTGTGCGAAGTGGTGCTCAAGAATATGCAACGTATCGACTTTGACAGGCAAGGACCAGACGCTCGACTACCGGTCATGAGCTCAAAGCGAAGGGTAAGCGGAAGTGGTTGAGCAATGTCCGCCATGCACCACTCCCCACTCGTACTTACTTCTCACATGGCGCAGGCTAGTGGTTTGCGAATCGGAAAATCTCAGTCATTCCATTCAAGAAGCATTTTAAGAACCCGTGCATGCCGATCGGGAACCCTAATTGCTTCCAAGCTCTGAGCTTAGCTTTCTTTCCAATTTGTTACTTGCGGCATTCACGTGAACTTCTCAGTGCTCAGTCAGAGAAGGACAATTCATTCATTCATTCATTCAGAATTTATTTCAGACAACGAAGAGGTTGTCCAGGGTGACGTGGCAAAAGGCATACATTGCCTGACGAGGCCACGCCACCCGGATGACAGGCGGCACCACTGGCTACACAAAATCAAGAAGAGCATTACATAATAGAACACACTTTCAGTATTTTTACACAATATATTAAGACATCTTTACAAAACACTGGCTTTACAAAACACACATAGCATACATTAACCAGAACTCGACCATAGCAATATTTACAAAACATACACTAGTGATAGGTATACGTTAAGTTTATATCTTTAAGGCTCATTTATGAGCATTGCTTTAATTAACATTTTGTATTTACGTATAGAGGGGGTAGTGCGTGCAGTATCCAGAATAATAGGGTATTGGTTAATTAAGTCAGGAATTTGCCATCCTAAGCTCTGAAAACCATAATTTGTGCGTACACGAGGTGTTTCCATACATTGTTTTCGAAGTTCGTATGTGCTAAGTTTAGTGTGATAGGTGGTTTCGAAGGTTATTTTGTCTAGTTTGTACTGGCGTAATATTTCGAGACATAGTTTGTATGTGTGCAGTTTACTTATTTCTAATATTCCATAAGACCTAAACAAAGGCCGGTAGCTGCGCAATAACTGTATTTTCCCAACAGCTCGTAATGCCCGCTTTTGAATTGCAAGGAGGGAATCTCGATTTGTCTGCGTCGTCGTTAACCACACAAGGGAGCAGTAGCTTAAACGGGAATGTATTAATGAATAGTATATTTGCCGCTTTATGGACGCCGGGAGATAATATCTCAGTTTGTTTAAAATGCCAACCAACAGAAAGGGAAAGCATAATGTGGCACAAAGGTTTCACAAAGGTGGGTCACCTTGTTTGGTCAATTTCTACCAATGCCTGCTCTCATTTCTGCCAGTTTTTTTGGTCATATTCTCTTATTTCATGCCACAGACTGTGAGCGGCAGGTATTTTTTGGCGTTTTTATTTACAACGGTAAGGCAATAGTTTCCACTCTTTATTCTGCGCTTTCTACTTGTCGACCTTCGCGAAGTTTTCAGTCATCGGGATCTATGTATAATATAGTGCGGGGATGTTGATGCCATAATCATTTAGAAATTTGGCAAGCAAATGGGCCCAAAAATCGTTAAGAGAACACACACATGACATGGAAATACAGTATTTTTAACGGGCTTTGCAACACCAGCGTGGTATATCACCAATCTTGAACGGGTATGTTTGCTCGCAGCTATCTTTGCACGTAAGCTTTAACTTAGTTTTGATGCCTACGACAAAAGAAATGAAAAATAATATAAAAAGTGCCATATTTTTCGCATTATTATTTGCAAGAAATAATACTTTGCATTCGTCATAAAATTCACGTTCAGTATTTTATAAACACATCTGCACTCGGGTCAAAGGCACTAGGCGAATGTTTTGGAGAGAGTTAACGGTGATTACCTCGGAAAATGCTACGATGCGTTGCTCTGGCAGATATGTGAAGTTGAAGTAGGTCTTTTCGCCGGCACCGTTTTTGGGTAGATGCAGCCCGTCCATTCGGAAGCTAATCTGCACGACGATAGGAAGCTGTTGTTCTTCCATTTCAGTGCTGCTGATGAAAGATGATTCCATCAGAGATGCTCTAGGGCAGTGCATTTTTCGACCACCTTCTGTAACGCGACAGGCCTGCAGAATAGACGAACGAGTACTGGTTACTATTAAGAAAGATGCTCCCAATTTCTTTCGAGTTTTATAATAACAGCTGTGCGAGCGGCTTTCTCTACGGTAAAGGCATCGCAGTCGGCATTGTAGTCTTTTACTGTTTGCGTGCGTGCTTTTACATAGCTAGAGTGGGATGCTGGTGTCTTTAGACTTAGGACTGCAAGGCAAGAATGGGGGCTTATTGCTTGCGTAGTTTACAGCGAATCGCGCTGAACTGGTTACGAGACGAACGTCGAAAAAGTTTTAGGGCTAGGGCTTAGGGCATTAATCAGCGAAAGGTGTTATAGCTTTGGTGGCGCAGTTTAGCCATAAACGTTTTCTACAAACATTAACTTATTCACGTAACCGTACACGAAAGCTTTGTGGTCGCTAAGGTGAGTCGGAATAAGATCGCGCGCTGTCACCAAAGACGACTTGTTTTCGATGACAAGTGACACATGTGTTGTGACTAGTCGTTGGCTTTGAAGAATACGGCGCGCCAAACTGAGCCCAAAGCCTGTCATGGCTTCGATGAATGCAGTGGATGATACTGGAATATTGAAATCTCAACCAGCACAGCATTATGTTTAATGTACACTTTCAGATAGTTGCTAACAAACAAAATGACATTGGTCATCTGTGTATTTGGCGTAAAGTAGATGCAAGGAAATACTAAGTCCTTAGGAAAACGCATTGCGCGCATATATCACCAATGCGGCTGTCGAAGTCAACTTCTAGCTCCAATGTAACGATGTCGTCCAATCTGCCGTTGTATGCATATATAGCTTCCCCGGCCACTCACTGGTCGCTTCGCTGTCCTCCACGCACGAACTCATAGTTACGGATTTCAAATGGTTCACTTGCGGTCATCCATGTGTCGGGCGAGCATAACACATCAGCTTGGTTCAAGATGTCATCATGCACAATAACCGAGGCGTGTATTCGAGGAGTACACATGTTCATATCGACTACGGTTGTGGTAGCCGGCTTTACACGGTCAGCTAATTGGGTCTTTCCTCGTGTAATGGCTTCGCACCCAGCCATGGCCTTTAGCAAAGGGTGCTTCTCTAACCAGTAAAACTCTTTGGCTAGCAGGATGGCAACGTTGCCCCGCGTTTTATGGTGAAACAAAGTTTATGTCGTTCTGTTTGGTCAGCAACAAGCCATTCAGGTGCATGCAATGAGTAAGGGGAGCGTACACCAGTTTCTTTCAAAATGTCAATATACCCTTGTCTTAGCTCGATGCTATGACGTGACAGACACTCTGCAGAGGAATCGTGCTCAGTCATCGCCAATGCTCCCTGCATCTCCTCTTACTGCTTCTTTTGCAGCTTCAGAATCTCAGAATTTTGGGCTTCATTCGCCGGTGGCAGAAAAAGGCGTCAATAATCGTCGGTCGCCGATTGGCAGAAACGGCGTGGTAAATGTGAACTTTTGCTGGGATAACATTTATGCGTATGCTCGTGACTCTGGACACGTTAGCGTTTGAGAATAGAATTGTCTGGCGACAGTAAGTGCTCGCTCAACGTTATCGTCTTGGGCATATTCATCGCCAATACCTCATGGGGTGCGTCGTCCAGCTGCAACAAAATGTGTGCATGAGCGCTTCCACGGTGCTCAAATGCAATCCATTTAAAAGAATCGATCACGTGATGTGACCTAAGCGAGAAGAGTCACTTGTATCTGAGAATGTTCATAAAGACTGACGAGGCGGTCAAAGTGAATGACACAAACCACCTGGTCGTCCTTCACTAGCTATGGTTTGTAGAAATTACACTGCAGAGTACTGTAGCGACTTAGAATGAAATACAGACGTCCTTGGGTCACACACGCAACATTTGAAGCAAAAGTAGAAGGTTTTGACAAGGCATCTCTCACAGCAGAACACTTCAATACACTGTGGGGTTGCCCCGTTGTCGAATGAGAGCAAACATATCTTTCTTTCGCTGCATCCAATATTGAGCCGTTTTGTGTATTCCTTGCAGGAAAGCTATATATTTGTCAACCGCGTGTTCCAGAAACTTCTTAGCGTGAAGTTTCTTCCCGCATGACGGCCTTTAGTCGCATCCCATCTCTTTTCCTAGCACGGAAAGCTATCTCTAGGCAATGCACAACACGGGACCTAATACTTTGCAACGGCATACAAAAAATGTTGAACAGTAGCAGGTCGACGAGCCATTCTCCTGATTTCGCTGAAAGCCATTGTGTAGGCGCTTTGCATGGCTAGTGGATTATTGCTAGGTTTAGCCAAGTAAACATGCGGAAATGACAACTCTTCAGCATGCTCGTTAAACAAAACGATTGGAGGTTTACACCCTTCCCCGTGAGACATTACTAAAATCATGTAGCCGTCCAAGATTGCTGTATGCTGAAACACAGACATTGCATTCATTGCGTGTAGCAGTAGTAGTAGTAATAACTTTAATCATAGAAATATATGGGTGGGTCTCGGTGTAGAGGCACTCTTCACATCTTTTGATGTGGTCTGTGGCTCTTGAGGCCGGGTTGTAGCCCCTAGTCCAGGGTACTGGACCACTCATACGTTCACAATCCAGTACGAACTCAATTTTGGTCTGTCGTCAGTGATGTTGACGCCGGTGTTTCGGTCGAGTGAAGCTGTATCGACCTTCATATTGTAGTACTTATATAGCCACAAAACATCAAGCTAAAGCTTCAAATCGTATTTACGCACATCATCCGTAAATACAAGACGTCTTGGCTATTTTACGGCGTTTGATGTCAACCTTCTACGCACGTCTGACCTAATACTTGTTGGCAGGAACGTAACCGTATTGTCCATCGTCGACCTCAACTTTTTCACCGGTCCGCAGGCACCACATAAACCACTGAGATAAATTAAGCGCTGGATTTGCATGAAGGGCATGGGCGGCGAAGTGAGACGTCCTGCGACCGAATTAAACGGAAACAAACTAGGTTGGATGGGCAGGAAGACATAACCGCTTCTTGTAGACAAGTGTAGAATCCTACTAAACAAACAGTATCCCAACAGAATAAATACAAGTTAATTTTGAAGAAATCAACGACTGGCAACTCGCCTAGAATCAACGGCCACGCTGTTCCGCTGAAACTCCTGTGCAGCCATGTCCCAGTTTGAAAACTGTTCCTTGACATTGATTGTCTCTTACCGTTTGTTTGCAACGGCCAGATATTTCTCCGATGCCTGTAGCGTATTGCATTGCCGCCACTTGCGTATTGTTGTTGTTGTTGTTAGCCTATCAAAAGATGGCACATACCCACACTGGGGGATCGGCCAAGAATCGGGTGGCTATTCAACTGAACTCAGTTAACAAAAAGGAAAAGCACGTGGGAGCATAACACCGGTGAATTTTTCGTCATGAACAGGAAAGGGATGAGTGTTTTGATTTTAAAATTTTAAGAATAATAATAAAGAGAGTGATTAAATAATAATGATTTAGTCAAAATGTAATAATTGATAGAAAAGAAAAGGTTGAAACACTTAGCAAGGCAGTCGGTGAGATTCTATCAAGAAATTTTGAACAGCGGTGCAAACAGATCTGTGGCTGAACCCAAATGTGGTGGCGCCAAATGATAGCAAGAGCGGGCTGCTCAAACTAAGGCCAAGATGCTGCAAGGGCTCCTCCAGCAACCTTTTTCTCAGTGAGTTGAATCGGCGACAATACAGCCAAAAATGTTCAATAGATTCTGGCTCACGGCAAAATGCACAAAGGGGAGAGAGCGCCAAACCCGAGGGGGGATGCGGCAGCGTAGCCTCGTCAGTGATACTTCAAGCTGCCGAGAGGAACAAATTTTCCTGTTCCAATGATATTTAAGGTGTTCATAATCCACCGATGTTAAAAGTGATGTGTCTTGCGTGCTTAAAAACGCACATCGCCGAAATCTAGATGCTGTAATGTAGGCTGTAGCCGGGATGATTGGCAACACGGGGCCGCTGAGGGAAACCTTTGCGAGATTATCAGCAATCTCACTTACTGTCACACTGCTGTGGCCGGGAACCCATACTAAATGAACAAGGCTCAAATGCGGAGGAAGTAGGGATAAGAAAGTTGATAAAATGGGACCGTTAACCTGTGCAGCGAGGGACGAACACAAAGATAAAGAATCAGTAATTACTGCAACTGCTGTAATAGAGGGGCCTAGCTTGCGTAGAGCAAGTACAACTGCTAGAAACTCTGCTTGAAAAATAGGGGTGAAATCTGGAAGGCGCAGAGAAAAGGACCAGTCTAAATGGGAGCAAAATATTCCCACACCTGCTTTTTCATTGCATTGCGATGCATCAGTGGCTATTGCTATATCGGTTGGTAGGGTCCTGTCGGGACCACCCGACTAGACCACTGGTCCACCGTCGCCTGTCACACTCGCTTTCTTCTCCATCTCGCACTTTTCCACTCCCTCCTCTCCCCTAATAGTAGACAGGGAGATTTTCTTTTGCCTTCTGCCAACCGTGGTCGGTGGCAAATAATTTATGTATTTAATTTAGATATCAGAAGTCACTTCACTTGTCGCTACCTGCCAACCGTTACTCAGTAACTCAAGTTTAGCTCTAATGATTTATTTACGCACTTGCCCCGGTTTGCACGTGGCAGCCACTTAATTGAATTGAAAGGCCTTTTTATTTAAATTTTAGAGGGGACACTTAAGTTCCGCCTTAAGGGTATGATGTGATAGCTAATGAGTTAATGCCCATATATGCAGAGTTGGACACTGTCAACATCCATAGATCCCTGGGTGTCGTCATATCACTCCTGGCGGAATGGTGCAGCGCGGGTAAGCGATTTACCACTGCCATGCGATGGCAGGTGCTCCCAGCGATGGGACTTGTGCGATCCAGGCTGTTCTTTCCAGCAACCTCTCGGGACCAATCATTAATTTAACTGCAACCCGCCATGGTGGGCAGATTGCTTACAATCCAGAGAGCAGGTTGTGATGTCGCCGGAAGGTCATGTGACCTAGCTGCCCATCTATCTCTCAGGTTACTTCTCTGGGGATTTTGCGGCGATTTTTCGCTCGTTGTCAGCGACGCTGACGACGAAGGCGGATTTTCTGCGACACAAGCTCTTTAACGCTATCACGTTAAACAAGTTCCTGAGTATAATTAAGGTCCCATGGCTGGCACTGTAGATTTAACGGTAAAATTCAGGAGTATGCGGCTAAAACAATTGCAACTATGCTACATCTCTCGCTGTAAAGCTTGTAGAGACGAAGCGCACTTCATATTTATAGTCGTTCCTTCGTGTTTTTCGTCTTTCGTCTTGCAGCCAGTTTAGCATCATTCTCGGTACAGCTTTAGACTGTTTTGAGCAGGAAAGCCATGATATTTTTTCTGCATATCTTTTATGTTCTTTTAGATGAACTATAATATTAATAAAAAGGATAACAAAATTGACCCCATATGCCTTCATAGCACGCACCTTGCCTACTGACTGGGGCTCTAGGAGCCACTAAACAAAACTAACAGTAATGTTGGAATAATTTGGGAGCATAATATTTCAGGCTTGAGCATGCATTTCGGTCGTCTCACGGTAATAATCGTTGACACAAGCTGGGTTAAAGAACACATATTTAAAAAATACGGCAGTACAGGAATCTAAACCTTCACTTACAGGTGCTCTGGTACCGACTAGAAAACAGTTAAAAAGAGGAAAAAATAATGATTATGATGATTATGGACTCTAATAGCGCAAAGAAAGCTGGGCCAAGGAGCGCCATGACAAAGGTTTTGGGCCCGCACAAGCTGCGGTCAAGAAGACCACATTTTAGCTGAACACAAGACGACAGACGACAGACGACCACTAGACGACAGACGACCACTAGACGACAGACGCACTGGCTACAGAAAAGGAAGGCGCTCGCTAGGCAAATGTCTGAACATTATTATACTTAATTGCGCGGGAAATTTAGTGTACCACGATGAAGGCCATCGTAGGTCATAAAGTCATGCTGCAGCTCCGTCCTCCTAATACGAAAAGAGCAACAAGCAAGTTTTTTGGCGAGTCTAATCAATATCCACAACTGGCACACATTGTATGAAATAGAAAAATCTATACATCACCCCTGTAGTGTAACCCTGGTGTTCGTTGTTAAGCGAGGTCGTTAGAGTCACCATCACAGGTGTGGCGACGCTGTCCAGGTACTTGCCTTGGGCTTCAATGACGGAAGGGCCACTGCAAAAATTCGTAAAGAAGTACTTGCAGACGAATATGATGTCAGTCGCGTATTGCGAAGCTAAACATTCACGCATGACAATAATCGACAATTAAGCCTTGGCAAATTTGAGCACGCAACTTCAATGCTTCACGCCTTCAACTCGGAGGAAGATAGATAAAACACCACGTTTCTTAAGTTTCGCTGCATCAGCGGGCCGAGAGTTCTATACCCTGCTTTTCTACACGCATCTCCTATCTGCTTGGCGCCTTTCCACAAACTTGCACTGTTTCTCTCTTCACCGCATGTTGAGAATCAGGTTTCCGCTGAAAGTCGCAATCAAGGCATATATATTGAACGCTCTGTGAACCGCGGAGGGAAGTGAGAAAGAAAGCATCAAGCTAAACATGCGGTGTTTGGAACTCGCGTCCTCTGTTGGCGTACGGAGGAAATATAGATATGCTCATTTGAGCGCTTGATGTTGGAAATCGCGAACGATAATTATAGCTCGGGACCTAACTAGGAGCTTGTATTTCAGGTCATGATGGTCCAATACGCTTAAAAAAACAAAGGCTGCTCCGTGCACCCGGAGCCGCCTGAGCGCGTTTAGCTTCGGTACTTTGCCATCGAAAGCTTCGGTACTTTGCCATACTTTGCACACTGCTTCATCGCACAGCATAGTGTGGAGGGCCGGTTTCGGCGTTTTTTTGATGGTAGTTCATATTTTTAGTTATTGATTTTGAGCCTTCGAGAAGCACGCGAGGAGTATTTACATGTCAGCGGTTTATTTGGCGGTCACGAAAGAGCCTCTGCAGTTTTATCAGAGCCTCTGTGTAAGGCTCTGTGTGAAGTGAAAGTTTAACTGAAAGTGCGCTTCTGCTCCGGAACCCTCAAGAAATGCTGGGATGAACTGCAGTAGGTCATTTTTGAGGTAGGTTGTTGCCATTTCAGGAGGCGCACTGGTACGGCAAGAATTAATATGCCGAAACAGAAGGCAAGCTGGCATATCATGTTGTAAAGAGAGAGCTTTAAGGCTCACGCTTAGCGGAAAATGCGCCGTCGAAAAGGTTTTACGTCGCGCGTGGAGTTGTGGAATTGAGAAGTGGTTGAAACGTTGCATAAATTGTGATAACAAGGTCGGAACATGACTCAAACGTCGTTATGACATGTACTTAAAATCCAGCCCACTTATAACGGCTACAGTTATAACGAACGCTGGCTTGTTACGAACACGGACAGCGTTATACCGTCAAAATTTGTATTAGGGCAATGACACTGCGTGTCAGATAAAACGAAACAAGCATGGCGGCACAACTCTGTTATAGCGAATGAGGAGGCACCACAAACTCTGCCCCGCGGTTGAAACCTCGCGCTTCCTGCGGCGGCAGTGACCCAATAGCGTCTCCCAGTACCCGTGACGCAACCGCAACCACCTTATTTGGAAACACGAGCACGGACGGCAGCGATAGGCGGTTGCCATTTGTTGTCTGCAATTCTCCCAAGCCTAGTTGCAAGCCTAGTTGCAAGCCTAGTTGCAGACAGAGGTCTGACAAGCGTCGTTTGTGAATTCAGCAGGTGCGCCCCTAGGCAATATACGAACTCCTCGACTGCCGAGAGTACCATGAAGATCATGACGAGGACACCGAACTACTCCTAGATGCAGTTACCGCTTCAACCTCGATTTGTTATATCGCATTATCAAAGCAGCTTGTTAATAGCAAAGTGTCTCGACAAGGAGCCCATGACTGCACTGGCGACTCTTGGAAAGCGCCGTGATAGCGTCTACAATAAATATGCATAGACAGAAATAAACGCCTTTTGGGTCTTAATATGTATTTTTGACTGTAATATAGGAAGTGCAATTACTACGTACCACGAATACGACGTACACAATATGCGTGGCTGTCCGGTTTGTTATAAGTGGGCTCGCCTGTATATAAAGTAAATGAATTGTGTTGAAAAGAAAATTGGGATCATTAGTGGAAACTCCATTGGGAACCCTTGGAGTGAGAGTCAGAGACGGTATCCATAGTTCAAGAAAGCACGTTCCTAGGCTTTGTCAGAGCGGTGTTTTATACGTATATTGGGCTGTGATCTTTCACCTAAACTGGTAGCTTACGATTGTATGCTAATGAGTACGTGTGCGATTAGAGGGGCACTAATTAAGGGAGTAGTGATTAAGCTAGCAGCAAAGTGCACGTCGGCGAGGGGTGAGTGTAGCGAACGACTGTATGTTTGCGTCACATCACGCTGGCATGTCATGTTATCTGGTCACATTAGTAGAGCAGGTGAACGGGTCATATGATAATGAAATCAACTGGAGTCACTATTGGGGCCCATTAACTATACCGCGTTATACTTTCAAAGACGGAGCTTAAGTGTCCTCCAAATTTTTGTCTTTTCTTCTATCTAAAACGTACACTTAGACTCTAAATGGTTGAAAGTAGAGACAAATTTATGAGACAACAAGATATATACAAATTCCGCACAAAAGCCGAATATTTAACCCTTCGCTACGTAGGTATATATTACGTGATAGCCTTAGATGCTCATGGGCCACTTAACCCATCATTATACATATTGGAGCATGGGTTCGTTTCGTCTATTGATGCATTTTTTCATCCGCCGGCTTGCGTAATGGGCTGGGTCTTACAGTGTCCTTGTGGTTGCCAAATCCTGTCGTGGCAGTGCCAGTAAAGTGGGGCTCATTTTTCTCCACTACCTACTTTGAGGGACGCGTTGATTTGGCGTAGGACACGTAGCAGACGCAGTTGCAGACGATGGACGGACAATGCACAAAAAAAACAGAGGAACCGGACTTTATTTATAATCACAAAAATGGTACACAAACAAATGCGTACAAAACAGCAAACAAGACACTGTCAGTTAACAAAGCTGGCTGAACACTGAAATCTCAGCTAGCGAAGCTGACACTTTAAAGCGCTTCAGTGCAAATAACTACAAAACACCGACAAGCCTGGGCAGTACTGGAGGTCGATATGCACCCTTGTCAAGTTTTAATTACGACAGCTTTGTCTGCTATGCTCCGCCATCCTATTTACTCCCTGCCCCGCACATCCGCATTGGGCGTAAGTAAATTTATTAGTATTAATATTACGTTTTTTACAAGGGACAGTTTTATTTGTTTGCAGCTAGGTAAAGCAATGACAAGCAATGCCTTTAGAACTGTGCATTAATATATGGCTACCTGAATTGTCTTTTACAAAACTGTTGTCGGTGCCTTGTTATTGCAGCTTTCGTACAAATATGGTGTTATTCCAAAAGGTTTGCGTCATGAGAACTTTTCGCCGTGTCCTTAAGAGGTCCTGACATGGTCTACCACCAAAATTGCGCTTTTACGCTGGAGCTATTAGCCACGACGTTAACAAGTAGAGCTCTACGAGCTCATTTCGGCTAGCATTTGTAATTTGAAGTTATCGGCTCTAATCCCCTCCCCCTGGCAGCGACGGCCATTTTAAAGCAGCCTGAGTGGCGTCATATGCTGGCAGCGTCGTCTGCTGCAAAAGTGAGTGAGCGCGCACAGCCGGCGCGGTGGTGGAAAACATCTAATGTCAAGCAAAACATAGGGGGGCAAACCTCCTAACATGGAACGAGGCAACCCCTAGGGGGCAGCCGTTACAGGGCAGCGCGTGCCTACTCGAGTCCGGCCGCTGCACATTCTGGCGACGTCGCCGATACCAGGCAGAAGCTACACAGGAAAGGAAAGAGGCCTTTGTTGATTTTGTCCCCCTCAACTTCCCCCCTTTTCCCCGTCGCACCGCGAACCTGAACAACGAACAACTCACTCCCCTACGCTCACTACCCACAGATGAGTCGGTTGAGTCGTTGAGTCGCGAGCCAGCACGTGACTGTCAGTTTATGTCGTCACGAACCGCGAGCGTCCCACAGTTGCGTGACTTCCACACTGTTGAGGAGAACATTTAAAAATTCAATTACATATTATTCGCTGCACTACATGAGCTCACATTTTGCCCATTTGTTCCGAGATGGGTAGTGAACAACATGCAATAAACAGCTTGAGGCTGAAAAATGATGTCATGACCCCTTGAATCTAGTATTTCCGTTGTTACATTCTGTATGCTTTATGAAGTGAAATTACCACAGACAGGCTGTGGCGACGTTCTAGATTTGTAAAAGAAAGAAGAGGATTATTCCAGGTTGAAAAAAGTCTCAGGATTTCCTTTTTATCTTTCAGTTTACAAGCTTTTTCTTACATTAACAGTTTTTTCTCTCATTTGTCGAAGATAAACTTGCGGCATGTATTGCCGTTTTCGACAGAGCGAACAGCTTTAATTTTCGTGCCACCGCATTTACAGGGACGAATAATAGAAAGACATGGAGGTCGAGTAATAACAGTATAACAACAGGCCGTTCCTGATTCCGACTAGCGTAAGATTTTGTCCGGCTGAGCTGTTCCGTAATAAACCTGCCTCCATAACATTCTCTTCTTATTCTGACCGACAGAGAACCTCAGTAGCAAGCAAACGCAGCCGATTGTTCATGGCACTGCAAACACTTTTTTCACGCCAGAGACTTACCTAGGAGTGGCTGCTTTTGGTGCGATATCATATACCTCAGGGTTCGGTTTGTAGGTGAAATGAGAGCAGAAGTTTCCCTTTGAGACGAAAGGGACCTCTACACCGCTTATGTTCAAGGAAATAGGCATCTTCATGTGTGCCTGGTCCATAGAAACGGCGCTCGTTGTGCAGTGCAGGAAGACGCTGTCAACCCTGTAATGAGAAGAGTGTTAAGAGCAGAGCATCTAAATAATGCACTGCAAAGTGATTCGCGCTGTTGTGATGTTCCCGCAATTCAAACAGGGCAATACACGTGTGCTTAACTTCATGTGCAAGCATTCCAGAAATGAGGAAGATTTGAGGACTGCCCCGCTGAATCCGTGAGTTGTACAAAAGATTGGGGCAACAAACATTGCTGAAAACTTTACTGCACGCTTTGCTGTTTTTGTAAACGAAGGGCGAACCATTATTTATGTCACAGAAACTATTTTTATGACTATGATTTGCCTTTGCGTTTGCAAATTTCATAGAGACCACGTCTTAACGATGACGGAAACGAATATTGTGTTGGTGCTGGCGCAGTCCATAACAGTTTATATTTTGCGGGAACATATTGTTTAGTGCAACTGTGCACAATAATATTACCACATACCCAGCTCCCAAGGCTGCGTCATGACAATTAGACGCTTCCAGATTCTCTATCTCGTTGCACCTAGAACGTTCGATACAGTACATAAACAGCGGGAGGAAGTTTTTCAGCAACAAGTCAACGCAGAAAATATTTTGTGGCGGTAACATACCCATCGAAGGTGGCTTTGATAAGTTCGTAAAGCAATGCGCTTCATAGAAATTTAATATAAATTTTTTCATGATTTTTATTAGAAGGTATTTTTTTTGTTTTTTACCCTACTCCTTTGTGTCGCCTCTCCAATCAAATGAATATTTGGTGTCACAATTCTGGCGTTTTGGTTCCACAGATGTTAGGCAAAATCATGCTCTGACATTTTTGCCGCGTTAAAATGTAGACAAAGATTCCAGCAAGCACAGAATGACAGAATTCTGCAAAGCTTGTACATTCCTCCTTTGTCTTTTTTTAGTACCTTAGCCTTTTCTTGCGTGCACGAAACTTTTATTCCTAAACCTTTCCTTCTGGCAATGGGTTGGCTGAACACATAAAAATCCTCGACAAAATTTGTCACGCATAAACAGATAATTACGATTCTTATATTAACGCGACTCGTTTGCTGTTGAGCACAAAACCAGCATGAAGCAAAAACGTTATAGCAACTCCTCCCCAGCTACGAACCAGTGGTTGCCGAGTAGCTGTAGCGGTTATAAGCTGAGTATTACACTTAAATCGTAGCCGCGAGGCGCACACTTCGGCGAATGTGAAATAAAGATGAAAGCTTCGTAGATTAAGTGCACGTTAACTGTCTCCGGTACATGAAATAATTAAGAAATCCTCACGATGTGAATATGAAGCCCTCATAACAATTTTAAATTTAAAGATACATGTGTCTGCTGAGGAAATCAAACAGAAAAAAAGCACGCTTTTTTCAATGGCACATTTCCACTTCTGCCTGTACCGATGTGGGCTGCAATCTGCCAACAGTTTATTCGCTTGGAAGAGAACTTGGCAGAAAGCATCTCATGTGACCTCACCATATAGCTTAGTTAAACCTGGCACTAATATTGGTCATTAGATTCTGCTACATATCCCTCTTTGCATTTGTATTGAGAAATATTTCCTTTTTAGGCTTATAAAGCGCATTACATGCTAGCGTTGTGCGCACAAAACATATCAAACGCATTCTCAATTCACTTCGATGCTCAGCTATGCTGCGGTTCTTATGCGGAACAAAAACGCCTAATGAGCATGCCGTGCAAACATGCACGCTAACTGCAGTAAATATAATGCTCATTAAAGAATCTTAGGTAATTACTCAGGCTACGATAACATTTTTTTTCATTGTTTGTGTCCGCCTGGCCGCCTTACCCACTTACAGTAATGACTTTTGCGTCTGCTCTCGGTATTTAAAAAATTATAAGAGCTTATTTTTTGGACAACCTGCATAAACCTATTCCAAGCACACATACAGCTTAGAGAAGTTGTAGGTTACCCGAATATATTCTCGAAAATCACGAGCTCTTGCTCTGTGCTTCTTTCCTTTACTTAATTTCTTTTTTATTTTCATTTTATTTGCTTAAAGGCCCCATGACTGCGGTATTACATCTTTAATCTGTTTGCCATCGTTATTTTAACACCCATTGATTACCGGGAAATTTTCGCTATTGTTGCAGGGCAGCTGTGAACAAAGCTTTTTACTTTGCAATTGGAAATTACACATAAGGCATACATGCGCAGCAACTTGTGGTTGCGACATATACCTTTTTATGCTGCAAATGCTTTCTCCAATGGTCACAAGTCGCTGTGAACCGGTGTCTAGATTTGTCCCGCGCAGAGTCAAGTTGGTTCCACCGGCTACTGGCCCATAACATGGTAGTACTTCTGTAAGTTGAGCAACCTGGAAAGAAAACCTTCCTTATCGTGCGAGTCGCTTTTGATGAGGCTATCCAGAGCTAATACATTAAAAAATTACAGAAGAACAATGCGATTGATCGGGGCAGAGTACTCGTTAGAATTAGCGTTCCCTCAAACGGAACAGCCGCTGCCACTTACGGGTTCAGACCGCGGGAGCGGGTTTAGTAAACCAGTCAATCACCGTCGGCACGCTGTACCACCGCTAAACTGTTCCCATTCAATCCAGCAGTCTGCCTCTGACACGCCGTACCCCCTCTCCGCTCTCCTCCACCCGGCCCCGTCTCCTCCCACCATCTCTTTGTCTCACCGCTCCCACTTCCCTTTCCCTTGTTCCTCCACTCATCCAGAGGAGTGGAGAGGGCCTCCTCTTTGTGAGCGAAAAATGACGGGCATGGCTCTGGCAGGTGGTCCCAACTTAGGAGGCAGGTGGGCTACATGAGTCACGTGACCTTGCGGCGTAACCTGGCCATCGGCGTAACCTGCCATAACCTACCCATCGGATAGTGAGCAAACTGCCCACGGTGGTAGGTGGTAGTTAAATTATTGATTAGTCGCTCGGAAACAGCAAACTGTGCCGCGCAAGGCCCAGCCACAGGAGCACCTGCCATCGCAGGGCAGTGGCGCATCGCTTAACCGCTGCACCACTGCGCCAGGAGGGGTATGAGAACTCCCAGGGATCTATGAATGTAAGGAATGACCTCATGCATATATGGCAATTAACCCAGTACGCTATCGCGTCATACGATTAAGGGGGAGCTTAAATGTCCCCTCTATTCTTTCTCGCCATCAACCGAAGCGACAGGAACGGTGTCGATGCATAATGAGCTACATGCACAGCGTGGCTTGTAATAAATCATCTTGGCCATTTTTCTCTTCAGAAAGGCTGTGCTCTGAAACGAGCGCTATTTTTCTTTTCTCTTGCAAATTTAATTGAGCGCCATATTAAGTATACATTTAGATTTATCGACGTCACCGTACTGAGTAAATGAATCATCCCATGCTATGCAGTTTTACTAATAAATTAGTAGCAGTGGCTCTTCAGCAATAGTTAGAAAAGTGCAAATAGGCACTACACTTAAAGTGTTACAAGTGTGCCACTGTGCACTCCGAAATAAGAATAAAGAACATGCACTATGACCTTGGTCCCGCTTGCATTCCCAGGGGTGTATGATGACAGCGGTGGTCGGTAGGTGAAAGTGAAGTGTCCTTCACCGCCCGTGCTGTTCGGCGGCACGTGCAGCCCGTCCATTTGAAAGCTGACTTGCGCCTGTATGCGAAGCCGGTGCTTCTGCAATTCGGCACTGCTGATTACGGAAAACTGCGTCAACGACGGCCCAGGACACAGCAACTTCCGACCGTCTTCCAGCGCGCGACAAGCCTTGAAGAGAAGTATAGCAGAGTGCACAACATAATCAATGCTCTCTGAGAACTGCAATGAACCCGATTTTCAGCAAGGCATGCATTGACACCCGTCTACGGGGCCACGAGGCAATCGGGAATATCGTCATATCTATGCCGGTCTATCCCTACGCGGGGCGCATACTCATTGCACAGGGTTATTCGACGTAAGATGCCCTTGAGCTTGGCTAATATCCGATAGTCTTCTGTGCTTGCACTAATAGCTGAGTGATTAAGACCATAAAATACAGGAAAACTGCTAATCGACAAGTTTCCTTGTGCGCAAAACTATATGTATAAGAATGCCCCGCCGATTTCGCCACAATGCTAAAAAATTGTGAAACGGCCTGAAATTACCAACGCCAACACACGTACAGCTTTATTGACACTAGGAGAATTGGTAGAATGAGGAAGATACAGGCACCCAGGTAAGCCACGATGCTGGGCGGCCATGGGCCCCATATGGGCAACTCTCTCGCATACCCGCATTGATCCCCAGAGGAGGATATGCGGGGAATTCCGAACTGGGTGGCCCCTTTTTACCCTGCTTAGGTCCCTTATTAATCCATATCTCAAGGGCTGACCGAACCCACTTTCTTTCATGCAGCCTTCATTGGCTGCCGTGGTAGTCTCGAGGGCAGATTATGGGAATATAGACTCGATGCCTGAAAACCTCGGTATGCCAAAATGAAGGTGCCCACAAGAAAACGCTCTTGGTCTTCCATTGGTTGAGGCGAGGCTGGAAAACGAGCATGCCTACACAGTGCTAACATTAGGTTCTTGTTTGGTAATCAGAGGCTGACGCAACATTCATTTGGGCTCTATACACGAAGAACCTCGGTGAGGCGTAACGGGGCACTGGTGAAAGGCCGTACTTATTGCTACATCCGCCTTCCAGGGTCTAAACAAGCCGGGATTCCTTTCACTGGCTCACTTGTATGATGCTTGTGCATAAGTTATTATTACACGTGAGTCAAATGAAATGTTGAGCTTCATTCGGCGATTAGGAAACGAGTTTGGCTCTGAGTAACTTAAAACTGCAAATGGAGCAAAGCGCACGCACGAATAAATATGCAACCCTACCGGAATGCACTGGAATAAATGTAGCTCTCCTAACTGCGGATTTCACACGGCTTCCACACTAAAATATAGCTTTTACAAATGCTGGATTTATTCATTACGTGTGCCTTCCAGCGTGCGTGGTGCTCCTCAGAGGCCTGCATTGTAGTGGTAGCACGTTTTGGATGAGGGGTTCTCATTAGTGAACATAACGATCGTCGATATCTGTTTTTTCATCACAGTGGGGCGGGCTTTAAGGACACCGAGAGGTATTAAAATAAGAAGCCAGGGGCACCGGCGAAGGCTGAGCCATTAATATGGTTATCTAGCATTTTAATTAGGGCTGCTCCAACGCGGTGCGCACGCGCTTTGTTATTTACCTGCTTGAAGATAGACTCGGCAAACGTTCCAATGGACCTTTAGGTGCTTGTAGGGAAGAACTTCATACTAATTAAAGCCATTCGGAATTCATCTGTGTATGCCTTTTACCTTGTGAACGTTTTTCATAAAGTGGCTCGCGATGCCCGTATCGAAACTCTGGACAGAGCCCATTGGCTGAACACCATAGGAACTCGACCACTGCCTCGGCTGATAGGTACAGCTGGATGTGGGTACACGTGCCAAGAAGGCTTAAAGTTGCATTTTTAAAACTAGAGATGACGTTCGTGTATCTTCCTAATACCTGAAGCTGAGAGGTGGCGCTGATTACAGTGTTACAGTAGTATTAAAGTAGTAGTGATTTCAGTACTAAGATCATGCAGACAGTGTGTGGCTAAAAGGCGAAAAGGAGGAGACAGGTCTTGCATGATTAGTGGGGGCCGTTGTGTCAAATATGAAAGTGATATTTTGCCGGTCACGCTAAATGTGCAGTATACTACGCCCTCTTGTGGAATAAAGGGTACAGACGCCATGAATGGCCACTTATGGTTATTGTACTCATGGCATACGGTTGGCCTTAGATGCAGCTGTGTAAGCAGATTGCCTAATACAAAGTTTAATGTGGTTTTGGAAGAAAATGGTTCTAATAGTTTTGGAAGAAAAGGCTCGAATTATTTATTATATTGCTGTGACTAGCACGAATGGTTGTCTATTATAAACAAATTCTGGTTATAAACAACATTTATCGGTATGGAGACGTTTCGCCATTTTTATGGAAGCAGACAAGATATAAAAATTATAAATTAACATGCTCACAATAGTAATCGATGGCTAATAAAATGGCTTACGATGCAAGTGGCGAACAGACAATCGTTCGTGGCTGAATTTACGTAAGTGCAAATTTTCCTTGTCGCATTTATGTCGTTGTGCGGATAAAGCATGCTGGGACAGGGACTTATTGTTGCGATTTATTTCAGAGCAGAAAGCTGCCTCTTGATTTGTATACGCCGCATGCATAATAAATTTCGGAATTAGATATCAGCCGCATGCTACTTGGGAAGAAAAGAATTTCAGAAGCAAAAGACGAAATCTTTCCCTTACGGTCGTAATGGACTCTTGTTTCTGGTTGTCCAGAGAAGCAACTCGAGTGACCATCGCTGGTTTGGAGACGCTGTGCAAGTGAACACCGTCCGCAGCAATGGCGGGCTGCTCGCTGTAGAAAGCAAGAAAATTCATCTCAATACAATAACCGGTTTTACAGGCCTGGTAACGTTGCCATGTTTAAAATGTGAGGAACTAATAGACCATCATTAGCACTTTTTAATTTTGCGCAGGCACTGCGCATAACCTTTCATCCTAACCTGTAGAAGGCCGTCATTGGAGCGATGCTGCCGATGAAAGGGTTGGGCATGAATCTAAACGTGAAGCCGAGGCCACTCGCAGAAATGAAGGGAATGGTGACACCATCAATGGCCAGGGCGACTCGCAGCTCGCTGTCCTCTTGATCTGCAGGCGCCGCGCTTGTTGAGCACTGCACAGTCGTTTGGTTGAACCTATAATGAAAAACACATTGAGGCGATGGCTGCAGCTTCACGCTGGTCATAATCAGCTCTTTTGCTCACTACATCGGGCAGTTGACCAGAGAGTCGAATAATCATCATTAAATGGGTAGGCTGTTAAACTGAAAGAACAATTTATGTTTCAGGAATCGTGGTTAGCAGGCTTGCGTGCGATAAATGTTATAAGAAGGAGCACCAGAGGACGTTTTCTTGCTATTTGGTAGTAACAACCTGGTAGTTGGTAGAGCACCAGTTTCCTTATTTGCTTGCAGTTCCTACAAGGCTATTTT
The DNA here is from genome assembly GCF_052857255.1 of Amblyomma americanum. Classification (NCBI taxonomy): domain Eukaryota; kingdom Metazoa; phylum Arthropoda; class Arachnida; order Ixodida; family Ixodidae; genus Amblyomma; species Amblyomma americanum. The sequence goes on along the minus strand of NC_135503.1, from coordinate 62,332,932 downwards.
TGAGCGAAGTAGTGCACATAAAATATTCCTTTTCTATTACGCCCCCATGATTCCAAATGGCGTTGTTACACCTGGGGGACATTTATGCAATGTAGCTCCCTACACTTTGATTGCAATGAGTATGTATGTGCGCGTCCGCGTTGTCTTTTCGATGTCTGGAGGTGTCACTTATGTATAAGAAAGAATGTTTAGAATATCACCACATGAAATTTTGAGCGTTTCTGAGCTTTGCACATAGGAATAGGGTTGAAAATAGGGCAAAACACACACTACGATAATAGCCGCATGATCTTGACTTCACTTTTCCAAACTCGTGCAAAATGAAATGAAGGGGAGCCAGGGCGCTCTAGTGAACCTTATTGCAAAATGTACATGCTGAGCCCGAAGGCATTGTGACAAGATTGCGGGTCAAGAGAAGTTATTAATGCGCTAACATTACCAGTCTAGTTATGGGCAAAATCCGAGGGATGTTTGCCGATGGATGTTTGAAGCCTTGGGTATTAGAGTGAAAAACGAAAAAAAGAAAGACGCAGTGAATCTCTCACATCTCTTTGGACATCTTAACCGTGGTGTGGGGAAAGAATGAAAGAGAGAATGGAAGACGGAAAGAGAAAATGAACATTATGAAGTTGCATAGTGTGATTCTTCGATTGGACCACATCACTCGACCAAAGGCTATATATACATCATGAGAACGGCGCCGCATGCACTAATCAGTTTTTATCATGTCTTTGAACCATACGGACCTGTGTTATGTTCTTTTGAACAACACGCAAACAAATGATTAATCAAATGAAAACTTTCTTTTCCGTCGGTGTATGTAAAATGAATTCAGAAACGCAAATCAGTCACACAATCGAAAGCGCAGTGCTTGCTCATATCCCTCCGCAACAATTACAATGATCACATGTGAATTTGTTCTTTCAATTTTATTACTTGTGATATCAGCAACAGAAGATGCAAGGGCGTAAGGTGGCATTATATTTGATTAGAAAATTTGTTGATCCAATTTGTAGTATTTTTCTCAACAATATGCAAATGATTGAGGGAATAACGATCGTGCTCGAGAATTTGCGTCTCTGATGCGTATCCATGGGGCTTCTTTTGTACATTTACTGCAGAACACATAGTGTACATATACCTATATCGAGTTACAAACAGTATATTTATTTTGTAGTGGTCTAATCTGTGCTATTTTTTCATGTCTAATACCCAATGTGTATCGGATTATGAACGTTCACGGACTGCCAGATCTTAGCTAGTCATTGCGCTGTCCATAAAGGGGAAATCTGACTGTTTTAAAAAATACGGTCGGAGGATGTCTACTGGCAGGTGAGTCACGGATGTCTCAAAATAATGTTTGACTGGCGCCATTTGTGTACACCCTGTAAGAATCTCTGGTTCACTGGGGGTTCCACATTAGATCGTCGCATTTAACTTTAGAGACTTAGAGCGGAGGAGCAATATTTTACTAAAATGTACTTTTACCAAACCTTAGCCTCATACAGCCGTCACCACTACAGCCGCAGCGCCACTATAATTGTAATAATGACCAACCAGACTACTCCTCATCCATCGCTACGCCGAGCACTAAAAATAGTCTCACTTCAAAACATTTTGTTACATTGAACCAATCGCAGTGGTTTTGGCAAATGCTGAATTCTGCGTTACAGCGCTCGTGAAAAGTAATACCGAATAGACAAAAAATGCCGATGGCGTTTTCGACTTCGCCTTCTGTCTTGTCTTTGTCTCACAAAAGACGCCAAGCATGACACGGGAACATCTCTCACGGTTATGACTACTTGATTTGCGCGCTCACTTGTGCCACCCAGCGTGTTACTGCTTTAACGACGCAACCAAAGCAAGAAGTTCTGTGTGGTAGCTCAACAAAAATTATATTTTCAAGTTTTTATTGTAAGAGCTTTGTTGTTTTATCGTTTGTCCTCGGCAATCCTCCCATTCGCTTGCGTAAAAGCACACTTAACCTCTGGACAACTAAAGAGTATGCTGCCTGTGACATGCCTAATCGATGGTCGAGCAAAGTATTTCAGGAACAAGCGGTTCAATTGCTCTACAAGGAAGCATTATGCTTTCCAGTACAACAGGAAGCAGTAGTCCGAGCGTTATTGTAGCTCTGGGAAAATTCGCTGTATCTGTTTCAAACATGGATGCCACTTGATGCATGCTCTTTTGTGGAAAGGAAAGCCTGGATGCTGGAGGGTGAGAGAGAGTGAATGGAAGCAAAGGCGTGAGCAGCCCGCCATTGTTTCTGTATAGTGTCAGCTTACAGCACTGCGTGTACTGAGCATGATTATCCCTTGACTTGCGTTGGTCGTGGCCGAGGCAATGGGCAGTTCGGAGTTGGGCTATCGCTTTCTGGCCGCCACGATGGCGTTCCTAATCTAGTCGAGAAGAGAATGCATCCCTCAACAGCGATGTGATCTAGTGGTAGCATGGTGATAGCCAGGGATGCAGCGAGGGGAGTCTCAGAGATTAAAAGAGCCTATCTGGTGACAACCAATCGAGAAAAGCAGTATCAGCTTCCTGCATTTTGACCAGAGAAGTTTGCAATACTGTAATTTACCTTACTGCATTCTCCTTTAAGTAACTACGCTAACTCGAAACATTCCATTGCACTTGGAATCTTTTCAATGCCCTTAGTTCCACTTGCATCGGTACTGCTTAATCGTGCCCCTTAAATGAAGATAATTGTAGTTTCTACATTGCATTGAAAATAACTGGGGATCTCATCCAACAGGGAGTCCTAATTATAAAGGGTATAATGTTATGCGGTACTCGTATTACTTGAGATTTTTGTTTCAGTCTACCATGTAGATCCCTACTCTCTGCGAAAGGGTGCACCAGGATAGGGTTTAGGTATGCGCGTTTAATAAGAGCGGTAATGAGCGAACAGTTCCTGAAGCCTCTAAAGCTTTTACAAGATAGCTTCAAGAAAGGTACTCTCGTTTGAAGGGGGACCTTCTTTCTTTGTTTCAGTTGCTTACGCAGACCACTAGTACTTTTTCGCGCTTTTTGCAGTAAGTCACTTCAGCTGAAAAGTACGCGAGCAAAAAAAAAAAGCTAGAACCACGCCTATTCAGACCCTATTGAACTGTTGGAAGATTACTTTGCGAACGCTCTCATACGCTTATCGACCAGCCGCACAGTGTGTACCATCTGCGATGCAAATTTTAAGAGCCGAAAAGTTTTACTACTCCTCTCCGCAGCGTCTTCGCCATGTACGCGAGTTTGACCTTGAACCGAGGATAAACCAGGTGACAGCAATGACGTCACTCAGCCGCCGCCACCGCCGAAACCGAGCGCTCGCCTCTGCCTAGTCACGTGACAACCGTGACGTCACTCAACCGCAGCTACGCCGGAGCCGTGCGCTCGCTCTGTCTAGATAGCCTCCGCTGCCGCTCAGCCGGTTCCAACGGATAGCAACAGCTCTTGACAATTTGACGGCAGCAGTCGCCATGGATGATCCAGGCGAGACACCTCGTGAACTGTCTCCGTCTCACAGGTTGGCTGTCGATTTGGCTACTTAGGTTGAGCAGGATTAAACCTTTTCCTAATTTTTTCTCAACTTCGAACAAAGAAGCTTCTCAAGTATTCTGCTTAAAAGTCATGCCATCTGTGTAGAGCAGCAAAGTTGTTAGCGAAACTCGTTATAGAAGCCTGAAGTTTACTTTGACTTTATTGAAGTCGCTAAATGAAAAGTAAGTGGCTTTATTACTTTGCTTCCTTCTCAGACGTACTTGTAAATCTTGCACGTGGTGCCTCCGATCATTACGGCTCGTTGTGACCCGATGTCGAGATTCACCCCAAGAAGTGTGACGTTAGTGCCTCCGGCTACTGGTCCATAGTCAGGCACTACGCCGGACAACCTTGCGACCTAGAGCAAAAAGAGGAAACACTCCTTGTGATGTCTACGCCCATAAGCGAATATTGCTCAAGAACGGCACTAGAAATGCCCCTCAAAGAAGTCCATGCAATCGAAGCCTCGAAATATAGGTTGGACGTCGTGTCAATCTCCTTACACTTCCTAGTGTACACCTGCGATTTCAAACTATAATGTGCTAGGAGTTTAACCACGAAGTCACTGCCATAGGTATACTCCTTTGGTTACAGAGCCCCCTTGAGGGTGATTTGCTGCGCCGTTTCTTGAGTTGCGTTCCACTTTAGTCTATACTAAGCATAGTAGAATATCACTTTGAACAATATTCAACATTCTGTCCTGAACACGAAGTGACAAAATTCGACCATACCCAACAGGTCTTTCATAATAATAATAATAATAATAATAATAATAATAATAATAATAATAATAATAATAATAATAATAATAATAATAATAATAATAATTATTATTATAATTGGTTTTTTGGCGAAAGGAAATGGCGCAGTACCTGTATCATATCGTTGGACACCTGAACCGCGCCGTAAGGGAATGGATAAAGGAGGGAGTGAAAGAAGAAAGGAAGAGAGAGGTGCCGTAGTGGAGGGCTCCGGAATAATTACGACCACCTGGGGATCTTTACCATGCACTGACATCGCGCAGCACACGGGCGCCTTAGCGTTTTGCCTCCATGAAAACGCAGCCGCCGCGGTCGGGTTCGAACCCGGGAACTCAGGGTCAGTAGCCGAGCGCCCTAGCCACTGAGCCACCACGGCGGGTGCCTTTCGTAGTATGCTTTCTGCATTCTACCGTGTAGGCATAACAAGATACCATGGATTCCACGATATGTCACCAATGCCACTCCCTTTTGCAGCCACAGGTAGCGCGTTCGTGCTTTGTGCAACAAGGCCACGACAAAGTAGTCAGACACGCTTGAAGCGCGTTTGGTTAACATATAACGGCACGCTTAACATGGAAGCCAACAGATCGTTTTGTGAAGAAGTTGAGCACCTTGTATTCGAAGGCAGATGGAAGTGTCAGAGTGTGGATGACGTCGTAGTTTTTCTTGGCATCCCTGTTTGTATCGTTTACAGAGATCGTAATGTCCACTTTGCCGGCGCCCTCTGCCGGAGGAGTTTTGCACTTCACCCTGGAGGGTAGAAAAGAATTTTTTTCAGGAGGTTTAGCTTTTGGAAATGTTTTGTTACAATATTATACTTGCAAGTATTTTGGGGGGAAGCGTAACCAATAAAGAGCGTGCACATTCTGGTTAGTATGCGATTTTGAGCTCATCGGAGACAACGAAGCGTTTCATTTATATTTATTCCTCTAAACATCGTTTGATCATACATACACAGCAGTGCTTCAATGCTTTTTGATAAACAGGCCACTCTTGCAACCTAAATGAGATTAGAATAGAGAGTATTCACGATGCACTCATTCAGCTACCAATTTGTGAAAGTAGCTCTGTCGAAATCGATGTTTTGTTAATGACGACCAACTGCGTGTAAAAATTCTTATTACCGCCATTCAAATACATATTCGGCTAGAAGTTTACAACACCTGCGCGGCAATGCCGCCTCCAGAACGTTTAGAAGTTCTGAAGAGCCATGCCATAGAGCAGGCGCTGACAAAATGCAGCATTTTGAATGAAACAAAATGAGGTGTATGTATATAAGACAGGGCATGAATTTCGCTCTGGAGTTTGGATAGGCGTTTAATCACAAAACTGGCACTCGTTTAAAAAGTGCGAAGGCTATGTTTTTTTTTAATCATTGTGTCAAGGCTCCTTCGCTGATACCGCGGCGATCCCTCTCTTTCATTACATGTCGATTATTAAACGAACCGACCACACAGACTTCTGTTTCTGTATATTTCGTGGTAAGTCATTAGTAAGTCCAGTAAGTCATTAGGACTACGTTTGGACAGAGAACGACAGTAGAAAAGAGCATGATACAAAACGATGCACCCTTGTATAGCGTAGCGCTCTAGCAAAATGGATTCTTACCGACGTGCTGATATTTTCACCGATATGTAGAACTGCGCTTCCGCTAAACGGTGCAAATGCATAAAACTCATATCTGTAGAATTGAGTCCTTTGCCCGCCTCACAGCTCAGGCTTGCATCCAATGACTTTATTTGACTGGGTGAAAAACTGACAAAATTAGAACCTTGAATATTGATATCCAAACTGAATAAATCTGACAAATGGAACATAGCACACGAGGCTGAAGTGTAGTGGGCAGGCGCGCGAGTGCACGCGTCTTTAACTTTTGTGTGTAGGGCGATCCCGCCACTGTCTGCTCCTTTCCACCTTACACGCCGCCGCTCTGTTGCCTTGATGGGTAGCCATTATCCCCTCCCGCTCCGTGTTTTCCTTTTTTTTTGTTTCCCTCGTCCGGGGTCGGCTCCCCGCGGCTTCGGGGTGGGCGGCGGGGGACAACACGTTTTTCTTTTTTATTTGTTCCCCCTTTTTTTCCCTTTCTATCTGTATCTTTTCTAGTATTCTTTGCCTCCGTTTGTTCCTTTTGTTCATGTGTCGTACATGTGTGCCAGTGCCAACTCCTTAAGAAGAGGAAGAAGACCCCTGTAACCTCAGTCTTGAGAAAGGACAGGCTCTGTCCGAAACGTCGACTCAAAAGAAATCTATGGCTAAATGAAGCGTTTTCAACTTTGAATTTTTGCCTCTAGCAACCAAATACGTTTATCTTTCTACACTGCATATATATATATATATATATATATATATATATATATATATATATATATATATATATATATATATATATATATATATATATATATATATATATATATATATATATATATATATATATATATAAATAGGACCGATCTTTTTCCCTCTTGAAAAAGATCGGTCCTCCGATCGAAACGTCGAGTAAAATAAAATAAAAATGTTTCCTTAAACGAAGCGTATACATCGATGTGTATATATATATATATATATATATATATATATATATATATATATATATATATATATATATATATATATATATATATATATACAGAGAGCAGACAAGGTTAAGGAAATGAGGGACTGGTTTTTGACAAACCTATGAAGGGAGCCAACAGTCACCGAAACCATAGTGCATAGGAGAATGTTTTAATTATTTTAACGTGTAGTGCTAATCAGTCGAATAATAATACTTAGATTAATCTATCGCTTAAAGAAAATTACTTTAAAGCAGCAGAAAAAACAACCATGGCGCCGGTGGGATCGGAACCCACGACCTCCGAATATCGCGTCCGGTGCTCTTACCAACTGAGCTACGGCGACGGCTGTCCAATCTGCTGCTTTCGTGGGTATTTATGTTTACTGCGTGTAAGCGAACCTTGAGAGTGTTCACCAGCGCCACCCTCGTCGCGATAGATTAATCTAAGTACTATTATCCCACTCATTAGCACTACGCATTAAAAAAAAATTTAAACATTCTCCTATGCACCATGGTTTCGGTGACTGTTGGCTCCCTTCATATGTTTATATATATATATATATATATATATATATATATATATATATATATATATATATATATATATATATATATATATATATATATATATATATATATATATATATATGTGTGTGTGTGTGTGTGTGTGTGTGTGTGTGTGTGTGTGTGTGTGTGTGTGTGTGTGTGTGTGTGTGTGTGTGTGTGTGTGTGTGTGTGTAAATCGTTAGGCATCAGTCTTTAAGCAACCTGCCGAATCCAAGGACTGCACAGACTGTTGAAGACCCATACTCACAGGGAGGAGACCCAGTTGATGATTTCGCAAACACGGCCACCAAGAGTGATCTTTATGCTGCTGGTTGATTCGCGCCACCAGTAGCCAAAGTTGTCACCCGCAATTGTCAGCATCGTGCCGCCTGATGTGGGCCCGCTCTTCGGATTCACCTGGCAGAAACCATAGCAGGTGCTTACAATAATGTACTGGAAGGCGCGCCAGCAATCGCAGCGCAATTTCTATATTATAATGTTGTATAGTGTCTATTATTTGGGAATGTCTAAATGCTCTCTCCAAGCAAGTGGAAGCAACGGTAGTGGCGACTTGTATTCTGTCACTTACATAGAACCTCCTATTGCGTTTTAATCAAGCTCTGCAGCCTGTTTCTACTTTTCAGCAATTGATGATGCCTCATGTAGACGTAGGTGTTTGCTGCACAAAGTTTGTACCACTGACCTTTGTTCTGCAATACGGGCGCTATAACAGGTGCAGTTTCAGAGCAGGCGACGTAGTGGGAAAGACGTATAAGCACTCGCAACCTATTAGTGCGAAAGCCTTCCTTCACGAGGTCCAACCGGCTGATCCAATTTCTGTGAAGCTCGATCTTGAAGGTGACCTTGACCAAGGGTAGGATAGCACAGCCCGTGCGTAAATAAAACAAATACTGCAGCGACAGGGTTACGAACCCACGGCAGCGCGAACAGATCAGCTTCGCTGGCCACTGCGCGAGTGCACTGTACTGTCGCCGCAGCCGATCAGGCCTCGTGTTAACCTGCAACACACTCTCGCGCTGTGCATTGCACACTGTCGTCTCCATCGATGTCTACCTGTGCCGCGAGCACATAAGATCAGCTGAACCTCGATCAGAGCATAACCTTAGTCTAATATCGTCGGCAGATGTGGCGAAGAACCAGTAAGGCCAAACTATGCGCCAGCAACGATGAACGCATGCTTTCGCACGTCTACGCAATTTGATAATAATTAATAATTGGTTTTTGGGGCAAAGGAAAGGCGCAGTATCTGCCTCATATATCGTTGGACACCTGAACCGCGCCGTAAGAAAAGGGATAAAGGAGGGAGTGAAAGAAGAAAGGAAGAAGGAGGTGCCGTAGTGGAGGGCTCCGGAATAATTTCTACCACCTGGGGATCTTTACCATGCACTGACATCGCGCAGCACACGGGCGCCTTAACGTTTTTCCTCCATAAAAAACGCAGCCGCCGCGGTCAGTTTCGAACCCGGGAACTCCGGATCAGTAGTCGAGCGCCCTAACCACTGAGCCACCGCAGCGGGTTACGCAATTTGATGATTATTTATTTTTAGGGCGCAAGGGAATATATGGCCAAAGAGCGCCATGGCAGAAGGTATTTTCTATTTCTCAAGGTAGGGTCAAAAACCCATTTCCCAAGCATTTCACCCTAATGAAGACGAGCACCAGATCAGGGGAAAGCTTGTACCCATTGTATCACCGGTGGGTACCCGGTGGCACTGGGGATCGAACCCCGCACCTCCCGTATGCGAGGCGGATGCTCAACCACTTGGCCACCGCTGAGGTACTCAACTTAGCTACGCTGAAACGCTGCCACTTTCTTGCCTATATTTATTTAGTTCTATTGCTTCTGTTGTTCTTCAGTGCCGAGGAGGACATCTGTATTCGGTTCTCAAAAGGCGCCTTCAGACCATCGACAATTCCCGTCAGGACCAAGCTCCCTGTAGTGCCCACACCCATCCTGTCGTTCGTTTTTTTACTTGGCTTATCTGTTTCCGATGTTATTTTAATTTCCCTCTTAAACTTTCATTAATTATTAAAACTTTCACCATAATAATTAGCTAGATTTTGTGCACATTTTATGCAAATATCGCCATCCTACTGCTTTTTACTAACGACTTTCAAACACGAATTCTTGTCTGTTTCGACCTGCAGGAGCTTGCTACTCTGAAATGGTCATATATTAGCGAAGTTTTCTTGCTATTGCTACTGATTAGACTTGATGGGTACCTCATTATACAGCGCTTGGTGTTCTCAGCTCTTTCCTAAAAAATCTGGCGCCAGCAGCGCCGTCCGCACGCGCAAAACCCGAGACCCAGCAGTAACAAAGCGCCCTCGGGCATCCACAACCAGTAAAGATGAATTTCACTCCTTAGAACCCAGTGTATGGCACCCAGCATCTCTCGCATGCATACGAGGGGGATGCGCTAAAACCTAGGCTACTGCTGCGGCATCCTTGTTGTTGCAGCGTTAACTGTATTAACGCGACCGAGTTGAAGGTCCTGTTACCCAGAAAATTTGTTGTCGGCGTTGTGAGCAATAAATAGGGCGGCTTAGGGTGGCGCAGGCAGCCACCCCCGGTGAAGGAATATAGGTGGGCAACCAAGGTCACGCGACCTTGCTGAGGTCTTCACAACCTAACCACCAGATTGTGAGCAAGCTAACCACCCTGGCAGGCGGCAGTTAAATTAATGGTTGATCGCGAGAGGTTTTTCGAGAAAAGCAACTTGGGTCGCGCAGGACCCTGCGGAGGAAGCACTTGCCATCGCAGGGCAGACGCGCATCCCTTAATTAACCGCTGGACCATTGATCAATGATTGACATGAGGACTCCCAGAAACACATGACTGCTAAGTTGAGAATGACCGATTCCGCTTATATGGGCATTAAGTCAATAAACATATCGCTTCATACCTTTAAGGCGGAGCGTTAGTGTCTCTTTCAATTTTTATCTTTCTCTTCCGTTTTGCGCTGTTTGCGTCAAAGTCTGCAAGTCCACCACCGGGCAAACAGGGACAAAACTACACGTTGAGGCGTAACCGGGACCCTAGGCCGCCCTTCGAGTGGTCTAGTGCTTAAAGTGTTCACTGAAATATGTGAACTATAATATGGCAGTATTTATGCTCGTAACATGTGTATTTAAAATCGCAAGCGACCGGTGATTTTTGCTAATTTCATTTAGTACCGTTCTTCTTCACCTTTCTCTTTATCTTATCACCATGCAGTCCGGTTTATATCTGCAATTAGTTGTATTTGCTTATATTTTGTTTTCCCTTCTCGACTGAGGTAGCTCCTCTATGGAAAGCGATGTTAGCAGCGCGAGTTGAGACGTTGCTAGGTTATTTTTATGTACAAGGAGGCAGGCCTGTTTGCCGAAAAATCAAAAAGAAAATCAAAAGTGCTCGACGCCCTGTCCCCCCATGAGTTGTCGCATCTTGCAGCTACATTTCTATATGTTGTTCGAACTCGGTTAGCACGTCCACAGTCAGACGCTTGATATGAGCTGCCCGCCGAAGTTCGGCAGTCTGTTGCTTTCTTTGACCGCACTGAGAACCCGGGAAGTATTCTTTTCTTTCATTCACTCTTCACATTTTGTCTTTTTTTCTGCACCTTTAGCATAGCACATGTTCCCTGTTTCGTTTTTATTTGTGTAGCCGTCCGTCACTGTCGTGAGAGATGTTGTGCGGTCCGGCGTACGGCTCCTTGCCCACACACGAAGTACGTTTGGAGAGTGTAGAACATGCCCTCAATGATCATCTTGTATCTCAATGTAGACAAAGGCACATTTGTAACTGTCCCCTGATGACGAGAATGACATTTTCCAAGCTGCAGTCGAACACCTTAAACTTAAAAATTCCGTTCGTCGTAACGATCTTAAGTGTAGGGAATTGATTGTGTTGTGATATATATATATATATATATATATATATATATATATATATATATATATATATATATATATATATATATATATATATATATATATATGTATATATATATATATATATATATATATATATATATATATATATATATATATATATATATATATATATATATATATATATATATATATATATATATATATATATATATATATATATTGTATGCTAATAGCTTAATGGGGGTCTCGGTTCTGGCAGTCTTGATGCCATAGGTAGCATAAGAGGGCTCTCGCACAGTTTCCGCCCTCGCCGTTAGATGACGTTCTACGTCACACTTGCGCTATTACAGGACGTGCTACGTCCACCGCTATGGACGAGGGTGGCGCTGGTGAACACTCTCAAGGTTCGCTTACACGCAAAACATAAATACCAACGAAAGCAGCAGATTGGACAGCCGTCGCCGTAGCTCAGTTCGTAAGAGCACCGGACGCGATATTCGGAGGTCGTGGGTTCGGATCCCACCGGCGGCACGGTTGTTTTTTCTGCTGCTTTATAAGTCATTTTCTTTAAAAAAGCAAATTGATTGACACTAGATATTAAAAAAAAGAAACATTCCCCTATGCACCTTGATTTCGGTGACTGTTGGCTTCCTTAATATGTTTGTCAAACGAGCCCCTCACTTCATTTGCCTTGTTTGCTAATAGCTTAACGAGGGTCTCGGTTCTGGCAGTCTTGATGCCATAGGTAGCATAAGAAAGCTCTCGCATAGTTTCAGCCCTCACCGTTAGATGACGTTCCACATCACACTCGCGGTATTACAGGACGTGCTACGTCCGCCGCTGTGGACGAGGGTGGCGCTGGTGAACACTCTCAAGGTTCGCTTACACCCAATAAACATAAATACCCACGAGATCAGCAGATTGGACAGCCGTCGCCGTAGCTCAGTTGGTAAGAGCACCGGACGCGATATTCGGAGGTCGTGGGTTCGGATACCACCGGCGGCATGGTTGTTTTTTCTGCTGCTTTATAAGTCATTTTCTTTAAAAAAAAACAAATTGATTGGCACTAGATATTAAAAAAAAGAAACATTACCCTATGCACCTTGATTTCGGTGACTGTTGGCTTCCTTAATATGTTTGTCAAACGAGCCCCTCACTTCATTTGCCTTGTTTGCTAATAGCTTAACGAGGGTCTCGGTTCTGGCAGTCTTGATGCCATAGGTAGCATAAGAGGGCTCTCGCATAGTTTCAGCCCTCACCGTTAGATGACGTTCCACGTCACACTCGCGGTATTACAGGACGTGCTACGTCCGCCGCTGTGGACGAGGGTGGCGCTGGTGAACACTCTCAAGGTTCGCTTACACCCAATAAACATAAATACCCACGAGATCAGCAGATTGGACAGCCGTCGCCGTAGCTCAGTTGGTAGTGCACCGGACGCGATATTCGGAGGTCGTGTGGTCGGATCCCATCGGCGGGGTGGTTGTTTTTTCTGCTGTTTTATAACGCTCACACCGCTCTGTGAGGGTTAGGTTACACGGAATATAAATACCCTCGAAAGTAGAAGATCGGAAAGCCGGCGCCATACTTCGATTCGAGCACCGTACGCGACAAACAAAGGTTGTGGCTTCGGATGGCTTTGACGTCATGTGCTTGTTTTAATTCTACTTTGTAATCAATTATCCTTCTGGCAGATATTTGTTACACTACTAATTTTTTTAGTGATGAACATGACAAATTAAAAGTGAAAACTAATTCGCCTATGTATTCCTTGGTTTCCGTTGCTTTTGGCTTTCTTCACATCATATTTTATGCGCTATTTATATGCTTCCAAGTGGGCACCGGCAGTACTGCTGCCAGAGTAACCAAAAATTTTAGCCGGTTCTGTTGAGAAATCGCAAAGCTCGCCTAAGTCCGCAACGGCAGCTTTATGAATCTGCACAGGAGAGAGAAAAAGCGGTTGAGGAGACATATAGCTTCATTAGACTTGAAGAACAGCAGCTGAGGGCTCTGGTAGGCTAAGAAAATGAAACAGCGAGGAATATTGAGCACGCTCTCAAGAGGGATAAATATGAGAGGCTCAAAGCGGCGCCACGTAAAGCACTAAAAGCTCCGAGGGACGCAGAGCTCGCTGGCGAGCTGGAACAGAGCCCGCTGAATGCGGCGAGTTCCCAACAGGCGAAAGCAGCCGGAGAAGCTATGTGCGCTGTCGATGTCGAAGAACAGAAGGGAGCCACGACGAAGGCCATTCCAGCTGGTAAAGAAAGTGGCGAATACCGGAGTGCAGCTACCGCTATCTATTAAACTCCCAAGCTAGAAAGCCAGAAAGCAAATTGATGCCAATGCCTACGCAAATATTTTATCATGACGTACTGGTTGCTTGCTACATATTATTTCTACCTTAACAGTTTGCACTATTTCAGCTTTTCAAGGAATTTTTCAATTATATGCCTTACCCTCTGTAAGACGTCCTCACGTCCATGAACATGGTCCGGGTTCTAGAGAAAGTAATAGTTATATCGTTATAGCCTAGTGCTGCACAACATGTTCATATCCAACTTTTCCATGACTTCACTAGGAATCATCATCATACAGTAGAATTTATTCTTTTTTTATCTAAATAATAAAGATTGACAAAATATTGTGTTTTAAGCGAAAACATATTTCAACTAGGGCAATATTCCGCTAGGAATCAATAAAGGCCGTCTTTCGCTACTGTAGTTAACGACCCATTTCCAGAAAAAATTCTCGCGCTCTGCAGTTTCATTCGTGTACAGGCCCACGCGGTCAACATTATCGCGACATTATCGCGACACATCTGTAAACGTTATCGCGACAAATCTTCCATAAGACAAGCCGTGTTTTTTCTCGTGTTAAATTTCATTTCGCTCGAAAGAAATGAAATGAAATTTATTCAGAACTCGATGTGCGTCTTTGTTGCAAGTTAGTGTTGCTTTTGCGAATACTTACACCTAAATATTCGCATTATGGTAAATGTATAATTAACTTTTCATAGCACCCTGATACGCTCCGTTGTTCAAATGTCATTCAGAAAACTCGTAAAAAATATCAGAATCCCTGAAGTCAATTATAAACTACCTTACTATTGATAAAAGGTATTGTAGATACAACTGCTCGTTTCTTTAAAATCTTACGAGTTTGCATTGCATGCCAAAGATACATTATAATATGATCTATTGACCGCGGTAGCGGCAGCGAAAGGACGTGGCCTAACTTCTGCGTGACTTTGCATTTTGCAGTCTTTTGTGGTGGGATGACTGCCGCACCCCATCCTGCACATCGTGTTGCGGCGCCTTGCTATCAGCATATCGCTCGGCCACCGGTGTCACGAAGATTTTCTGCGCACGGCTGCAACTGTTTGCATCGCCCTTCGCTGAGGATTCAACGCTCTCTTGACAGCGGAAGAATTCTTGCCGGAGCTTTCGACTGGTGGTGTGCTTGGATGACCATTCACTCTGCAGCGGTCGCGGCAGCGAAAGGACGTGACCTAACTTCTACGTGACTTTGCTTGCATTTTTGCAGGTGCGCAAGTTTTAAACATAGTGATCCTCTTTCCCCCTCTCCACTCCTGTTTCCTGCCGTGCTGCTGCTAGTGTTTTCGGTTTTCTGTACAGTGCCGTTTTGTTTGCGTTATTTCTCTGCATAACGAATCACAGCTGAGAGCACTTCATAATGACGCGTTGTTATGTATGTCGCTCGAACTTGCGGGATGACGGAAACGTCATTGTCTGCAGTTAATGCTAATTCAGCTTCCATAGCTCTGCGTGTTCACGAATGAGTGAAGGGATATTTTTGGCAATGCGTGAACCTAAAAAGAAGCCTTCGAAATGTGAAACATGCAGAACTAGTGGCGCGAAAGGTAGCGGCTCTGCTGCGAACCACAAGGAGGATGCTAACATTAAGGTCATTGTTGTAGAAATAAACAGAACGCTTACTTCCCTTCGTCCACTGAATGAGAAAATTGACAGTATAGAGGAGTCTGTTAACATGATCACAAGTCAGCTCACGGAGTTTCGGAAACGTCTTGACACACAAGACAAGGAAATTAAACACATCAAAGGAAGGGTTGGCAAACATGAAAGCGACAACGCAGCGAAAGAAGTTAACCAGCTGAAACTTGAAGTTGGCGATCTCGAATGGCGCAGCAGACGCCTTAACATTGAAATTCATGGTGTTTCTGAAACAGCTGAAGAAAATTTGCTCGAAAAGGTGAATCAAATTGCTGCAAAGCTAGGGGCTTAAGAAATTAAGCAGTGCGATGTCACAGCCCTTCATCGCCTGCCCGCAAAGAAAGGAAAGGTGCCAGGAGGGCTTGTTCGCTTTGCGCAGCACGGCATGCGAGATTCCTGGGTCTAAAAAAGGAAAACAATTGCAAGGACTACAACAGGACACGTACATATCTGAAAACCTGACTAAGCACTCTAGGACCATCTTTACACTGCGAAAACTTGGGCAAAAGAAGCGGGCTATGATTTTGTATGGCACACTAATGGTAAGGTGCTAGTCCGCCGAAAGAGGGGAGAAACAGCAGCTGTATTCAGGAACCCGAGTGATTTGTCAGCTTTGAGCGGATAAACTGTTCTACTGTGTGCAAGAGTAGCCCCAACATAGCTCATCAAGGGCACATTACAGTAACAGAATTGCTTAAATCCTTCCACATTAAAAAAAGCAGTTTTCTTCGCTGTTCTCATTTAAATGTTCAATGCATAGGAAACAAGGTCGTGGTACTTGAAGGTTTGTTTAGTGAGTTCAGAAACCCTTTCGATATAGTAATGGTCACTGAGACATGGCAAGCAAGCAGCTTCGATCTTTTTCACATGCCCGCAATGAAAACGTTTAGCGTACATAGGTCGACTCATAGAGGAGGTGGCGTGTCGCTACTGGTGAAGAACTCCTTGCAAGCGAATTTATTGGATGAATTCACCTTTGTCAAAAATTATTACGAAATGGTTTGTGTAAAATTACAAAATTTAATCTTAGCTGCCTGCTACCGTCCTCGCGATCGAAGCATATCAGAGTTTTTTAGCTTCATGGATCATTTCTTATCTTTCATAAATGAAAATCAATTTAATGTTATCATCGGTGGCGACTTTAACAATGACTTCAGTAGTAACAGCGAAGCAAAACTTGATTTTGAAAACCTTCTTGCCTGCAATGACTGCAGAAACTGCATTGAGTCATCGACCCCAGTGACTCTCCTCGGAAACCATAACTGGTTTGTTTATAAGCAATTATGGCACATCTTCGGTAAAGAGCTGTGTCCTTATTTATCCTGTGAGTGACCACATGCCTTTGTGCTGTAGTGTTCAAACAAAGTGTCTTAACATTATGAACGCTGATACACCTATATCGTATCAACATGTGACTCAAGCCGCCCTGGATGCTTTTCGAGTCGAAATCTGCCAGACATGTTGGAATACTGTCCTAACTGAAACGGACCCAGAAACCGCTTATGAGACCTTCTTGCAACAATTTGTTCCTATTTATAAAAAACATTGTGCCCAAAAGCATAGTTCGAGTGTTAAAGGTGCTCGCAAGCCATGGATTACTCGAGCGCATATTAAAAAAAATTGATAGAAAAGATTCCCTTCTTACGAAGTTTATACGGACCAAAAACGAAGCTGACCTTCGCGCCTTTAAAAGCTTTCGCAATGCGTTAAGTAAGGAGCTGAAGAGTGCAACCGATATGTACTATCTGCGAATTTTCTCATCTTGTTGAGGCACAGATGTACTTTGGAATAAATTAAATTCACTAATGGGACGGAATTCAGGAAAGGAAGCAGTTAAAGAAATTGTTCACCAGGATCAAACAATTACTGGGCAGGCTATGTTTGATACATTTAATGATTATTTTGCTCATAGAGATTTTAACATTGTATCGTCGACTGCTTATAATGTTTAGGTCAGGTGAATATGAGTTCATTCTTCTTAGTACCCACAGATACAAACGAAATGCAGCCTATATTTTTAAGCCTCAAGAACTCTCACGCTTGTGATGCAAACGGTGCACAGATAAAGCCGATTAAATATGTTGTTGATTTAATAAGCCCTGTGCTTGTCTATATCTACAACCTTTCCATATCGTTGGGTAAATTTCCGCCAGAAATGCAAATAGCACGTGTAATACCTGTCTATAAAAAAGGTTGGAGGCATGAAGTCAACAACTATAGGCCGATATTAATCCTTCCCGTGTTTTCCAAAGACCTGGAAAAAGTAATTAATAGTTGTTTGTATTCATTTTGTAATAAACATGCCATTATAACAACATCCCAGTACGGTTTTCAAAAGAACCGATCTACAGATTTGGTAATACTGGATCAAAAAGAGTATATTTTGCACAATTTCGAGATTAAACAATTCGTTGTAGGCGTATTTGTTGACTTCACCCAGGCATTTGATTATATCCATCATAACATTATCTTCGAAAAATTAGAGCACAACGGCATCCATGGGCTTCCGCTTACTTTGTTGAAAAGCTTTCTTTCACATAGGTGTAAGTTTGTTTCTGTTAACACTTTGGTATCGAGCAAGAAGCAAATCATATCCTTAGTACCACAGGGTATCATTTTGGGCCCTTTGCTTTTCATTCTGTACATAAATGATTTGGTTAATATAGCGTCAGAAAGTAAATAAATTCTTTATGCTGATGACACCAGCATCTTCACTGTCTCTCCAAATGTCAATGACACATTTGTAAAAGCACACGAGGTCTGGCGGGCGTTAGATATATGGACGAGAAATAACCACCTAAAGGTGAATGCTACACAAACAAAAGCAATAATTTTTCAACCTAGAGGTAAAAAGGCCGCCATGATTACTGATCTAATATTTAAATCTTCAAAGATTCAAATTACGCAGTGCGTTAAAGTTCTTGGAATATATTTTTTCGAACACTTGCAGGGGGATGACCATGTAACTTTTTTGTTGAACAGACTGAGTAGTACGATAGGGATAGTAAATAGAAACAGATGTCTTTTACCTGAGAGCGTGAAGTTAATCATATGCAGGTCTCTGTTCGCATCTTACCTAAATTATTCATTTATAATATGGGGAACAACCCCAGAGGGTAATCTAAACAAATTTCTAATAACACAAAATAAATTCCTATGCATTATTGATAACGTACCATACTTGCAATCTACCTTTCAGCTTTTTAAACAGTTCAATATACTCAGAGTTAGTGAGCTATATAAGTTTAGGTTATCACAAGAATATTATATTAGTCAAAAGCGCGGAAGCAGTAAGTACCCTTACCGACATTGCCAGACTATGCTTAGCCGATTCAGTATACACCATCAGGTTTGCCCCATTTTGGAAAATATCTACCTGCTGGACTAATTACGGTCGACAAATGCTGCATGATCTGTTACCACGTATGTTAAATGACTACATAAATCAAGGTATCGACATTTATAAAGTGCAACTTTCTGAACTCATCGCAATGTTCATCCGCGAATCTTTATTATTTTGTGTACCATGTGATATGCGCCCAGTTGATGCAGTGTGATGTAGTTTATTTTTATAAGTTGAGTGTTTGTACCACTTGGTACGGTTCCATTTTTATTGCTGTATATTTTACTTTATACGGACTGAGCTCGATGCGTCCTAGAACTTTAATTTTTCTGCTTTTCTCGCCGCTGCCACTGCCTGATAAGTGGGGCCAAGGACAACTCAAGCCGTGCTTGAACGGCTTTTCCCTTGGCTCTTTTTTTCACTGTATAGTGAAAAAAAAAAGAATGAATGAATGATCCCGAATATTTCCATAAATGACAGCCGTAATATCGAGGTTCATTTCTCGCGCAATAAAAGTGACCATATTTGAGTACTGTTCTTGATTTGTTTGCGTAGATTAGTATTCATGGCTGTAAAGTGAGAATCATATGTATTTTCTTTTAAAGCGAAACATACCCAGACTGTAAACGTGAATTACCCTGTGAGTAAGTAGGACGGAAGTAACCGATCTTCAAGCGCACTGCCTGATTGGTTAATACATGGTGCCTTAGCACCACGGTAGATTCCGTGCAATAAATAAAACTAATGCTATACTTTCGGCAATGGAGGCATATTCCACCGCTGATCATAGTAACTGAAGGCAACTGGCTAGTTAATAAATGGATTTGGAACCTCGTTTAAAATATTGATCACTGATAGAACTTCTCATTATTAAGGGGATTCTGGTTCCATTGCCACCAATGAGTTTTCCGCAATTTTAGTGACGACAATGAAAATGTGTCCCAATATTTGGGCAGAATACTCTGCCCCTATTAGGGCGTGCGCTAGAGGGCCCATTGCTCGGTTTAGAGTGCAGATTCCGCAATGCATCCGTCTGCCTCAGGCCCACACGTCGAGCGGGCATCTAGTGAGTGCGCCGGTGCGCTTTCCAAGCCCTCTGACTCTATAGAAATGAGGTCTTATCCTCCCGATGCAATTACGTGGAGGAGTTGGGGTCTCACGTACATGCGACCACCACGCACAGAAGAGTACCTCTTCGAAAGAAAACGTATGCGTGTTGCCGCCGACTGCCACCGGTATGCAGAGAACCGGACGGCGCGCATTAAACAGATGCCATCGCCGATGCCTACTTTACGAAACACTTCATGCAAGACGGGTTCAAAGTTTCATGCAGCGAGTGCTATCGAGTGTGGTTCACGTCAGGCTTCACGCGTGGACACCATCAACATCACGACATGCTCTCAAGGGCGTTCGCAGCAGAAAATGTCAGCACACGCGCACTTAGCTCCACAAGCAAGGATAGTTTAAAGAAACAGAAGATGCCCATAGTGTCTGGAAGTAACGGCTTCGAGTACCCAGAATAATAACCTCAGTTAGAACCGCTCAACGTCACTGAACGTGCACACTTAGCAAAAACAGCCTTAGTCACAGTAAATGGTGTCTTCTAGCGCCCTCCCATAAAGATGTTTTGAGGCCTCCATCATCACGATCATCAGCCTGACTACACCCACTGCAAGGCAAAGGCCTCTCCCATGTGTGGCGCAAAAAGATCAGATCTGCTTAATCTCGATCAGAGCTTAACTTGAGTAATATCGTCGCAAGACGTGCCGATAACCGATCAAATCAAAAGTATGAGCCAACCAGGCTAAACAAACGTTTTCGCACGGCTACTCGGTTTAACTACGTTAAAAAACTACCACTTTTGTGGTCGTCTGAAAGCCAGGCGGCGACGGAGGCACAGGCTGCGGGATTTGTAAGTTTGTAATCTGCTTGTGCTTTTTGAGCTTATCCGGTTGCTTTTTGTCGTCGACCAAGCGATATAACCAAACAATCAATAGTTCGAAGCTGTAAAGGGCTTCCCAGCAATTTTCATCACCATCTGCTGCACGATAGCTCACTAAAAAAATGGCGGTGGTTTGGCTCTGGTTAAACCTGGAGAGACGCGATAGCTACAGCTGGCCGAGTGGAACTTGGTCACGTGCCCAACCACGTGATCAGCCACGGCACCACGACGCCGGAAGCTGCTCCTCACCACGTGACCAACCACGTGACAGCGTGGTGGCGCACCACGCTGTGGCTGCGCCGCCACGCTGAAGGCTCGAAATGCTACCGTAAGTTATCTATCGCTACAAAAACAGAGCAGAATAAGTTGAAAACGAGAATATCACCGAAGGTAATCTGGCATGACAGTTTGTTTTCCGCTATATATTTTAAAGCTTTGTTTCTTAATATGGCTGAGGAGCACTGCAGCCTCATAAGCTCAGTGAAGACCTCGGCACTGAAACTGTATTCCATTGCAGTTTTATGCTGATAGGTGGCGACAGAAAAAAATGAAGCTGTGAGAATGAGGCCTAAATTGGGCTCCAGCAGAGTGAAAGTGCGAGCAAAGAAAGTCAGGTATAGCTGTAGCACTGGACGTTTCAGAGCAACAGCTCAATGTAGCTTACTGCAGCGCAAAACTACGGGAATCCGTCATCTTGTACCGCGCCAGACGCCTATCCAGCAGCATATATGAAAAGCGAGCCAGCAGGAATAGCAACAAAGAGAACGTCAACAAAGAGAGACGAGAAGCAGACGAGACGCTAGGAGGCGATGCGGACATCACATAGTGATGTTTATGTACTGAATTTAGGACTTGAGGAGCGTTAATATCATGGTTCTGTTTTCAAATTGGGATTGAAAAAGAGGAAAACCTTTCCTGCGCTTCATGAGTAATGATGATGATGGATTTTTATGGCGCAAGGGCGTCTTGGCCAAGGAGCGCCATGGCACAAGGTATCTTTCGATTACTTAACGTGGGGTCAAAGACTCGTTTTTCAACCATTTCAGCCCTTACTAGCCGAGCAGCAGACCAGGGGAAAGCTTGTACCCATTGTATCACCAATGGTTACCCGGCGGCACTGGATGAAACCAAACACCTCCCGCATGCGAGGCGGATGCTC
This sequence comes from Amblyomma americanum, assembly GCF_052857255.1. Lineage (NCBI taxonomy): Eukaryota > Metazoa > Arthropoda > Arachnida > Ixodida > Ixodidae > Amblyomma > Amblyomma americanum. The sequence continues at coordinate 62,311,219 of NC_135503.1, read as the reverse complement.
AAGCACTCGATCACCGCTGCTTTATGAATCAGTAAATTAACAAAATAGTTCATTTGGCTCGTTTTCTCCTCATACTGATGGATTAGATGTTTGCACATATGGGGTTTAGAATGCGACGTCAACGACTTAAGTGCAATTTTGGATTGATTCTTGTTTACAACATAAACACTGTCAACAAGATTCAATCCAAATTGGCGCTTAAACACTTGGCGTCGCCATTGAAACGCCATGTATGGAGACATTTACTGCATCAGTATGGTGCAAAACTGTGATATATTCCCTAGTTTATTTTTCACCGAATAATATAGCGTAAAGGAGGATTCTCCTGTTTTCTACTCCCATTTTTAAATAGTTTCTTGGTCGCAATGCTTCCAGGTCTCGAATGAAAAAAACAAAAAACAGCATTTTGCGTCGTCCGCACCGCCGCCTGCCGTCTCGTCTGCTTCCGGCAAGTCGTGTGATAAAGGCGGTGAATGACGGCCCTTGGTATCCATCGCTGCATGATCTATCGCTGTTCGCTTCTGCTGCTTCATGGGCGCCTGACGCTATATGTGATGTCGGATCTTCGTCGTTTCAAGCTAAGGTAAGTTACATTGATCTACTCTACTGACGCTACCAGCTGGCTCGCATCATGCCTCATCTTTCTTTCATCACGCCAACTTCCTGTTATAGCCCCGCTTTGGCCTTATTGCCAAAGCTTTTTTTCGTTCTCGTTCGCGTGGTGTCTTGCAGCGGACTATAGTGTGGTGCTTCAGTACGGAACTGTGATGGAATAGTTTAAATGCCGAGACCCACAGACTTTTCAAGCTCTGCCTGAGTGTTCGAGATTTTGATGTGTCACTACTGCTCTTCCGTAGGGACGTAGAACAGAACCTTGGTCCCATGTCAGATGAACTACTCACCGAATTACTTTACGGCCAAAAATCATCCACAAAATGACTCGGCAAAGAGCCCAGCAGTTGCTTAGGCCTCCGCCTACGCCACCGCTGGGCTTGCAGACGGCGACGAAGCTTGGGACACGTGATTACGTGAGAACGTTGCAGTTGCGTAAGCTAAACTGCCGGCTGCCCCCGTAGCTACCTTTCCGTTCCGGCTGCTGCCGCTGATTTAGGAATGAGCCTGAATGAGGATGAATAACCATGGCGCCATGTTTAGATGTCATTTCAGTGGGTAATATATCTTTACTCCATTATGGTTTAAGATACCGCCCCTCTAAAGGTGTTTAAATAAGATGTTCTATGTATATCGACTAAATAAATCGTTTTTATAGGTGTGCTCTTAAAGACAAGCAATTCATTCCTATTAGGGTGCTTTTTTGCTAAGTGTTTTTGTGTAGTGGCATTTTTACTCGGTGTACTTCTAATACCCTATCTTGTTAGGAGAGTAAAGAAGTATTTCATATATATGGTACAAATAAAGCTTACTTTAGGGTGTGCTTTAGAACACAAGCCACGTACTCCCGTCAAGGCGTTTTTTTTTTCTTTCTTGAGTGAGTGACGTATCAGGTTGCATGCACGGTGCATGTTTTGGTTTATTATAATGAAGTTGATCTCAAGGTTATAAGCAATGCTGAGGGTCTTCTCAGTTTGTAACTGACACAAAAACAAGCACCTCAATATTTTTAGCATGACGCATGAAAACGCTTTTGACTGTACTACAGAATGCGTCTGAGTGAGTTTATAACTCTAGTTACCCCAGCTTCATAAAATGAAAAACCTAAAAACAATAAAAAAGAAACCTGCCAGTTTACCAAATTTACAGTGCCAGTGCATTAAACTACAGTGGAGTGGAACCCTTGTGCTTACGTTGTAGACTTCAATAGGGCATTGATCGAAGAATAGGTTTGTGCCCTTTGGACATTCGCCTGAGTGGGCGCAGCGGCCATCGCACCATCCGCACCGCAGTGGGTCCTCGTGGCTTCGCAAGCATTTGGAACACGTGCGGTAGATGCTGCATGACCCGACCGGAAACTTTAGAACCTGCAGGAAAAACAAGTATGGAAAGATGATAAAGGTGCATGCAGTGTCATTTTAATCGAAGCGCACTGAATATTCTAATTCCGGCCGCGGCGTTCGCACTTCGATGGAGGCGAAATGCAAGAGGACCGTGTACCGTGCGATGTCAGTGCACGTTAAAGAAATCCAGGTGGTCCAGATCACCCGAAGCCAACCACTACGGCGTTACTCATAGTCTGAGTCGCTTTGGGACTTCAATCCTATAAACCAAACCAGATTATCCGCAACTGTCAGCTGACAGGACGGTTACGAAACCAAGATATACGCTCGAGCCAATGCCAGCTACAAGCCTAATGAAGGAACAAGATCGAAGTAATTCGTCCTTATTGGTGAACCTGCTAGCAGGTCATCTGGTCGTTCTTACAGTGAGATGCGTACATCCACACTGGTATGGTAAGTGAGAAAAGTAATATTCTTAATCTCCTCGTCCATCGTCAATGAAGACCAGAAGTGGATTGCAAGGAGTGCGCAGCGCATTTTAGAACGTCTCAAAAAGGGATAGCTGCACTAACGGCCAGCCAAGCATTTGTCTGCTGGTCGTGGCTCCACCTTCGGCCGCTTCTGTTCTTTGAGCTGGGCGGCGCGCTGGGTTTTTCTCGCTGTTTTTGTGGGTTGACGGGCCTCCGCCATTCCTGTTAGCTGCAATCCCCGGCCCTTTTCATGCTTACTTGCCATCCCGTTTAGCGCCAAGTGTTTTTCGTGCTGTGCAGTGCTCTTAGCGTCGCTTGCTGCTCTCTCTCCTGCACTATGCGATTTTACAGCTGTTCACTTCCGGCTGGCGTAACACTAGCGTTGTAAAAAAAGCCTTACTGCAGGCCCGAGGATAAGGGCTACGCGGTGTAATGCACAATATTTGTGCAAAGAAAACCGAAACAATTTCTTTCGATTGAAAGTAAGGCGGTGACAAAAGTCAGGATTGACAACTGGAGAAGTGTTACCTTTTAATGTCCTGCACAGGACAAAATAGAAGGGGAGGGGTAGAGGAGAAAATTGCGGAGAAAACAAAGCAACGATTTAGATCAAATATTCACCAAGGGCCGTCATTCGTTCGAAATCTCCTGCGGAAGCGCCGGCTCCTTAGCACTGATGCTTCCTTCACTACACTGCTGCGCTGGTTTCCTGGCGACTTCCGGCCACCCTCTGCGCACAGGCGCTGTCTTCTCCGGACCATCCTCTGTAGAGTGCATAGTGCTTAGACAGGCGAAGTCTAAGGGTGGGCTCCTTATAACGGGTCTCGCCGTAAACCAGGGCTAACTGTGGCTCATAGAAGGTGGCTTGGGCTAACATTCTTCCACAATACCTCAGGCACACTGATTTCGATCCTCGCACATTACTACCGAAGCGGCAGCGCCTTGATGCTGCTCTTCGCGAGATGCACCAAGTTACCACGCTACGAATGAAGAGGACTTCGCATCGGCGAGAAGAAAGGATATTCTGTGTTTTATTGGGTTAGGGTGGCGCAGTCATCTAAGGCTATCATGCGTCAAGCTCTAGGTATAAGGAAAAATTGTTTGCAGTATAACTTTATAAACAACGAAAAAAACAAGAGCGGTTTAGACGGCCTCTAAAATTAGTGCGTATCTTAGTACTGAAAAAGGAAATAAATTTCAGAAGTGCCTAATAGGAAAGCTATGAAGAAGGTCGGGTAACCTCCGCAACTATACTTAATAATAATTGGTTTTTGGGTGTGGGGAAAGGAAATGGCGCAGTGTCTGTCTCATATGTCGTTGGACACCTGAACCGCGCCGTAAGGGAAGGGATAAAGGAGGGAGTGAAAGAAAGGAAGAAAGAGGTGCCGTAGTGGAGGGCTCCGGAATAATTTCGACCACCTGGGGATCTTTAACGTGCACTGACATCGCACAGCACACGGGCGCCTTAGCGTTTTTCCTCCATAAAAACGCAGCCGCCGCGGTCGGGTTCGAACCCGGGAACAACAACTATACTTGGCTGGACAAGAATTTCGAGGCTTCCAACAAAGCAAATAAAAACCTTGGTTAGAAAAAGTTTCTTTGACATTGCCGCTGGGATTGAAAGTACAAAACATTGAGCCATATATATGCTTATACACAACTCTGCTCAGAATCTATATGTTGAGGCTATGCCGAATAACTATGTATACAACGAACACGTTTCCTAGGGTTTCGCGATGCCATGAAATACCGCTCGGCCACCCTTAACCATTTTCCTGTCTTCAGGAAAAAAATTGCGGTAGTTCTTAAGGCACGCTTGTGTAAAATTTGGGCAAAGAAAGCTGCATGTGTGTGTATTAATTAGATATCAAATTTCTTTATCCGACTGCAAGGGCAGATAAAACTGGCAGCGGTCTGCAGGCGGTGGCCTAAAGATTTTAGGTATGATGGACAGTAACTACGCATTTAAATACAAAATCGGTGCGTCTAACTTTCATTGTGTCAGATGCTGGGGTAAAAAATTTACCAAACTAGAAATCACTCGCAGGCTACATCTTCGTCGAGAGCAGTTGTAAACATGCAATTCATTGTAGGAAAGTAATACCGTAATCTAGGACGGCTCATATATAATGAGCGCCGCACGCCAGACTTAAGGAGTCTCCCTCAGCACCCAATTTTCTTTCCTTTAGCTTCCTTTCGCGAGCGACAGCGCGCCCGGTTTTCTTTGCTGCTGTTTATGGTTGGCGACCTGCGCCAGCAGCGCTCGCCACGTGTCGAAGAATAGGCGATAGTGCCTGCCCGTGCTGCACAGAACGTTCGGGACATTCGCCGCGGTTGGTCGCCGCCGTCACCGCCGTCACCGCCTCCACCGACCACCCCGTCGAAAAACAACAAATTAGAGCTGGTTACTGGCCGTGCTGATAGATGGCGCCACGGGATCCGCGTTTTAGGCATTGTGTGCATTACGTAATGACGGAAACTCATGCCGCTCCGTTTCCTAGCTTATCAGGTGTCACCAGGGCTACAGGGCATAACTTGGGCTCCTTCGCCCACCGCGGGACCACGACTGCGCTGTTCAGGCGGCAGCGCAGCACGTAGCACCAGACGTACTGAAAGTTTCACCACAGTTCCTCTAGGTTCGCCTCCGTGTTCTCGTTCATTCTCGCGCCAAGGTCAACCGCGGTGCGCCGACAACTGCAGCAGACCTTCTGCAAAAGTGTGGAAAAACTAGGAAAACTCTGGCATTATCCTCGCCAGACACGCCTTTCAGTCGCCCAGCTCTTAATGGTCAATGTTTTAACGAAACACCGGCGTTAATTTGTCATCAGAAAAGCGATCGGCCCACCTTGTCACCCGTCAAGAAATATCCGAACTCTCCCTTGCTGTCCAGAGCTGTACTCTTCTCTATAAGAGTTCCCTCGCCGTTTGAGACGTCTGTCCAGTACAGAAGCTTTGATGAGTCGCCGACACGTACCACCTAAATAAAAAAACAACAACATAGGACAGGGCACCCTCCGGAATAAGTGAAGGCGCTGAGGGTGACAAATCGAGTACAAGGGAAAGGGCTGCCGGTATTGGTTTCAAAACCACCCGGAAAGGGAAAGTAAAAGGAGGCAGAGTGAAATGGTGTGAAAAAATTTACTAGCGGAGGGACAGGACACCCCTGAAGCGCAGGAACCACTTTCTCTCGCTTTAGTGCTGATGCGCCGGACGAGCTCCGCATACGCAAAGAATGCGTTTCTTCATAACAGGGACCAATAGCGCCTTGCAATACTGATTTTGCACGAGTATGGCACGTTTAGAGCGCCGGACTACATTGGATTAATTACTTTCTAGGTTTACTTTTAGTATAATTATTCTTGGAAGCTATCATACCTGTGCACGCAGTCGTGCATACTCTTTAGGCGCAACCTGAACATTTGTGACGCTTGTTTATTGGTCATGTAGAGCGCTTTAATGCACACAACCAAAGGCGACCAGCGCATAAGCCCTTCTCTCTACTAGGGGCACATAAGCACAATTTGGCGAGTGGGGCAAAAGGAAGACCACGTGTTACGTTTCAGTCTAGCAGAAGCCAGAAAAGTACCGGAAGAAAATGAGGTGAAATTATTTGTTTTCGTGGAGAGTGAACTGACGTGCCTATTTTTTTTTATTAGCGCTATTCGCTTTCGCCAAAGTGAAAAAAAAAATGCTATCGCATGTAATATATTTAGACGCGCTGTCTAGTGAGAAGTACTGGTTAAAGGTCCCGTGAAATAAACCTTTAATGTACTGCGGCGCGCTCATATCTCACAAGGTGTGATGTAATGAACATGAATGATGGCAGATGTGTGATGGATCATATAGCTTGCCCTAAATGAACAATGTTACGCTTACCTTGTGGATGTACCCTTCGCTGTCACCCACCCACGCAACGGTGACACCATTTTGCTCCATGAGTGTGACGGATGTTGCGAGCCCCTGTCTGAACTCCATAGTCGCTGTCCCAGTCAGTGGTTCCAGACCCTCGATGTAACTGTTTACACCGGGTGTGCAGATATTTGCGCTCCAGCTGGTTTCCTTCTGTAAAAATGTGAAATAACGTTTCAAAATTCAAATATCTGCTCTTCAGTAAGAATGAGCTTGAAATATCTGGGAAAGGAATTAAAAGTGCTATTTTTTATTTGCGTGCATTATATTATATAGTTTTAGCGGGGGTCTCCCAGCCGATCTGGAAGTTCTGGCTTGTTATGAAGTTTTATTTTTGCGTATATTTCTTTGGTCAGCATCGGCTTTGGTTGCAGAGCTGACTACACGCATCGCTTAAAGACAATTACCTCTGTGCCACAAGCGACCAAGAGAGGTTTGAGTATATAGGATCAATGAGCGCTTACGTACCTATTGCCGTGACGCGTAATAAGTGCCACCTTGCCCTTGAAATGACTAACGCAATGTCGGCATTAACCATATAGGTACGAAAAATAATTTTATCTGTTCGTGATGGGAATAAAAGGTAAGGGAGGTTACCTTAGTAAACTCTGACTTACTGATTGATGACAATGCTCGGCTAAGGAACATGCGGAAAACTTTTGCAGCATTTTGCAGACCTTAACAGGTGAAACATAACGCCCGGTGTAAAAATTATTACGAAGGAAACTAAATAAATGTACAACAGTCTCCAAAGGGAACAACTGTTTAGGATCAGCGGCGAACCACTGGAAGTGTTCGAGAAATCCCTCTACACAGGGCAAGTAGTGCTTGCAAATGCGGGCCACGAGAGTCGACATAGCGAGAGGAACAAGTAAATATAAGCAGGCCTATAACGAAATGTGTAACGTATAGAAGGATAATGGAGAGTTTTAGTATAGAGGAAACGAACTTGCGTATACATATACCAGACACCGGCAGCTCACGCGCAGTGGCAGGAGCGGGAACAACACGCGCACGCGGCCGGCATCCGGTAATCAGGATTACATGGACGCTATTACCTCTGCGCAATGTTAAAAGTATCTACTTCTCCAGAATGACTGCTACACTTGGCGCATAAGTCTAAGTTAAAACCCGTGTCAGCACTCTACCATGGCTGCACTTACACTGCATTTGGCAACGAGAATGGCTCGCGACTCACCAGAGGATCGGCTTCCGCGCAAGTGACCACTAGTTCTATGCTAAGGCAATGACTCGATATTTCACGCCTGAGTTCAGTGGAAAGGATAGTTCCTAAAAATTCTTGCACGAAGAAATCCAATTTTTCTTCGAAGTCAACAGCGCCGCGGAAATAACCAACGTACAGCATGAACAATCGCAGATTAGGGATTAGGACATGGCTTCTGTCAATAAGCCATAACAAATATGTGGGTGGAAAACCAATCACGTGGCCACCCTGTGCAAGAAGACTTTGTCGTGCCTCGTGCTGCCTTGGTCTGGCAAGTTTTGCATTCAATGGTGTCACGTGTGTACTGTAGATATGCGTGCCACTGCTGGCAGTAGTAGTTTAGGCGCCTGTGAAAAAATACTGGTAGGGTGTTAACGTTGTTAAACCGAGTAGACGTGCAAAAACATGTGTTTTGCCTGGTTAGTTCAAGGTTTTGCGTTGTGTTTAGCCTGTGTTTAGCTTAACACGAGGCGTGATCGGCTACGGTGAAAGCATAGTGCTCTCGTGCATCAAGGTAAAGCATTCTTGGTTGGGTCCGTGTTAAGTAAGCTCACCTTCAAGGTCAAGCTTTACCATAATTTCCTCTACTTTCTTTTGATCGCCTTTAATGTTTTCAACAATATTTTGTTTACAAATTCCAATGACACTAACTTTGTAGGTGCAGTGAACGGGCAAATTACAAATGGAGCTATGAGTGCCTACATGGAAATCGGTTCGATTGCGAATGTTACATGTACAATCAGCAGGAATGAAACGCGAACAATGCCTGCGTATAGAGCAAAATATTTATTCTGTGTACTTTCGGCTGCACTATACAGAAAGCATCACTCGTATTTCGGGGTAAACACCCTACCGAAGCATTACCAAGTATCCGGTTGTAATGGAAAAAGCGTGTTCACGTTTTATTCCGGCATTAGTGTACCTAGATGCCTCACGTTGACACTTCTCTTTGGAAATTGTTTTGTGAATATTATGTCGTACAAGCCATTCATCGCGGAGTTCGCGTCCCAGAACTTGGAGTTAGAAATAGACCTCACAGAAAACCACCACTTTTCGCAACGCCCTGATGAAGCTAGACTTCTGTTGATGGTGCAATGCAAGCATCAATGGAAACATTCCGAGAACTAATCGCATCCCGTAGCGGTCGTTACAGTTGTTTCATAAAGAAAAAGAACCGTTAACAAACTCGGTATTCATCACTTCATTATTTCGTCAGTCATTTCTCGCAGTAACTAGCGCTATAGCCACTCGTCGTAGCCTTGTGTTAAGTGTCTGTTAATATTTTAGCAGCGTTATCACAAAGGGTTTCCGGAATTTCTTGTGCAGGGCTTGGCTTGCCTTAACACCGTCAGCGTGACTAGCCGAATATTTTGTGCTCTCTTGTAATCTCGTGCCCAAGTTCTTGCACATTACCGAAGAATTAATCTTGTAAGCCATTCCTCCGCACACACTCTAAAAGCAATGTATATCATTATATCGTGACCCATGTAATACCCCAAATAGATTTCTTACCACTTTCTTCCAAATCTTCCTGTATTGCTCACCCCCCCCCCCCCCCCCCCCCAAGGAAAAAAAACTACGTTTTTTAAAGGGAAATTTCAGCTCTCATTGGCAACAACAAGTATTCTGGACAATGAGGAGCATAAAATACCTGCACATAGGGGTTAGCATGCATAATTCTAAATGTGGGTATAAGGACAAAAGTGCCAAGAAATAATTTGCGTTCTTTTGAGACCTCTTTCTACTGTTTGTTTTTGTGTGCGCTTTTTCAACCCAGCATTCTAACCAACTTGCCCAACTTCCTGTCCTTCTTACTGCGCACTTCTTGCCCCTTCTTGCAAGTACTCTAGAGTATAATGTACTCCACAAAGCGTAATTCATGCTTAGTGTTTAAGAAGCAAAGTCGGTTTTAGTATCTTCAACATCCCTTTTTATTTCACCCTGCAGGATCAACAACTGCGGGCTTCTCTTCATCCACTGAGCACTCCCCATGCGCATTGAAGGGTAGCGTAGCTGTCTCTCTCTCTCTCTGCTTTGCGAAAGTTTATTAGAAAATCATTTTATGGTCACATCGACAAGAACACTAACGATACGTACGCATTTTAAGTCCGACTTGTCGTGGAAGAAGAGTGAGAGCCTAGCCTTGGACGTGCCCTTGTTGCAGTTTTCGACGATCTGGTGGAATGCGGTCTCCACTGCATCCATGTCAAAGAAGCACAGCTCAGAGCCCTGGCGTCGGTCGCTGACATCCCAGCGGTCTTTAAAGGGAGTTCCAAAAGCAACGGCAAGAACTCCTGCTTTGTGGCTTGCTCCAGTAGATGAATGCTGTAGCGACGCGCTGACAGCAATCGTCCTATAAGGACTGAGGGGACCACCTTTCTTTGGACACCTTATCGGTAGCTCCACGTAGGTTAGGAAGGAAGGGTCACTTTCACACACACGAACTAGGCGTGTCTCGAAGGTGTTGTGGGAAGCGCCCTTGTTCTGTAACGTGACGAAGTAGGCAAAGTCATTGTAACTGAAACCATGCACGTAACGGGTACGGTGGTATTTCTTCAAGAGATCACTCACGTTTCGAGTGAATGAACGAAGACGAAAGGAATTCGGTTTGGTGAACACTCTGGCCGACAGTAAGTGAGGGTCGTATTCTCGAGGCCTGCCGTCATACGCCGATGCGACGAAGAGCACGTCCGAATGGCTCCCGCTGCCAAAAAAAGCGGCGGTGCTCCGTCTTGAAGCGAGGTAGTTGACTCTCAGATTCTTTTCCATGGGTTGGCTAGCTTCTAAATCTTGCGCGAGCTGGTGAACTGAGCAAATTCCTTGATAAGCTGTGCCGCAAGCGAGAATGTTGGAACCAGAGCTGAGCGGAAGGAGAACTTGGTTGTCGTTGTCGGCTACGCTCCTCTGGCTGTCACAGTGGAGAGGGTACGGAGGGCATAGGAGACTGTCATTTTTGGGCCCCGTGGAATGAATAGCTTCAAGCGAAAGAGTACTCGCCGAGAGTTTGTAAAGCGCATTGCGTCCAGCTAAAACTACTACGCCTGCGGCTCCATGCTGTCCTATGTACAAGACATTTTGAAGAGGTGCTTGATGAGCTCTGAATTCATTTATATATGTTACATCCATACCACTCGCAATATGTAAAAAAACGAGAAATATCACTGTTTTCACGTGAACTAACATCTAGCCGAACCAAAGCTTGCTGAAAGTGTCCAGTATACATGCGTCTGGCAGACTGCACAGCTTCCTTCAGAAATCATATGGGGTGTTGGAATCGGCCGTTTCTGAAAAAAAAAAAAAAACAATTTGGCAGTGATAAGCACTTCTGCGGGCTGAAGAGATTTTACGCACAGACAGTTATTGCAGTTGGTGCCTTGATTTAATATTAATATACAACTCAGGTGCTGAAGTCTGTGGGAGTGGGAGCTGAGTGCGCATAGAGTCTCTGTGTGCGCAGTGATGTCTTACACATGCCGCATAGCCACAGTCTGCTGGTTTCTGGCGTCAAATTTGATCCGCGCTCCTGGGAGCAAGGCCTGTCTTTTTAATTCCCCACAGGTGTTTTTCTATTTTATATTTCTGTCTTACAGTAGACCAAAAATTTGAGAATCCGGAAGTATTCTTCAAGAGTTTTGTTACTTCTGCAGCCGAAACACCCCTCGTTGGAATTGCGAAACTAAATGGAAAACGAAGAAAACACAATTGAATCGCTGCGCGGCTGGGCAGCCTGAAATCGAGAAATGAGGAGCTCGACTTGAGAGGGCAGTTTCAGACTGCACCCTTCTGGTGCTACCATAAGCTACACGTTCGGATGAATTACGCGTTGCTCGAGCTTTCGTGGTACGAAAGCCTTTCTGGGAACTTAATAGCTGGTTTGCTAACAAGAGAGGCACAAGAAAAAGAGTGAATCGAAAAGCAGAAGGATGGCATCTGCCATCAGAAAAATCAGAACAACCGCCCGCTCAAGAAATTGGAAGGAGAAAGGATATGTAATTATAGAACACTTTGTCAATTTTTTTTAGCGCAAACAGAGACAAATCGCAAGACGACACACAAAGCGAAAAAAGAGAGAACAAAGACGGCTTCGTACAAAATTTTCGGCAGAGAAGAAAGAATTGAATGAGGCGTACAGAAAAAAGATTAGTTGGCCACCGATGGTCGATCCAACAGAAATGCAATCTCATGAATCATTTGCATGATTACTGACACTCCTGTGCTTAGGTTCCGCTTTTCCGAATTCGCTTTACAATTCACTCACAACATTTCTTTCTACTTTCTCACATTTTACTGTACTTTGATTGCTTGCTGTTTCTGCTTGCTTCTTCTCCTTCCCTTCTTTTCTGAACCCAGCTGTCCGTTCTATATGTGACGTCGTTTCTTGACTGGGTCATAGTTCTGTTCCTTGAAGGAACGGCAGCCAACACGTTGTCGGCACCACGCTTACGTCTGCCCCTCACCCCACTCCGTGATGAAATCTGTTCTTTAAAACTGCTGACGATCTCACTCGGCTACTGAGCCGGAGTTCCCGGGTTCGAACCCGACCGCGGCGGCTGCGTTTCGATGGGGGCAAAGTACAAAGGCACCCGTTTGCTGTGCGATGTAGGTGCACGTTAAATATCCCCAGGTCGTCGAAACTATTCCGGAGGCCTCCGCTAAGGATCCTCTTTCTCTCTTCATTATCTCCCACATTCCTCCCTTTCCTTACGGCGCGGTTCGGTTGTCCAACGAGATGTGACACATTTGCTCCCCCGCCGCGGTGGCTCAGTGGTTAGGGCGCTCGACTACTGATCCGGAGTTCCCGGGTTCGAACCCGACCGCGGCGGCTGTGTTTTTATGGAGGAAAAACGCTAAGGCGCCCGTGTGCTGTGCGATGTCAGTGCACGTTAAAGATCCCCAGGTGGTCGAAATTATTCCGGAGCCCTCCACTACGGTACCTGTTCTTCCTTTCTTCTTTCACTCCCTCCTTTATCCCTTCCCTCACGGCGCGGTTCAGGTGTCCAACGATATATGAGTCAGATACTGCGCCATTTCCTTTCCCCAAAAACCAATTATTATTATTACTATTACATTTGCTGTCCCAGTTCCTTTCCTCAAAAACCAACCGACGATCTCGCATCTCACTTACATGAACGTCATGCCACGCGTCTAGGGCGTGAGACAAGTGCAAGCTCCGCGCGCGCGCGCCACTCAGTTGTTCGAAAAACGCCTCTGTAGATGAGGTGCGTTTCCGAAGTGAACGCAAAGAACCATGGAAAAATCGGCCGCCAGCTACTTCCGGTTACAATTTTCTCCCACACACTGCCTTTTGTGTAGGAATTGCCATGCATGCGTGCACCGTTTATTCACTCATGTAATTGTTCTGCGACATCGGTTTTTGTACAGCATCACCGTAAAATACACGTGCGCTGCGGATGAACGCCTCCTGAGCGCAGATATTGACAATAACGAAAGGTAAGGGTCTTTGTCGTGGTTGTAATTAATATCCCAACGTAGGCTGGCTGCTCTGTGTATGCACGGCAATAGGTTTCACGCGTGTTTGAACTAGCTTAACGCGTCGGTCATAACATATTTGTTTTTTTTTTCGCTGCATTATTGAGGGCTGAAACGTGCAAAGTTTAGTATACGATGGATGTATTTCCGTCACAGCATGAAAAAGCATCCAGTGGGCTATATTACTATGCATACATGCCAATGTGCACAGCGCATCTCAGCACATCGCACTGCATACGCATAGAAAGCCTCCTACTATTTACATAGTTTTGGTTGCATTTCTTGCGAAAACACACCACGAAACCAAGCAGAGTCGCCGTCGTGTCGGTCTTGAGATGATTCAATACAATCAGCTGTGTTGCAGTGCAAATAAATTAATGTAAGAAGCGATGTTAACACAGAGAATGCCGTGAAGTAAGCGAACAGGGGAAGAAATTTGGAACCAGAAGTAGAGCTAACAGACGACATTCGCATGATCCTCTGCGCTGAATCTGGGAACGCACCCCACCCATTTCCTTAACCGCCCGACACACACTCCCAGGCCCGTTCGCGCGCTTTCTATTTTTTCCTCGCTCTCGTATCCCCCTTCCCCCTTTACGCCTTTCGTGTTCTCTCCTTCTGTTGTTTTTGTTCTGTCTTCCTATGCGTCATGCAGCACGACTGCGCCACGTTTTTTCGCCATGGGCCTTCTAATGCTCTTCGCATTAAAAAGCTACAATCTAAAGCTTAACGAAGACAACTGCGCCGCGTTTGGTGGTGTCGCGAGTTTGACAAGGCGAAAACAAGCAATGGGGTTCGGAGGCGAAATTCAAATTCAAATTAACACCTTTGACTGGGGCCGCACTCAATGCGGAAAACAGCGGGCCCGCCAGTTCCGGACATCTATACGCAGGCATAAACAAAGCTGCGCTCTTGGTCGGCGGTCGGGAAAGATAAAAATAGTCGATTTCGGAAGCAAGGAACTACATCGTAACTCACAGACTCCAGAGAAAATTTCGACCAACTGGGGTTCTTTAACGTGCACTGACATCGCACAGTACACGAGCCTCTAGAATTCTGCCTCCATTGAAATTCGACCGCCGCGGCGGGGATCGAACTCACGTGTTTCGGGTAGACAACTGACTGCCATAACTACTGAGCCACCGCGACGGCGTTCTGAAAATTGAGGTTTACTCCATCTATATTGTCTTGGTATATTTTCAATAATATTTGGCTAAATACAGCTTGCACTCATGGTATAAGGTGGAGCGCTAGATAAAGTGTGCTTCGTCCAAGGTAGTTTCTCACTGTCACCTAAAAATTTAGTAATATATATAGCTATTTCTTGCCGGTCCAAGTCAACATTCCGTAATATACAATGTATTAACAGTCACTAAATTAGAAATTTTCTTCTGTGTACTCTTTTCCACCAGCCAAAATGGTAGTGTCGCAATTTGCTGCAACGCTGGCGTAGGCAGTGATGTTGTACCTCGCACTTCCTTGTCAGCATCTCCAGGTCGAGAGGACGTATCCCCCTCAAACGGATAGTGCACCCAGCCTTCTCTTACGGTTGTCTATTCTTCTTCTATCGAGGCAACTGCGAGGGTTGGGTGTAAACACATCGATGCGAGGAAGTTATCGGTGTAACCGTTTGCTGTTCATGGGACCGAAGTGTTTACAGGCACTCAAGTCTTCCTCTACCATGGTTGGCAGTTTCGGGGCAGATGGAGAGCTTAAGAAGGAAGTTTTTGCACAATGAGCAGTTCTCGACATACACGATAACAAAACACCAAACGCTCACTACTGTTTACAAGGAACAAAATCCTTCCTTTCCACGTGGTATAGTTCACACATAGGCACTATGAGGCAGAGAAATGGTGCAGCCTGAGATGATGGTCCGGACATTGTAGAGAAAAATGTACAAAATTTGCGATACCGGTGTTATCTATGACAAGCAATGGGATACGGCTATCCACTGGTGGCTTACAGCCCTTACTAATAGATTAATACTGCGTTTTGGGCGTGGAAAATAGCATTTGGATAGTGTGTATTCTTTCGTAAAATTTTTCTGGTTTTTTCATTCTGAAAATCTTCTCTTAGTATGCTTTTTAAGAGAGAAATTGAGATGCTTAAGACCTTACAGCTTAGTTCAGAAAGCGGGGAGATGGGCTTTTAGTGTGGCGAGACCGGCCGTTGCCTGAGCGAGAGAGCGGGTGAACACCAACGGACAATAAAAGCAATGAAAGGAGGAACTTCCCTGGTCACTGCAGAGATTGTGAAGATTGCCAGCCAGTACTGCAAGGAGCAAAGTTTATCGGCAAAGGAAGAGAGCGCGTCGAAAGGGACGTTATCAGAGGCATTTCACATACACAAAGGGGGCCCACGTGCATAAGCACTTCGTCGGTTGAACTCAGAGGCCGGGTTCTGTATTTTAAGAGTGTTAGCTCGTCCTCATGAGGTTTCGAGATTTCGTGGGGTCTGATACCACCATGAGATCACAGCGCCATCTGTGGCAGCAACTTGAAACCCGCATATCTCCCACAGAGACTTGCAGCAACATCTACAATAGATTGAAAACTAAACATTTTGACACATTTGCCTGTCTGGTTGGGTTTGAAGACTTGTAATAAACTGCCCATCTCTAATCAAAATTTTATCTTTAACCAACGTTTCGAAGCCGACTCGGCTCCTTCATCAGGGGTGACTGAGGGCAGTAGCTAGCGTCTTTTAAGTATGGAGGGGAGGGGGGGGGGGGTGAAAAGAACGACTGCTGTGTCGCGAAAAGCGCGGGAGAGGGGGATTTAGGCTGTTAGTCAAGCTGGCGCACTGCAGGGAAGTGCTGAATGGCGACTTTTTTTCGTTGCGTTGAAGAGCGAAGTCCCTGGGCATATACTGGGGGCAGGTTTCCTTTTGTGCGGTTGACATTGTTCGGGGTGGTTTGGATATGCCAGGATTCCAGAAGGAGCCTCTTGTAATTTGTTTCGGTTCCGAGGATGCGGGTTTCTTCAAAGTTGATTCTATGGTCGGAGTCCTCGGAATGTTCGGCTACATAATGACGAACGATATTTTGATTCTAAGATTTTTTGAGGATGGCGAAGCAGTCGTCGACATACCTGAGTAAAATCTTGCAGATTTTCCTCAGGTATGTCGTGGTATGCTTCGCCGTCATAAAAAAAATCAGAGACTCAAACTTTTCTCCGTCATTTAAACTCCGTAGAAACTGTCATTCAGTTCATGCTAGAGGTAGAACAAGAAAAGTCCCAGCCGTTTTTGGACGTCCTCGTGTCCCGAAACGACAATACCCTTCAATTCTCCGTATACCGCAAACGAACCCACTCAGGCCGGTATCTCCACTTCTCTTCGAACCACCCGACAGTCCATAAAGCATCAGTGGTGAAGACGCTGTTCAGAAGAGTTGAGACACATTGCAGCACAGAACTTGACAGAAAAAAAGAACAACGCACGATATTCAAAGAACTCATCATGAACGGCTACCCAAAACACTATTCAAAAAACCTTTCGACGTAGAAAACATGGTTTTCTGAATAGCCTTTTGGGTGGCCGTTCATGATGAGTTCTTTGAATATCGTGCGTTGTTCTTTTTTTCTGTCAAGTTCTGTGCTGCAATGTGTCTCAACTTTCAAAAGACTATTCAAAAAACCATTCGACGTAAAAAACACACCGGGTTCGAACCCGACCGCGGCGGCTGCGTTTTTATGGAGGAAAAACGCTAAGGCGCCCGTGTGCTGTGCGATGTCAGCGCACGTTAAAGATCCCCAGGTGGTCGAAATTATTCCGGAGCCCTCCACTACGGCACCTCTTTCTTCCTTTCTTCTTTCACTCCCTCCCTTATCCCTTCCCTTACGGCGCGGTTCAGGTGTCCAACGATATATGAGACAGATACTGCGCTATTTCGTTTCCCTCCAAAACCAATTATTATTATTAAAAAACACAACATTCATCAAGAAATCAACGCACAAAGACCAACGCCACCACCAAAATACGTCACTTTATTTTATGTCGGAGGTGTCAGCGATACCATCGCCCGAATCCTGAAAAAATCGGGTCTCCAGGTTGCGCACAAGCCCACAAACACTGTTGCGCTTTGCCTACCCGTTCCCAAAGATCGGCCGCCGAGAAAAAGAGCCTAATACCCCTGTCACACGGCCAGTTTCAATCACCCTCGAGTCGAGGGTCTTCGAGATTCTCAATCGCCATCGAACTCGCCGCTGCTACACGGCAAATCTCAATGGCCATTGAAATGGTTCTCGTGTCTTACGCCACGGATGTGTGGCGCCACAATCGCTACATTGAATTTTGGAAAAATAACAAAAATATTTAATAAATGTATACTAAATGCTGAAATACAGGCATACGCGAAAGTCGTTCAAAACCCTTTTAATTGCACGTACGCGACGGACATATGCATACACTGCTATAGCCACACTAATACAAGACGAGCCAAAACCAAGCCAGTCCAACTGCGTCGGAGCGCTGCTTCGTCAGGCTTAAGACCTGGGAAATCGCCATGATATCTGAAAAACAAGAGCTATTTGCCTCTTGAAACTTTATGCGAGGGTAAGAATGGGCAAATTGAAGGCGAATACAACAGCTTGGAACACGATATTGCTTTGAGGGATTAGCGACGAAGCTGTTATCGCTGTGAAGCGGGCGGGCAGGGTGCCGCCATGTTGTAAACGTTAAGTACGCAAGCAACGCAAAGACTGCAACGCAAAATTAATGCGCTTAATGCACTTAAAACCAGACTAATATAATTTTAAAATAATTTTACAGGCTGCTTGCATTAAACTTTATGCGAATAATGTTTGTTCATGTTTTTGCACCGTGAATATGTCGTGTACGAAAGTGCGCTTGGCGCCGCTCGAAGCAACGCTAGCAACCTTGGGCAGCGCTCGAAGGCCCTCGAAATCATGATGGAGTTCTGCGCTACTCCGTTGACTCGATAGGCTATTGACTCGATGGCCATTGAAACTGCCCGTGTGGCAGCGCTCGATCGCCTTTGAGTCGATAGACTATCGGTTCGAGGGCCCTCGAAATGCCCGTGTGACAGGGGTATACAGGCTTTACAGCCCGGTATCATGGGGGCTGCCATCTTTGTTCACGTGATCACGCCGCCATTACGCGCCTCCTGACTGCTCGGCGCCCGCCTCTTCACGACGGCTGCTGCGCCTGATGGTTCGGCTCCGAGAGGCCGTGTTTCGGCTGATGCGGTTGAAAAGGAGTGGGCAGACGACACTAGGGTTGGGCCAAAGCTTCGAAGGACATGTGAGACCCCTAGTTTGATCACTCGAGACGTGAAAACGTGATCGGGCTTCGTGTCGCGGAGAGCCGCTCAGCTCTCCCTATTTGAGCCTAGGAATGGGTCGCCTGCATGCTTTTCTTTGCATCCACTGAAGGCTTTGCTGAATGTTTTCTTTTTCATTGTTATTATCTAAAGCGGCAAGGTTTATTGCTGTAGCGGCAGCGCAAATTGTTGTCGTGCTGTGTACATGCATGCAGGCACTGCTCTAAGACGCTCACATGCACGTCGCACGCATTTGTTTACATCCTGTTAGCGATGCTGATAAGGAAGCCTAAAATATTTTCTACTGGTTTCTTTAACACAGAAGAGCGACAAAAATAAATAGACTCACAAATGTTAACTGTCATGATAGCAGCGCCATGCTTAAAGGAGTCTTCAGGAGCTGAGGTGCGTTTCGATGGATTCCGCGATATTATTGTTAGAAGGCGCGCATAGAAACGCGTTAATAGTACACGAAGTTCACAGTTATGCCATGCTCCCATATAATATTGTGGTACGCTCTACGCTCTACGCTCGATATGCGGACTTGAAAATCCTCGAGGTCTCTTTGGTGGTAAGTACTCAGCTTCACTCTGAGCGCTGGCCTGCGGACTCACATTTAGTGATTGTCTCGCATGGACCTCGATGAAGTGACAACCACCAAACACGCCAGCCGTAACGGAAATGCTTTATTCCGAATATGATCCACGAAAACCGCGCTACTTGAACCGAAGTTCAACATTAGGACCAGGATGTCATGTAATACACGGCCTGACGGTAAACGTTGTCGACACGCGCGCCTGTGCTCTGCATAATCTGCAGTAGCGGTATGTAGGACCGGAAGTCATCTTTCTTCTTCGTTCCTAATTCGTCCTCGGGCGCTCCTGCTACTGATCGCCGCGCACCTTAACGTACGAGCAAACGGGTCTCGCTACACACGCGGATGCAACTGCACAGCACCTGAAAGCACAAGTGACGGTTTCGGCGGCGGGACAGCTTGTTCATGCGTCTATGTAGTTCACTTACCCTCGCAGATTTTCCAAGGTGGAAACCTTTCTTACTTTATTGGGTATCTAGCACTCGCGAACATGTTTGTTGCGTTCGCCCGTTCGTTAAGGGTGCATGCATGCCGAACGGGTGCGAGAAGGGGCAGTACGTCCTTATGCAGCCCGGTTCCGTGACGATCGCAAACGATCGCATCCCGCACCTTTAACTCCCTGTCGCAATTTTTGCGATCCGCAACACAGCATGTATTTCCTCTGCCTTTCCACATATTCATAGAAAAAACACACTGGGCAGCCACCCGCGATATTTTGCACGGCTGTGTCGAGGGGTACACGCTGGCGACTTAAGAGGCCCGTAATGGCGCCGTGTTCCTAGCGAACCTGTGGCGCCATCTGGTCTCAAAGGGAAGAACCGCGCGCTGTAAACGGTCTATAAGCCATTGTCTACCAAATTCCATGCGCCGACTGCGACGCAAGCTATATCGGCGAAACCAAAAATTTCAAAGAAAGAATTCGGGAAAATAAAAACGACGTCCGTTAATTCGCAAGAGAGCGCAATCCAGTAGCCGAACATTCCGAGGACTCCGACCATAGAATCAACTTTGAAGAAACCCGCATTCTCGGAACCGAAACAAATTACCGCAAGAGGCTCCTTCTGGAATCCTGGCATATCCAAACCACCCCGAACAATATCAACCGCACAAAAGGAAACCTGCCCCCTGTATATGCCCAGGGACTTCGCTCTTCAAAGCAAAGAAAAAAAGTCGCCATTCAGGACCTCCCTGCAGTGCACCAGCGTGACTAACAGCCTACCCCCCTCCCCCGCGCCTTTCGCGACACAGCTGTTGCTCTTTTCACCCCCCCCCCTCCCCTCCATACTTAAAAGACGCTAGCTACTGCCCTCAGTCACTCCTGATGAAGGAGCCGAGTCGGCTTCGAAACGTTGGGTTAATAATAATAATTGGTTTTTTGGGGAAAGGAAATGGCGCAGTATCTGTCTCATATATCGTTGGACACCTGAACAGCGCCGTAAGGGAAGGGATAAAGGAGGGAGTGAAAGAAGAAAGGAAGAATAGGTGCCGTAGTGGAGGGCTCCGGAATAATTTCGACCACCTGGGGATCTTTAACGTGCACTGACATCGCACAGCACACGGGCGCCTTAGCGTTTTTCCTCCATAAAAACGCAGCCGCCGCGGTCGGGTTCGAACCCGGGAACTCCGGATCAGTAGTCGAGCGCCCTAACCACTGAGCCACCGCGGCGGGTGAAACGTTGGGTTAAAGTTTAAATTTTGGTTGGAGATGTGCAGTTTATTATAACATCTACAATAGCATTGTAGAAACAACCACCTGCCGCGTGCCAATGATGACGTCTCGGTACAATACGATGGATAGGGGTGGGACTAGGTGAGAATGACGTCAGGGGACGAAATAGCGGCATAGTTTCGGTTCCTCGAATCTAAAATGGCGGCCATTGAAATTGGTAGTGCCCTACAATCTCTTTCCCCCCTCACGCTCCAAAAATATCCTACAACGGGAGGAAAACTGTCCCGTGACGGTACGTTGTATGTGCATACATTTGTTGCGCTAAATATACTCCGACAAGGGGCACCCGTCCGGGTACAGCTGTGTACCGAATTTGGTAGGAAAATAAGACCCTACAGGTTGTGATATAGAAATAAGAGCACAATTAAATAATACGTAAACATTGTATACATGAAATTACTAATTCAAGAGTTACTATATCGCGTCACAAGGAGAATTCTAGGCCCGTCTTGACCCCCCAGACGAAGCAAGTTCCGTTTGGGACGTATCTTGAAGGGTTAACTGGACAACGGGCGCGTTCTTCTTCGCTTTCTTCGTCTATTAAACCAA
Organism: Amblyomma americanum; assembly: GCF_052857255.1. Taxonomy (NCBI): domain Eukaryota; kingdom Metazoa; phylum Arthropoda; class Arachnida; order Ixodida; family Ixodidae; genus Amblyomma; species Amblyomma americanum. The sequence goes on along the minus strand of NC_135503.1, from coordinate 62,290,013 downwards.
ACTGCTAACGCTCGTTACTTCAACGTCTTCCACATGGCGGCAGTCTTTCTTTAGATTGTCATGCGTAGATCATGTTAATCGATCTTGGTATCGTGTTTCCTAATTTTTTTCATACCTTGTTCTGGGAACAGTAACGCACTGGCATTTATGTATAAATACGGTCCTGAATCTGTACATTCTTTCCTGTTTGCTTGTTCTGGCTGAGATAATGAACTGATAATAATAATGTACTGGCGCATAAAGCGGGTGTTTTCTGCAATAAACTCAGTTGGTAGTAGGCGCGCTTTCTATCTCTCTGTCTTCCTGTGTTGGTTTTTTTGCGCCATTCAAATTTATCAGAATAGTGGTTTTGCATGAGATGTAAATTAGGGTACTTTAGCTTCGTTTTGAAGAAATACCGAATCTTAGCGTACTTACGGCATAATGTCTAATCCTGAGAAATAAAAAAAGCACCAGATGCATCGGTCAGTCATGCAACAGTTCCACGTCACGGAAGAAACTGCTTTCGATATTTACTTTATGCTTGTATGGAGCATCACAAAAATGGAACGCTTCAGAAAAGAAGCAAGTAATAAGAACACTTATTGTTAGCGTTTTTATGGTACCGTAATGGTCAGTATTATTGTTAGAGCTCCATAAAGTAAGCAATAAAATTTCAATAAGGAAGGGCGTCAGGAAGGAAGCCATGCTCTCGCCGATGCTATTCACCGCCTGTTTACAGGAGGTATTACGAGGCCTCAATCGGGAACAGTCGGGATAAGAGTTAATGGAGAATATCTGAATATTTTGCGATTCGCTGAAGACATTGCCTTGCTGAGTCACTCAGGAGGTGAACTGCAAATCATGATCAATGAGTTAGGCAGGCAGAGCAGAACGGTCGGTCTAAAAATTAACATGCAGAAAACCAAGGCAATGTTGAACAGCTTAGCAAGGGAACAGCAGTTCACAATTGGAAGCGAGGTGCTGGAAGTGGTAAAGGAATACTCCTTAGGGCAGCGTAGTGACCGCTTATCCGGATCATGATAGAGAAATAACTAGAAGAATAAGAATGGGGTGGAGCGCATATGGCAGGTTCTCTAAAATCAAGAATGGAAGTTTACCAATATCTCTCAAGAGAAAAGTGTACAACGGCTGTATCTTACCGGTATTCACCTACGGGGCAGAAACGTGGAGGCTAAGAAAAAGGATTCAGCTCAAGTTAAGAGTAACACAGCCAGCCATGGAAAGAAAAATGAAAGGTGTAACGTTAAGATACTGGAAGTGGGCAGAATGGGTGAGGGAACAAACGCGTGTTAATGACAACCTAGTCGAAATCAAGAGGAAGAAATGCGCTTGGGCAGGACATGTAATACGAAGGAAAGATAACCGCTGGTCCTTATGGGTGACGGAGTGGACTCCAAGAGAAGGCAAGCGTAGCAGGGGGCGGCAGAATGTTAGGTGGGCAGATGAAATTAAGAAGTTTGCGGGCATACGGTGGTCGCGGCAGGCAAAGGACAGGATTAAATGGAGACGTGGGAGAGGCTTTTGCCCTGCAGTGGGCGCGCTGATAATGACGATGATTCGCTATTTCCAGAAGGTTTCAAAAAGAACAACGGTAAAGGGTTTATTGAGGGCTAGGTGGTCGTCGCCGCTACAATTTTTCTAGTCTCTGATGCAGTTATGTAGCATGATTATATATTTTACTAGACATTGCGGACACAACCAGTAGTCTTCCTGTTTAGTCTTGTGCTAACGTTAAATTACAAGCAGCGCATGAAGCAGATCCTTGTGACGTAGGTAAAACTTCATTGTGCAGAATATCGTTGTACCAAGGGTAATTATAATCTGACAAATACAGGTAGACAAGACTGGTGAATTTGCAAAGGTCACTAAGGCGAAACTTTCTTTCTTCTTTACACTGGATATGCGTTTAGCTGACGGGGATTATCTTTTCACATGACCTCAGTGTGGTGGACTCGTGCATTGAAGAGCGTATTGGCAGAGGAGAAGGGAAATTGCTGTAACACGGCGCGCTGTCACAAAATAAATTATTAGACGTGTGCTGAAATTCAGGGTAATGCCTAGAAAAAACGGGGTATTGGTTGTTTGCTTATTTAGGCTGAGAATAGCTGCTTGAAATTAAAGGGGCGTATGTTTCTGGATGGAGAACACAGAGCGGCTTCATACTTTGAAGTACGCCGGAAGAATGCAGAAATTTCTGCGTATTAAATTTTAATTAAGCTCCAAAGTTATTTCAAAACCTGAGTGCGCTGAACGTAAGTCTTTGGGACAAGATAAAGTTTTGCAGCATGATATTTATAAACTTCATTGATTTTACTATTTCAGACTCTTGGCGGTTTAGGCGATCACTATGAGCTATCAGACAGCCTGTTAAAATAAAATTCGATAACAGCTAGATCAAGTCCAGGATGAAATCGTTTTCGCAAAGAAAAACCTCGGTCAGGATGCTGTCACACCAACTTAACGAAGTTCTTGACGCGATTCACACCTGGAATCAGTGTACGGGTACATCAGCATGCGCTAAATAACGTACAGACTGTCAAAATAATAGAGCTCAAGGGGTTTGCTTCCAAGCCGTGTAGCGGGGCCCTTAAGCAAGTTGGACAGCCCTAAGCTTGGTAGAGTTGGCCACGTAAGTTCCTCCCACCTTCGTGAGGTTGGGGTCCCTGAGTATATGCAAGAGCAGTCGCGCTGCAAGGCTCAGTAGCAGATCTCTATACTTTTTACAAAGACTGTACACATGCGAGTAGCCCTTTGCACTAGGGCGGAACAATAAAGTAGACAAAATATTGCAATCCGCCAATGCTTCCTTCCATAAACGAAGCATTCCCGAAACATACGATTTCTTCAGCAAAGGACGGGCACCACAAAAACATCAGAATGTAGTTTGCAGCATGACGAAAGCACAGCACAAAAGCAACACACAGCACAGGGGCAATGCATAGGATAGGTCCAAGGGACCTGCTCTTGTCTTTGCATGTGCCATCCTTGACAGCTTTCACTGTTTGCTTAAACGCAACACGCAAGGTATTCTGTAAAGGAGTAAGCCGGGCTAGTTGGTACATTCTTTGCATGGAAACAGCGCAGCAGACGGGACCAAGAAAGGAAGAGAGCGCCCGTGTGTTTGTCTTCCTTTCTTGGCCCCGTCTGCTGCGCTGTTTCCATGGAAAGTTATTCTAGCGAAGAACGTCGTGCGTATGAATATTACGTTGCTTGCCTGATAGCAGCGAAGCAGTGTCTGCTGCGCGCGGCGCTCTCGAACAGGATCACCACGTACCGGAAGAGTTGAACTGCCCAGCGTTCATGCTAGCCGGCCATTTTTTATCATCCAGAGAGAAAGAGGGCTAGGACGCAAGCATACTTGAGCCGGGTTATCGACGCAGCCAGTACTGCAGCGCCGCCGTTTATCGCAATTGGCCAGAGCACCCGCTTTCATGGAAGCCTGCAGTGCTTTGTTGGAAAAGACGGTGCGTGCTACGTTGTTGTTTGTGTGCATTCCAGGCTAGAGCGCTGAGACATGTGGTTCTCCTCATTAATCAACAAATCACAATGGAGTGATCATCCCGTTTCGTCCAACATTTATCTCCTTTCTCTTTGCTGGAGGCAGCGTAAGCGGACGTTTTCCAGGTCTTAGCGCTCCAGCCCACGTGCTGTGGGGACGTTTATTCATTGACAATGTTTTATTTTACGTATGCAGTACTGAACAGAAGCGCAGCGCTGACTTCTTGCTCACCGCTTTCATAATATCTGAAGAGGAGGACTTTCCTTCTCGCTGCTACAAAGCCGATCGTCCGGCTGGTTTGATTTAAGGGTACGAAATGTGAATGCAGAGTTGTGTTCTATGTCTCAATTCGGTAAAACTGCTCGTATGCTCCCGTTCTCAAACTTTATGCCTTGGACAATTTTATAAAATATATGAATACCTCGCTAACCACTGTGATATTCTAGGTACAAGCATATGTCATCAAAAGATGGGTGAAGCTCGGGAGCAAACTTGAGCACTGAAAACAAGCGGGCGTTTTTGCCGGAAAGATGGAGTTTTCAGCGCAAAAGTAAAAAAAAAAATAACTGCAATTATGACACATTTATTTTTTTTTCCTGGTTTGGTGGATTGATATTTTCTGCATTTCTAAACTTCACTATGGGCCATATAGTTTTTTCAATTAGCAGGCTATAGTGCGAGGCTACCTTGATTTATGGGTTACGCGTGTTTGGATATGTACGGTATGGCAAGTTCTGCAGAACGCCTGTGGTTGGTTCATATGATGGCAGGCACTGTTAAAGAGAGGATATGTGGCTTGGCCGCACTGGAAGTATCTACACAGCAGCGATTACTCTTCAGAGGACCTCTGGACATGCAAAAATCGAAATGTGAAGGCAGTTTTTAACTTAGTTTCGCACTCGTTGTCAGACGGCCGCACACCTCAGCCTACTTGGGCCAAATATGTGGAGCCGCTCACTCAGCTCTGACGTTATTCGTAGAGCGAAAGATAGGTGGCACTCCAGTTGATCTTTTAAGAGGGTGAGATATGCGATGCACTCGTGCACCGCGCCCTCAACAAGAGGTCGTATGTCACAACTCTTTCTGTTACAAGGAAGGAAGTAACAAACTCCACGCGTCCAGTAAGTGCACTTCGCTCTTTGTTCCTCTGCTGTTACTATAGTTCCACTTCCCCTACTTAAAAGAAACTAAGGAACAACAGACTCTGGTGGCGCCACGTTAGATTCAAAAACTGCAGCAATCAACTCAATAACGTGGGTGATGATCAGTACTGTGGAAATACGGCTGGGGACAGCCTTCCAACCCTGCCGCACTCCCACTCCGCGGATGCAGCGTTCCCGCTCGCTAACCGCGGATGGGGTTCGTGCTCGAGGGACAAAGGGAAGGGACGACAATAGCGTTAACTTTCATATGCTATTTATTACAGTTGCAATTTATCCACAGAGCGGGACAGCTAGCTACAAAACATCAACGAGGCATTCCTCGGATATATAAGGCTACGTAAGGAGGACTTCTGACTTACCGGCTGGGGCAGGGGCGCGACTGCGGAAGTATCGGCGGCGGACATTTGTATGCGCCAACAATGGCGGCCGGGTTTTCCCGTGCGCGCCACATTCTTGGCACAAAGCCCTTCCCTAGCATTTGCTGGGGAAGGCGACCAGAGCGCGCGTTTGCTGCGCTCGCTTCGCTGCCTGGAACCAGAAGTCCAGCGGCAAGGCACAACGGATCCCCGTGAGCCTGCCGCGGAAGGTGACGAGAGCGTGCGGCTCCAACCTCTCGTAACGCTGGCCGGATCCCGAACAGACTCTGTCCGGTCCCGCAGAATTCTGCGTAACCTACGAGGTGGCGCTCCCGTCGCCGTTCCCTTTCCCACATGAGGGAGACTTCCCTCCTCGCCCAACCGAGGCTATCCCGACGCACACCGATGGAGATGGTCTGCCGCGTCGAAATGGAAGGGAAAATCTGTTTCCACAGTACTGAAAGTCTAATGAAAGTTACGAGAATAAAATTTGCTCTGATAATACGAAAAAGTAGTATTACATAAAGTATGAACCGTTGAAAATTAATTTCCCATTTTACTGAATACTTTTTTTTACAAATTCCTCTTTTTTTCAATAACAGCTCGTAATTCAGGTTGAAGTTATTAGTGCGGAAAAAGTCAAATATATGACTGAAATGCAATTTGAATTACAAGTAAGGGTGTGCGAATATTCTATATTTCGAATGCGATTCCAATATATTTTTACTCCGTCATATCGATGCAAGGAACTGATAATCTAGAGTTTTCGAGTTGTCAAATATTTCGGAATATTCGGCAGTGATAGAATACCGCGCTCATTGTCATAAATGTGACCATGATAGATAATGCAACTAGTAAGGTGCGATACAACGAACTGTGGTGTTTAATTGTCTATTTATTTATCTTGGTGTTCACAGCGCCAGGATATACATTGTAGAAGAAGGGTGGGGGCAAGATCGAATTTTCAACGCCGTCTGAGGATGCAAATAATAAAACAGTCGCGCTGTTCGAAGCACTCAATAAGCCAGTTCTTGAAATTATATAAATATTGAATGAAATAGAAGTTATACAGAACACAGAAGCCGGCTACCAACTGTGATTCTACTGCTAGCCCACGCATTTACCAATGTAAAGTAAATTCACCACAAAAGCCAAGAGTTTGTTGGTGAGCGTTTTATCCCTGCAGTTAAAGAATGGTGAGCACGACAAGCGGGGTATATCACGATTAGTAACCACTGGCCGAGTAAAATCTATTCATGCTATGCCAGGTTTTAGAAAATAAGATAGTTGATCCGACTCCGCGGCAAATTACGTTAGAATTTATACAAGAATTGCATAATTTACGGCAAGGCCAATAAATGCCAGGTTAACCTAGCTAGCGAGACGTGTAGGTTGGGCATGCCCACGTAAGCTCTGACGGATGCCAAGTTTCCCATTCTTGTGAAGCTGTGCACGAGCTCAGCAAAGTTAAAAGGAAGTCTGCTGTGCAGATGAGTTCGCGAGAAATCGGAAAACTCGACCTCCTGATTTGAAGGTGCAGCCGGCCAACTCGTAAACAGTGTCGGGCGACCACCGACTCACCGGCTTGTCAGCACCTTATCACGGGGCGGAGCTGCGATATAAGCGACAGTAAGTGCATGTTCCGCTGAACCATGCGTGAATGATAGTCTACCAGAGCACAACAAAGATCAAAGATGGCGGGAGGAAGTTCTGCTTGAACACGCGGTCACCTTCCTTTGACAAAAGAAAGGTTCTTATAACGTAGTAGCACAAGCTGGTGCTGGAATTATACGAAGCGCATGTAATTCATCGCAGCGGAATAGACCGCGGCAGCACTCCTTCTGTCACCATGAAATAAAAGGGATAATATTTCTTGATGGCTGTCAAAGCGAAAAACCTCGCTGCTTGGTTTTAAGTTTTAATGCGTTTTCAGGATCTGGGCGTGGCCCTGTGGTATATATTGCTCTTGGTGCAATAACAATCCTTCAGTTGATAGTGTCAGCGATAGTGTGTTTTTTCTTCTTCGGCGTCCCGTCTGTAAGCGCTGCTAACTTTATGTCATGCAGCAGATGGACCAACGAATTTCTCTCTTGATTTTTATAACTTGACAACACAAGGAGTTTTTTTAGAGGCGTTATTTCTTTCATTGTTCAGCAGCGCTCATTCATTGTCGTGTACATGGATACGTACAGCTACACCGGAAGCCTTGGTATCGCAGCTAGCGCAAGCTTGGTATCGGGTGCAGTATTAGTCATACATTCCTAGCTGTGTCCATGCCCGGATTAAGTGGTTACCGCTCCAACATTGCTGCGCCATTGCTGTTATGATATCGCTTGAGCAAATTAGCCACTGTAGGCTCATACCCACAAAACTTATGATGGTCCACACTTTCTAGGACGAACGTTTACAGCAACTGAAACTGACTTCGCTCTCATTATGACGTGAAGATAATGAAAAACTGTTTTCATGGGCGACATTCAGGCATGCGTGCCTTTTTCCCAGGACGGCAGACACTCACGAAGCGGAGTCGCTGAATTGTTAAGTGCGAAAGGTCGAGTCATTGCTAAAAATGACGTTGCCACAAGACTGACGTATATAATGTCCGTGGCAGTCGGCCAACTTAAGTTACTTCTTGAGCCGCTGTCAAAATGTTTTCCGGCGACTCCAAAACCGCTGTGTCTGCCTTGTGAAGTCGTCTTCAAATAGCAGGCAGGCAAACATGGAAATTAAGCGCTCCAGTGATTTTTTTACAGCCCCTAAAAGACTGTCAGACCCGCAGGCATAAAGGCTTGGGTTTTTGCTTGCGTAGGTTTTTAGACACTAAGGCGATGATTTGAATCACCGACAGGAATCTTTATGAAATAAGCGCTCTGAAAGCGATTGACAATCACGCGCTTCGCCCAGCTCTTCGAGCAATTTCTCTAAGCGAGCAATGTGTAGAATGCGTAGGCAACGATAACTCCAGGCCGCAACTTGTCGAGCACGACACTGGATGCATTTTTGGTGCACATGCTTGTTTTGTTGCTGATAGGCTCTCTCAGGCCTAGAGTTTGTTTGTCCGCAGACCGAGTCAATGCTTTTATCCGGACATGGGCACAGCCGAAAAACAGACTTTGCTCATGACAAAAAAAAATAAACGTTGACCGGTATCAGTTTTTAAACTGTACGAAGTCTCTGGAAGATGCTCGTTTAATGTCACCAATGGTACTGCGTGGAAATGAACAGTACATGATATTGTGTACTGACTCTGTTGTGGACTATTTACTGTTAAATATTGTTGCTTATAGTTGTACCGCAGGGTATTCCCGCATGATAGCTTCGATGCAGGCATCATGTAATAAGACATACTTAATGTTTTATAAAAGCAACTCTATAGACTTTAGAAGGTCAGGTTTTTGCCTACAAAAGAGAACATCAGGAAACAGGTCAATAATGTTAATTAATTTACAAGTTAACTGAATTCTAACAGCTAACTTTTTTACCTTTTCCAGGGAGGTACCTCGTGGAGCGAAGTTTCATAAGAGGCATGATTTGGGGTTCTACTGTCGCACAATTGTGAAAAGGCGTGCGTAATGGCCGAGATTTGAAATTAGCAAACTTGTGTGGCTATGGTAAACGGGGGACTGCAAACTTCAGGTTGAAACTAGGCACCTGATATTATTGATTACCAGCTTAAGCATTAAAATTGTGTTGAGTTGTTTATGAATTTACGTGATTGACTTGCGTTATATTCACCGCTGCCAATGTTACTAAAATGCCACAAAAACCATTCCTTGCCTATTCAAATCACTTCAAAATTTATTGACAGGGTTTCCTGAAACACACGCTATAATGTGCATGCTATTAGGGGTAACAGAGTACAATGTATGTCAAAACGTAAGATTCAAATGGGTATTCGCTCTATATTGAATGGTGACACAGCTCACCGTTCGCCCCTAAGCGCTCCTGGTTCCATGCCAACCGCAGTCACGTGACCACAGGCAGTACAATCGAGGCTTCGACTGCCGCACAAAATCAGTGCGAGAAATTTGCAGCAATTAAAAGAAACGTCTATTCCCCCGATATAGGCCTGAAAAAATGGTGCGTAACTATTCTAACAGTTGTGTCCAGGTGCCTGAATCGCGCCCCACGATGACACCTCAAAAGTGAAGGTTAGAAGAATGGTTTATTCTGGCCCAGCGGAAAACGCCCAATCACCCGAGAGAAAAATTGTAGCGTACGACCTCAGAACACAGCACTGCGCTGCAGCTGGTCTGGCTCCGTGAAGACTGCTTTTGCTGCTTTTGCAGGCAGCTGAACCCAACGACTGAGGGGAAATCACCGGAACTCAAAAAAACAACAACAACGTTGCGCTAATGATAGCTCGGCGGATGCGGATGTCAAAGCAGCTTAGCCAGACACCGTTCCAGACATCACTTCGATGCTCGCCACAGGCAGACATTCACTGCAGAATCTGCAGACCTTCCCCTCAATCACGATCGCAAAGAATTATCGCCGGGCTGGGCCGCCGTGACCAGGATTTCTACATGCGGAGTGACTATCCCACAGCAGCGCTCCCAAAGGACTTCTTTGTTGGGGACGAGTGTATTGACGCCCTCTTGAAGAAAAAATTCTGGTGACGGCTTTGGTCACGTCAAGAGTGGAATGCGACAGCATTAGAAAGAACACTGCTGCTGCATGTTTTAGTTCCAGAGCAAACACACACAATGTGGTCACTGTCATTGTATCTTTGTCGGCACACACATAATCATGCGTTAAGTACGTGTTTCCTTTTGATACGTCTGTTCTGTGCCTTCGTCAACGTCGGTGGCAGGCTTGGTGTCGACCGTTCCAAACTGCTTGTCTCACCCATTTCCTAATTGCTCTGGAAAAGGCGAGAACGGCGCCGTGGTCACGTGACATTAAATACCATGAGCCCTCAAATTTTTAACGTGATAGCGTTAAAGGTCCCTTTGTTCAGATGATCCCATGTCGGCGTTGTGAGCAAAAGATCACTAGCATGGCTCTGGCAGGTGGTGCCCAGAGAGCAACCTAGGAGAGAAGTGGGCCACCTAGGTTACGTGGGCTTGTGGCGTCATCAAAACCTGCCCACCGGAAATTGAGCAAACTTGGCAAAGTTGCAGGCGGCAGTTGAGGCAATGATTGGTCGCTCGGGAAGAGCAACCTGGGTCTCACAAGCCCCACCAATGGCAGCACCTGCCATCGCAGGGCAGTGGCGCATCGCTTAGCCGCTGCACCACTGCGCCAAGAGTGATATGATGAGGACTCCTAGGAACCTCAGAATGTAAAGAATGACCTTCGGCAGATATGAGAATTAACCCATTACGATATTGTATCATACTGTTAAGACGGAGATTAAGTGTCCCTTCCAATTTTCTATTTAAATATCCGCTGGAGAACTGAGAGAGGACTGCGATGTGATCGGCAGTCCTCTTGCAGGCGAGGTGGATGCTCTGTCTGTAGAGCATTGCTGGAACTATGACTTCGTGCATTACACAAAAAGCGTGGAATTCGGCCGAATCGTCAGTGAGCACGTTGGTGCTTCGCATCCACAGTGACGTAAAAGATTCTTCGAATATCGTAGAAAACAACTGTTGTGACCGCGCCCTAGCCGGAGTCAAGTAATAGAGAATCAAACGAATACTAATCAGAAAGAATGTATGGTAGAAAACGACGAATATCGGTTGTAATTCACTGCTTGTTTGAAGGTGTGTTCATATGCTTTGAATGGAGTATCGAATTAAAAAAGGGCGCTTTTGCTGCATCTGATTTTTGAAGGGACATGATTATGCTTAGTATTTCAGGAGACAAACTGCAATGCATGACTGATGACGCGAACGGACAAGGTACAGAGATAATAGTACTGTTTATAACAGAACAGAAATACAGAATATTTATTGAAAAAATAAAATAAAATGGCAACAGTAACAATACCACTAATAAAACGAAAGATAACAATATTTCTATTAAAACATAAAAAATGAGCTTAACTAAACACCAAATAAAATCACTACAGCAGGGCCCGGATTACGGAACTCGCTCCGACCGCTCTACAATTGAGAGCGCTCTAAAATGCCCGCTCCTAATGGTCGCCGGCGCCATTTTGAAAAGTTGCGTCACGGGAAGCTGCAATGGCGTCACGGACAAGAAAAAACGCATGACGTTGAACACCTAATTATGCCCGCGGTTTTAGACTGTTTTTTGCGACCGCGAAGAGTCGGTCTACAGAGTTTTAGAGGGAAAATGGCGGCGGCGTCGTCTGCTGTTTATTGGTGGCGGAGGCGGCAACGTCGGCGCCAGCAACGACGAAGGACGGTGTACGAGGACGAGCTGTTCCGTCGGTTATTTCGACTCGATAAGGAGAAAGTGGAGTGGTTGTGCGGCGAACTTGCAGACGAACTGCGAGGCGTACGGACGAGCGTTTTGTCGGTGCGGCGGCAGGTGCTGTGCGCTCCGTTTTTTTTGCCTCCGGGGGCTTTCAAGTGTGCGTCGGCAACGAGCAGACCGTCGGCCTCGCACAACCGACGGTGAGCAAGTGCGTGCGGCGTGTGGCTGAGGCCATCTGCAAAGTCGGCGCACAGAAGGGATGGGTGCGTTTCCCGGCGCACCCCGAGGAAAAAGCGGCAGCGAAGGCGACCTTCCTTCCCCGCGGCACCATCCCAGGCTTCGTCGGCTGCGTCGACGGCCCGCTGATTGCCATAAAAGCGCCGCGGGGAGACCCAGCAAACCGGGCAGCATTCTGGAGCCGCAAAGGATACTATGCGATGAACACCATGATCGTGAGTAGACTGGCTTTCTGACCGCATGGGTTCGAAAGCCGCGACCTCGACAGTGGAAGTTCACGTCCAAGATTGTCTGCCTGTGTTTCTCGCAGATCTGCGACAAAGACATGAAGATCCTTGCGGTCGACCCTCGCTGCCCGGGGTCTTGTCACGATGCCTTTTCTTGGCGCTACTCACGGCTGCGTCGGAAGGTGGAGCACGGGCTGCTGGAGGATGGAGAGTTTCTTCTGGGTAAGCAGCACTTCGACAGCACGTATTAAGCTACAGCAGTGGCTCATACCTAAAAGAGGCGGGTTATAACATGGATGACATGCAACAATATGATGTATCGTATTTATTTTTGTGTATTTACTGTTACTGATGGTGCAGAGGCACAAGAAACATTGTTATAAAGTGAATCGTATTTCAAGCGTAAAACATCAAGGCAGAAGAGGTGTGCACATCGTTATTGTCGTGTAAGATATCACAGTACATCATTAACCTAGAAGGCTGTGCTTACAGAGGTACCCCTTAGTCATGAATATTCTGGATGCCTATGAATTCTGGTTCAGCATACTGGCTTTGAGCTGCTTGATATGAATCATTTATTACATAGGCAACAACACACTTCACTGCAAATTTTGGTCGTGCAGGAGACAGTGGATATCCACTGGAGCCGTGGCTGCTCACACCAATGTCAGGGCATCCTGGTGCAAACACTGCAGAAGGGCAGTACAACGCAGCACACGCCTCAATGCGATGTGTTGTGGAACGCTGCATTGGTGTTCTCAAAAGCCGCTTCCGGTGCCTTCAAAGGTACCGGACACTCCACTACGAGCCGGAGCGGGCGGTGGTCATCATTGCAGCGTGTGCTGCGTTGCACAACATCTGTCTTGAAGAAGCCCTGGCTGCAGACGAAGACGACACTACTGATGACCCTGACAACAATGGACCACCTCTGCTTGCCGGGTACTTGGCGGGGACAGGATCCCGCATGACCTACCTGCGTGGTAGAGCCATGCGAGACCGTATAATTGGCCTCTTTGGCACAACCCGTCCGCAGAGGCAAGCACACCTGCAGATGGTGCGGCGACAGCAGCAGCGGCAGCAGCAGCAGCAACACCACCGGCAGTAAGCCCTAGACCATCTGGCAGCTGTGGCTGCAATGACTCGCCGTGCTGGCGTGGCGAGTTGTCGTAGCCACTCTTGCTACGGGCAGCGCCATTGCCCTCTGTTAGTGCGCGAGCCCCTGTGTGATATGATGCCCTTGGCCACTGGTAGCCACATTCCAGCATTTGTAAATTACTTTTTCTTACGTGTGCTTGAAAGCCTCCAGTGTCAAGATATGAAGTGCACACACCAACTGCTGCTCCACCGGCAGTGGTCACCAGTACGCCTTTCAGTGCATCAGCAAGCTTGCCGCACAGCTACTGCACTTTCTCCTTCTCAAGTCGAAATACACGCCGAAACAGCTCGTCCAACAAGTGAAATGCATCCTTGTACACCGTCTTTCGCCGTTGCTTACGTCGACCTGCCCACTTAGGCAAACAGTTGCTTGCTGTAACTATATGTTTGATGAATGTGCTCGAGGGAAAAGTGTGGTGTGGAGACTGCTAGGAACCAGTAAAGCGTTTGTTTTTGCACCACGTTTATTCATTGGTCACAATAATTTTTTTCGCCACAGCTGTTCATACCAGTTTGCCAACTGTAACACACAGCAGGGAAACAAAAGCATGCAGCATCAACAGTGATTTGCATATGCCTTGTCGAGTGCTGCGCAGAGATTGCACAATAACAGTTGTATCTTACACTCTGGCCAAACGGGCGAGTTGGCTGTACATTTTTAAGGCGAACAGTGCGAAAGACATAGCCGGAAAGCACAGGAAACACAGGATGAGCACTCGTCCTATGTTTTCTTTGCTTTCCGTCTAAGTCTTACACGCTGTTTGCCCCTTAAAAAAAAAGCTTCATCTTGACTGCCAGCTTGAATGCTAGTAATCACAGGTTTGGCATGTTGTGCAGACTTGTAGGCCCGATGCAGCCCTGGTTTGCAGTTTTCTGAAACACATTGCATAACTGGTGGAATGCACAGCAAGTGCTACACAAGACATTGCTCTTCGTAGATTTTACTGGACTAAAAATCATGTTACGTGTAAAAGACACACGAGTATCACAGATGATGATGCCAACATGGCTGCGTTTGAAGTTGTAAAGGGATCCACAAACGAGAGATATTAACATTGTTGCATCATACCTTTAAAGGCGGAGCTCAAGCATCCGCCAAATTTTTTTTTGCCTGCATTCAACACTAGTTCAGAAGCGACTTTGGACGAATGCTGGCAAGCCTCATTTTTCCTCGGGTCTACTGAGGATAGAACATGTTACAATGCACACAATGGACACTCTACGGAAAAGCAGGAAAAGTAATGCGAAAAAAAAAACAACTCAGGAACATGCAAACAACCTTAACAGACACAAAATCGAAGTGTTCAAAATTTATCCAGAATCCCCATATTATGATGCCCTTCATAACTACAGTCACTTCAGAACAACTTTGCCCCACATATTGCACTTGCCCACATATTGCAATGAAAGAAAACAAGCACTAGAAATTGCACCTTGTGCACCTGCCACAGCTGCAGGTAAACATTTGAAAGGAATGGAAAATAAAAGAGTATAGGAGGCTTTCACACCTGGCAGAGCTTAAATTACATAACTGGAAGAAAATAAACAGTGTGAAGCATCCGGGCCTGCAGAGCTTACAAGAAATAAAAAAATGATGCTATGGCACATGACAGAGATGATCTTGAATAAATACAAAAACAGAAACCTGACAGAGAAGCAAACAATGTAAATAAACAAACACATAAAACAGAAATTTTAACAAGCAAACTAAAAATAGTTCAATGAGTCTGCACCTGGCAGAGAAGTAAATAATGTTCTTGAATAAATATAAACATATGAAGAGGTTCTTTCATAAAAATAAAAACAAGCAAATAATGACATAAATATGAACAATTCAATGTGGTGCAGGTGGCTCAAGCTGCTTTTGTAAGATTAGCGTCAGTAGGTTCACATTCTGGATGAGCAGCTCTTGCTGACCATTTGACGCCTGCACAGCATCTGTCACCTCCCATATGGCCTGCATGTAAAAATACTTCCAATTACAAATTATTACTGACAACCAATTTTGAGATCTCGCTTAAGCTTTATGTAAAATTTCAGGTGCTGAGATATTTTGGACAAAGTATGGCTGTAGAAGACTCGTGTCAGTTTCATAAACTCAGCTGTCCCAACCACCTCCCACAAGAGGCGTCAAAACAGAAGTAGAGGTGCTCAAAAGAGAGCACTGATATTTATGCTTCAGGTGACGGCTTCGACTCTTCAAAGTGCAGTGTGCGCAGCGAGTACACACCTCCAGCATGTTTTGCTGAAAAGCAGCGTCCTGGCGGTTCCGGGCGTCAGTAAGGGAATCCAAACGATGCGATTCATACAGCATCTGGCGCAGCACCTTATTGGCCCCATCGTCTCGCCGTCGCTTCCCAAGAAGGCTAGGCGTGGCACGTGTTGAGGGCTGCAGTGGGGGCTCTGGTGTGTGCTGCTGTGAGGGCTGCGGCGAGGGCACCGGTGTAGCTGTCGGGAAAGAAAATGTGCTCATCACGTGGTGGAATACGCAAAACATTTGGTGCAATGTGTTAGAGGACTTGACATAAATATACAGGACAGCAATCTTGGGCAGCATTGTAGTAGCATATTTCATGTGCACATTTGCTAGACTGCTAGGAGATGTCACAGCCTCACTGCAAGAGAAATAAACATTCTGCACTGCGTGGCAAAGCCAGAGAGAGATAGTTTTGTGTGTACTGTAGAATCTCTGCAGTATTTTGGCTACTGCTGCAAATGCTGCCAGAGAGTATAGTGCTATTACTTTCAATCAGCTGCCAGAAAGGGTAGTATGGAGCTTGAATAATGGAAAGCCAACTCACGGTCTGTGGGGCTCCGTGTGTCTTGTCGACAACTTGCTGAGGCTCCCCGTTCATCTCCTCTGCTGTAACAGGGTAAAAGGTGCGGCTGATTGGTACTGGCAAACCATGAAACTAAAAGAGCACTAGCAAATGAGAAGCAATCAATAATGCTCAACCACTTGTCTATGCATTCCTGCACCTCCTCCGAGACTAAAATACACCACAGATGGAATAAACAGTGCTAGCAAGGCGCAAGGCAAAGACATCATGTTTTTAAACGGCCGACCCCTTGTTGTTGAGAATCGACGCAAGCTGGATCCACAGCTCGCGCTTTTCAACAGCTGTGTATGAGTTTGTTAGGTCGGCAGAAGCCCGAGCCAAGAGCGGATGGCTCTTCATAGACTCTATTACGATTAGCTCTTGCTCGCTCGGCATTCTTCGTGTTGGCGCCATTTCGAGACTATAATTCCCGCTTAGAGAATTGCAGCAGCGAACACAGCGGGGAAAACAAACAGGGAATAGTTTCTGTTCCGCTTTTCGAAAGCAGGGAATAACAGGGAAAAACCTTTGCTCTGAGTTCGGGCTAATATGTTTTTACAGGAACATATGCGTGTGCTGCGCTGCAGCAACTTATAGCACAGCCAAGAACGACCGAAAACGAGCAAGGTTGTTAGCGTGCGCCCAACCGCCTTGCTTGGTTCTTGCTCCTTCCCAACTGAATCATTTGTGCCAGACGTTTATGAAGCCAAAAAAGTTGATTGTATCCAACAAGCCGTGCTTCGTGGACGCCTTGTATTTGCTAAAGTGAAAGAAACAGAACCCAAATAATATGCTTGGCATGTGGCATCTTTAAACCAATAACACAGGCTTACCTCAAGTTGTCTTCGTCGATTTTCGGGCCCGACGTTTCGTGCAGGTTCCTTTCTGGAGGCCCGTGACCTTCACTGGCTTCGATAATTGTTATCCGCTCACTTTGGACAACCAAATAGAACCTTGATTTCAGACGACGCCTAAAAAAGCAGGAACTAGCCGTGGGATCAGCTGTTTTTTAGAAGGCCGCCATGTTCAGTGTTTACATCTGCCAGCGCGCCCTCATGGCAACAAAACTTACCCACGAAAGCAGTTATTTGCAAAAGTGAATGTCCTTCTTGTTTTACTTCATGGCAGTGAGAGTGAAATACACTTTTATGAAAGAATAAAACAATGTTTATTTTATTCACTGCGTATTCTTATAAAAAAGTTAGCATACGGCCCCTTGCCGTGCAAATTGGCCTCTTGTCGTTCAAATAAGCGCTTCCGGGGCGGCACCCTACTAGCCATTGGTTGATTCCGCGTTCCGTCACGCGTTGACGTCTAGCCTTGTCGTCATGCTGTCGTCATTTTGACGTAACGCTCTACAACTTTAGAGCGAGTTCCGTAATTCGGGCCCAGAACGATCCCAATTAGGCCAATGGTGGTTATGTCCCGTGGCTCGGCATGGTCAGTTAATCTATGTGCTAACAGTATACAGGATTGCAAGAAAATCAAAGAAAGATGTAAGAAGAGTAAATGAGACGAGGTTTCCTGAAACATTAAAAAGAATTATTTTGTGATTTGAGCGTAAAGTCAATATGAAGCAGGCTCACAACCAAACCCAGAAATAATCGAGCAGCCTTTTAATGTAGCGCATCAAAAGAATGGAAAAAGAATATTTGAGACAAACCTTCAGACATACACGCAGCACATCGCTGCTCCATATCTAGTTCAACGCGTCACAATAAATGTTGTTTTTTGTGCTGCAAGCGTGGTGCGAACAACGGATGGTTGAACTCATTCGTCTAAAGATAATACAGTGTTGAATGATAGCCGTAGAAGTAAACAAAAGATTGTAAGTAAGGAAAACTAACTTCATGCAAAATGTATTTCTTCAATGAGGAGACCCGCTTGCATGCCACTGTCTTTGAGCTACTTTTAGGTGATCATAAATGCGAGCTTTTGCAACGTCCGGAGGAGAAAATGAAGACCGCAATGCCGTGTTTTTGAGCGCGCTAGAAGGCAACATGAGCGAACATTTATTTTTGTGTGAAGCCTTGCCGAGCCTTAAATGCAGAAAAACATACATGCGCACGCGTGAGCACGCATTTGATCCATGATTTTCACACTAAGAGGCCCTGGGTTTTGACGTACACAATCATGCCTGCATATTAAAAGCAAGTTCGTGTGCAAGATGGGCAGACCTGGCAGCGAATAAAAATGGAGATGTCCGCTGTAGCGTTTTTCTGTCGGCTATTGAAGAAGACAACTTTGTGCTTAGGACTTAGAGCCAACTTGTTGCTAGCGAACCAAAGGATAGCTGAGGGCATCAATTGTTGCAAATGAGCAACATTCATTTTAGAGCAAGCATGCATTGGTGAAAGGAAAATGCCAACAGCCTATCAGAATATTTTGCCTCTTAATACCATTGAAGCGAAAGAATGTTTTAAAATATTGAAGAGAAAGAGACATCTGGACACTTGTAGAACTGCGGTGTTGACAGGGAATTAACGGTTCATATTTTTGGGCCTATAACAACCATTTGTGACTGATAGAAAGGAAATAAAATGGCCCCTAAAATCGACGAGGCAAAACTTACTAAGAAATTCACCAAGGCAAAGTGTGTCAAAAACAATGAACACGTCCAGAAACAAACCGAAATTGGAGTAGATTGTGTACAAAAGAAGTAAAAAAATTCAGGAGAAACTCAAGTTACGCCTTAATGCTATATGGCTCCCTTCGGCAGCCTGGGGTCTTTAGAAGTCGCTTCGCAGACACGGACACTGGTGGGCAACACACGAGGCCTTCCATTAACGATATCGAACAAAACTGCCTCGGTCGCATAGGGGTAGTGTCTCTGACTTGGGATCTAAGGCACACTCGTTCGATTCGCACCTAAGCGGAATTTTCTGTTCAATGCAACTAATTTACATTCTTACATGTTACAATACGTGCAATTTTCAATCAGGAAATAATCGTTAGGCAGAAGTTTATGAAACAGACTGCACTTGGCGCCGTCTTAGAAACTCACAACATTGGCAGAGAAGTGCGCTGAAGTATGCAACAACAATGGATATAAGCAAAGGTGTTAACAATGTTCACCTGCTAAAATACACATTGTTAGCGTTGGGCGTTTAACTTTCCGCCAACTTGAAGGCCTTCCACAATATCCTCTTCAATAGTCAAGCTGCTCCAAAGATGCGTCAAAGAAGCACCAATGACCTGATGCACGAAGAGAATCAAGCTTTCCAGACCTGATGCTTTTCATCGTAGTGTGCGTCAGGGCAGCACTGTGGTAGTCATCCATGAGTTGGGGAAATGAAAAATGGCATATGTTTCGAAATTTTTGCGATGCGGTTTCTCGAAGCAAAAGTCCCCTAGAGGATCATACACGCTGCTCGCGATTTTTGCAAAAATGAGTTGGCCCACACGTGGGGTGAATCCGAACACCAACAGATCGCGATAGGTGAAAATGACAGAGATATTGGCGTACACAGAAACTCTACAAACCGGGAACACCGATGGCTGGAATAAAATTATTTGTTATCTCCTTCGGTCCGCTACGGAAACAACATTAATCGCAGACATGTTTGAGCGTGCGGAAGCTAGGAAACAAAACGGAAGCTTGATCAGACGCAATGTATTTCTATAACAAGCAAAATCTAAACAAATGTGTCGAGCTGTGTACATTATACTCAATTACTGGTATGGTACAGCTATAGCGCGAATCAAACATTGGAGTTTGGTCCCAAAAAAATCGCATACTTTGGACCCACCGGCATGAAACCTGAATTTCCATAGTCGCCGCAATCCTTCCCATAGCATGAAAATATTACCTAATTGCAATGACACTGACAGGGAAGCAGTTCTAGGATTTGACAGTGGCTAGCACAAAGCTCGAGCAGGGGCGAGTTTTCCAAGTAGCATCTGTAAACGCCTCTGAGGTTACCGTTGCAACATGCTATTTTGCGACCAGTTTACGAGAAGAATTTTTTCCTCTTCCTATCACAACGCGCACTTCCCTTCGTTCGTGAGAGCGGGATTCGGCTCGTCATCGCCAAGGTGACAACGGACTTCGCTTGTTTAGCACAAGAAACTGCAAGTGACAGAATTTGTGCCAAATAAATTGC